>NC_142616.1:9553280-9896613 GCF_059453375.1 Lepisosteus platostomus
TTCGCCAGTGAGGGGTTGGTGGCCTATGGGTGGGGGGGAAGATCCTCATAAGCGAGCTATGGTCATGATGTCAGTGTCGCATGCTGTCTCTCTCTCTCGCTCATGCAGGACAACATCAACACTGTGGTGGGATCCTACATTGGAGGAGTCATCAGCTGCTCCTTTGTGGCGTGGAACATCTCCACCACCACGCAGTACTACATATACCTGGCCAATGGGACCATCGGAGCCGGTAAGTCCCTGTTCGCGCAAAACAAAGACAGGGACGAATCCAGCTGAACGGAGCTTTTAGGGTTCGCATGAGGACTAACCAAGGCTCCCACTGCAGGGTGGCTTGATTGTAGGTCATTGCATAGGAGCCAGGGTGGGGTGAGGGCATATTCCATCCCATTGCCCCATTCGGAGACAAGCTGGTGCCAATGGCTGAATTTATTCGAATAATATAAAAGAAAAACTTGGCATGGATTGATTTGTTTCTGGAATGGGAGTATGGTTTACCAGCACTGAAAGAAATCTGTAGATTGTAAAGGAAGGCAAGGGTGGGGAATTGCTTTGTGCATGGGACATTCAGTTCAAGAAACAACATTAGGGCTCATCAAATTGAGGAGAAGAAGGGGTGGTTGCTTCTTCCATTCCATTTAGTTCCATTCCCTGTCTCTGATCCAACCATGGTTTGAATGAGATCATTGGCCCATCTTTAACCAACTGGCCCAGAACATCACTTTTCATTAATTGTGGAACACAGACCCACAAGGCAGCGGAACAGAATGGGCACACCAGGGGAACTGCTGGTATCTGTTGATCCGGGGAATTCTGCTAATGTACCCACCTATCCTTCTTCACAGGGGGCAGCTTCAGCGTTCCTGATGTCCGCTTCTTCAGTGCAGACAAGGTCAGCCTGCTGAACTACAGTCTACCCTCCTCAGCCAGTCCAATCCAGCCCTCCCTCATCACGGCGCTTGGTAAGACCCGGCCTGTTTGCTTCTCTTCCAAAATAAGCACTACTTAGACATTAGGTACGCACTAGAGACGATCATGGGTGTACCCCAAAATTTAATATAATTTAATATAATAAACTGACAGTCAGGACAGCACAATCAGGGAGTGCAATCCTGAAGCACTAGGGATGGTCATGTGTGTATCCCCGAGATTTATATTAGTAAAAGGACAGTCAGGGCAGTACAATCCCGGAGCACTAGGGATGATCATGTGTGTACCCCGAGATTTATATGAATAAACTGACAGTCAGGGCAGTACAATCCCGGAGCACTAGGGATGATCATGTGTGTACCCTGAGATTTATATGAATAAACTGACAGTCAGGGCAGTACAATCCCGGAGCACTAGGGACTATCATGGGTGTACCCCGATATTTATTAATAAACCGAGAGTCAGGACAGCACAACCAGGAACTGTATTGCCGGAGCACTAGGGGTGATCATGTGTGTACCCCGAGATTTATATTAGTAAACTGACAGTCAGGGCAGCACAATCCCAGAGCACTAGAGATGATCATGAGTGTACCCCGAGATTTATATTAGTAAACTGACAGTCAGGGCAGCACAATCAGGGAGTACAACCCCGGAGCACTAGGGATGATCATGTGTGTACCCCGAGATTTATTAATAAAGTCACCGTCAGAGCAGCACAACCAGGAACGTTCTGTGGGGGTGGCCGTTCTCTAACCCCTGGAGAGCAAACAAGGGGGCGCCCACACTTGTCACCCCGGGAATCCACTCACACTGTTCAAGCACGGCAGAGACGCCGTTCCCAGCGCTTTCCCAGAGGCACGTCGAAGGTTTCACCTGCGTCTTGTTCCTTGCAGGGATGCTGATTCTCACAGCCTGGGGCTGCCGGGCTGACTGACCAACTCATCGCCGGGCTGAAACTCAGAGAGGGGGGCGTGGTGGCTGACGAGAGGAGGGACTCACACACACACACGCACGCACAGCCACACACACACGCAGAGAACGGGGACGATCGGGGTGGTCTTCAGGAGTGGGGCAAGCGATTGCACAGCCGGAATCCTCTGTGAAACCAGGTACATGGCTCGAGCAAAGAAGCTGGAGTTGTCTGAGCCAAAAAAAGCCAACCAAGTTACAAAAGGACTTGATTCCAAAAGAGTAGTTTCTTTCTGACTGGGCATCTCGCTCTCTTCTGGCTCCGCCTCTCCCAGGAGTCGCTGACAAATAAGTGGGAATCTACAGTTCCACTCCAGCCTTGGGTGTGATTGAGTGTACTGTGTGGGTGACCATTACACTATCATCACTGGCGCTACTCATGGGGGGGGGGTAATATATAAATTGGAAACACTGCTGTTTTGTTTGGCGTCTCCACCTGATCGCTTGCTCTATCCTGAAGATCCGGGCTCCGATTCCTCCCAGACAGCTTTGCACATCCGGGCGATTCTCCCACAGCTCTCGCCTCCACAACGCCAGATTCCCGCTCCCCCCCGCTTTCCGGAACGCAATCCCGACTTTCTCAGGGGCATAAGAAAAGGCCGGATGTGGAGTGTAGGAAAAGTGGCGCGGGAGGGGAAACACGTACGGGCACATGGCGGTTTTGACCAATCTGTTCTATTGTGCACTGACTGTGAAAAAACATTTCTGTATTTATTTCCATAGAAAATAAAATTTGATTTTTGGATTTGTGGTCTGGCTGTGTGTGAGGGGACCGTGTATAGTGGGGATAAATGTATAGTGCTTTTTATTCGCCATACTGTACTTTACTTTTGTTGGCCCTGATCTCTGTACGAATCCGTCACGGGAGCCACTCCTGACTCCTGTGTAGTGCGGATTTAGGACCCTGTGCAGACGGTATAATCCGGAGGAGACTGGAGAAGGACAATAGGGAAAAGACGGAGAGGAGTGGATGGGAGGACTGACAGGGGACAGGGTGCCGGAGGCGATCCAGGTGCGAGGGGGAGCGCAGGCGAACAAGTCCAGAGTCCAAAAGGGAATAAACAGGGCGCAGTCCAAAGTCCAGGGAGCCGAGAGATCAATCTGAGACGAAGACAGGGAAAAGGGATACAGGAACATGGAAAATGAAACCATAACGGAGCAAGGTGCTCCGAGCTCCGCACTGGGAGGTCAGGACGCCTGGGGAAAAGGCCTGTGCCCTCGGGCTGCTCCTGAGCCCAGTGGATAGGCGGGCCTGCAGACGTCTGTCTGCCAGTACTGAGCCCAGACAGGTGCACGTAATAATAAAGTAGGAGCGCCCTCTAGAGGAAGGATGATGACCGTGACAGAATCAGAGGAAAATAATTGCCTCATTTGCTTGCTGAACCAAGGTAAAGCACTGGGCTCACTCACCCGTTACTGCTGTGTTTGACTTGTGTCGGCAGCGCTGGCTACTGACGTCAACACACTTAACACCCTGGAATTTAGGGATCAACTATGCGGAAAAACAAGAAGGGATTTACTCATCCTTAAACCCCCCTCCAGTACCATCCTTCCCAGATGAAGAGGTAAAGGTTTCTTCCATGCTGAAAGAATATTTCGTCTGGGGGGCCTTCATCAGGTGCATTCTTCCACACCCGACGAAGGCTCCACAGCTGAAATGTTGTGTCGTTTTTCCTTTCGGCATGGAATAAACCTTTGCCTGTTCCTTTGCAGCCTACACCTGCTGATGCAACTACCTACTTAATGTCTCTGAACTGACTTCATCCCTCTGCTCTCCTCCCCACTGAGAGCTGGTGTGTGGTGAGAGTACTGGAGCATCATCCAGGTGGGGCTGCACACTGGTGGTGGTAGTGGGATTCCCCATTACCTGTTAAGCGATTTGACCGGAGTGTCCAGAAAAGTGCTATGTAAATGTAAGGAAATTATTATTATTGATGTCCTTCCCAGAGGTTGTGCTGAGTCTGGAGCCAAAGTACTGGGCCCCTTGCTCTTCAGCATTTACAGTGCCTTGCGAAAGTATTCGGCCCTCTTGAACTTTTCAACCTTTTGCCACATTTCAGGCTTCAAACATAAAGATATAAATTTTTTATTTTATGTGAAGAATCACCAACAAGTGGGACACAATTGTGAAGTGGAACGAAATCTATTGGATTTTTGAAACTTTTTTAACTAATAAAAAAATGAAAAGTGGGGCGTGCAAAATTATTCGGCCCCCTTGCGTTAATACTTTGTAGAGCCACCTTTTGCTGCGATTACAGCTGCAAGTCGCTTGGGGTATGTCTCTATCAGTTTTGCACATCGAGAGACTGAAATTCTTGCCCATTCTTCCTTGCAAAACAGCTCGAGCTCAGTGAGGTTGGATGGAGAGCGTTTGTGAACAGCAGTTTTCAGCTCTTTCCACAGATTCTCGATTGGATTCAGGTCTGGACTTTGACTTGGCCATTCAAACACCTGGATACGTTTATTTGTGAACCATTCCTTTGTAGATTTTGCTGTATGTTTGGGATCATTGTCTTGTTGGAAGATAAATCTCCGTCCCAGTTTCAGGTCTTTTGCAGACTCCAACAGGTTTTCATCCAGAATGGTCCTGTATTTGGCTGCATCCATCTTCCCCTCAATTTTAACCATCTTCCCTGTCCCTGCTGAAGAAAAGCAGGCCCAAACCATGATGCTGCCACCACCATGTTTGACAGTGGGGATGGTGTGTTGAGGGTGATGAGCTGTGTTGCTTTTACGCCAAACATATCGTTTTGCATTGTGGCCAAAAAGTTCGATTTTGGTTTCATCTGACCAGAGCACCTTCTTCCACATGTTTGGGGTGTCTCCCAGGTGGCTTGTGGCAAACTTTAGACGAGACTTTTATGGATATCTTTGAGAAATGGCTTTCTTCTTGCCACTCTTCCATAAAGGCCAGATTTGTGCAGTGTAAGACTGATTGTTGTCCTATGGACAGACTCTCCCACCTCAGCTGTAGTTCTCTGCAGTTCATCCAGAGTGATCATGGGCCTCTTGGCTGCATCTCTGATCAGTCTTCTCCTTGTCTGAGCTGAAAGTTTAGAGGGACGGCCAGGTCTTGGTAGATTTGCAGTGGTCTGATACTCCTTCCATTTCAAGATGATCGCTTGCACAGTGCTCCTTGGGATGTTTGAAGCTTGGGAAATCTTTTTGTATCCAAATCCGGCTTTAAACTTCTCCACAACAGTATTACGGACCTGCCTGGTGTGTTCCTTGGTCTTCATGATGCTCTCTGCGCTTTCAACAGAACCTTGAGACTATCACAGAGCAGGTGCATTTATACAGAGACTTGATTACACACAGGTGGATTCTATTTATCACCATCAGTCATTTAGGACAACATTGGATCATTCAGAGATCCTCGCTGAACTTCTGGAGTGAGTTTGCTGCACTGAAAGTAAAGGGGCCGAATAATTTTGCACGCCCCACTTTTCATTTTTTTATTAGTTAAAAAAGTTTCAAAAATCCAATAGATTTCGTTCCACTTCACAATTGTGTCCCACTTGTTGGTGATTCTTCACATAAAATAAAAAATTTATATCTTTATGTTTGAAGCCTGAAATGTGGCAAAAGGTTGAAAAGTTCAAGGGGGCCGAATACTTTTGCAAGGCACTGTACATGTTCCCACTTGGTCAGCTTTTAAGATCACATGGCCTCAGCTTTCATTTTTACGCTGACGATACTCAAATATACATCCATACCAAACCCGACACTGATGTGGCTGTCTCTATTCTATCTAATTGCATCTCTGACATAAAAATTTGGATGACTCAAAACTTCCTTCATCTTAACTGTGACAAGACTGAAGTCATGCTTATTGGTACCCCCCATCAACTTCGTAAGCCAGTCCTGTAACCCTGTCTGTAGATGGCTCTGTACTTGAGCTCCAATCAAAATTGAAAAACCTTGGGGTTATATTCGATTCTGGCTTAACATTCGACCCACATGTACAGCATACTGTCAAAACATCTTTTTTTCACCTTAGAAATATCGCAAGACTACGCCCTATGCTATCATTAACTGTGGCTGAAAAGCTGATCAACATATTTGTATTCTCTCGAATTGACTACTGCAATGCTCTGCTCCCTGGGGTATCTAAATCTACTCTGAACAAGCTGCAGTATGTCCAAAATTCAGCAGCCAGAATCCTGACCAGGTCTAGTGCAAGTGTTCACATTACTCCTATCCTGGAGTCCTTGCACTGGCTTCCGGTCAAATTCCGCGTAGACTTTAAAATCCTCATGCTCACCTACAAGGCCTTACATGGCTTGGCACCTCAATACCTGTATGAGCTTTTATCGCCCTACTCCCCACCTCGCAACCTCCGCTCTTCAAATTCTGCCCTCCTTACTGTCCCCCAAGCCCGTCTACATTGTATGGGCGACAGGGCCTTCTCCTGCTATGCCCCCAAGCTCTGGAACTCTTTGCCCAAGGATATTAGAGAGTCACCTTCTCTAAACTCCTTCAAATCCAGACTCAAAACCTTCTTCTTCAGAAAAGCCTTTACTTAACTGGTTCCATTCTTCACCCCTCTGCTCTTCTTAATACCATCTTCCACGGTCTCCTCTATTGTTATTGTTGTATTGTTGTAATTATAATTGTGTCCTGTCTTGTGAAATTTTCTTATTTATTGTTGTAATCTTCTTATTTATTGTTATTGTCATCCTGTAAAGCGCTTTGAGAAGCCACCTTTAAAGGCGCTATATAAAATAAAGTTTATTATTATTATTATTATTATTATAAAGTGACAGTAAGCCTGCACGTCTCTGCTCTAGCCACCAGGGGGAGCCAATGCTTCAAGCGCTTGGGCGAATCCAGTCGCCAGGGCTCCCATCCTGAGCACTCAGAAGACCGGGAGAGATTCTCTAGCTCACAGCCCGTCCAGCTCCAAACTCAAATGGCAGCTCTGGCTAGCAGGGCCCTTTCTGTGTTAAAGCTCGGGCCACCAGGCGCAAGAGCAGCTTCTACTGTGCGGCAGTGCCCGTCATTAACAGCGAACGGCACAGTGCTTCAGCGCTCTGCAATGTGGGCTTGGACTACCATTGTCTCGTGTGTTCATTGTTCTGCCCTCTGTTGTCTATTGCACTGTGCACGTCCAGAGGGACCAGCATGAAAAAGAGTGCCATGGTACATGTGCAGTACATACGGCAAATAAACTCCCTTCTCTAGGGGAGCACGCTGTGCTGCACAGTGTTGTCTTAGAGCATGGGACACATACAGGAAGCCATGGAGTGTTTCACTTCCTGTGGACATTGTCTCACACTGGATGTGCCTCCTGCCGACGAACAGCTGTATCTGGACTAGGTGCGAAAGCACTCCGCTCTGGTTGCCTGAAACCGGCCATGTGGCAATGCCATTGTAGCACATCTTCGCCTTCGAAAAGACTGCAATAGTGGCAGATCTGCCACCAGAGGGCGCCAAAAGCCCCTTTACTAAATTACGGCCATCTATCCATTTTCTAACCACGTCATCCAGAACAGGGTTGTGAGGGAACCAGAGCCTATCCCAGCAAGCAACAGGCATAAGGCTGGGTACACCGTGGATGGGACGCCAAACCATCACAGGGGAGGCACACACACACACACAGGCCCATTCTCCCCAGAAGCCAATTAAATTACCAGCATGTCTATGGACTGTGAGAGGAAACCCACATGAAGGAGGAGAGGACATTCAAACTCCACCGAAACAGCACCCCATGCCTGGATTTGAACCCAATCAGTCCCCTATTGATTAGGTTCCACCCATGAGAGGCAGCAAAGCTAAGCTCTGTGCCACCTGTGAGCGAAGTATTTAGCTTAAGAATTATTTAACCAATATAGCATATAGGTTGGGAAAGTGTGTGCTGTATTCTTACATGGGGGTTAGTGGTGGTTGAGGGGGGGTCTGAGTATCTGTTTATTGCAGTTTTTTTTTTTCTTGGAAAAGTCTGCAATGAAGCCTTTGACATCCATTGTGAGTGTTTTTTTTTTTGGGGGGGCAGATCTTTAGCGCCGCCCTAGCTGAGGGTGGGGTCTTTTTACAGCGCTCCTATACTGCCTTGGTTTTCGTTTGCATCCCAGAGTAACTTTGGTTACATTCTGGCCAGAATTAGTTAAGCTGCGCTCCCTGAAATCTGGACAGTACAGTATATAATAGACAGTATATATATATTGTATAGATGGAGTTCGATCCCAAGGTGAGCCAAATGATAAGATGGCACAATTCTGGCACTACCATGTGGCCTTTCATCAGAGAACAGAGGAAAGTTTTCAACCGAAGGGAGGCCCTTCCAGCACTATTAGCTGCGAATAATGTATTGCTCCAAGCATGACATCCAGCCCTTGACAACATCAATGGGCAGCTTGTTCCAGACCCCTCCATCTCTAAGTGTAAAGAAAGGCCTCCCCCGTGCGCGGTTTGGAGTGCACTGCCTCTGAGCCTCCTCTGGTTTCGTGTTTCTCTCTCTCGCTGCTGAAGGAGTCCGCTGTCACTTTCCTCCAGAACTCAGATCTTTCTCCACAGGCCTTCCTCCGCTCGAGACTGCTCAGTCTCACAGGCTCCTTAGAACTGCCCCACCTCCCGCCTCTTTTACTCTGACGGCACTTGCCCCGGGGGGGGGTTCAGGGGCCAGAGCGTGCCAAGTGAAACTGGCGCGGATACACGCCCGCTTCTGTCGTTAAGGCCAGTAATCCAAGCAGCTTGCCTAGCGTGTTCTTTCACTTTGAAACCAGCTCTAAGGAATTGCCGCCTGTTTCCCATCGGAATGGGAGACAGTTAACACGTTCCTGTCATTCCTTAGACGTGCAGGTGCGCTCGTGAGTAAACGAGTGAGGGGGCTTCTGCGTCTCCATTGCAGACAATCCCTGGGGGCAGTTTTCATCTGGGGGTGTCCTGCCGATGGTCCAGTGCTTGTCCCACTCTTTCATGGTGCGTCTGCATAGCCCACAGTTTGCAACAGCGGTTTCCCCACACTGCTCGGTGCCTTACCCCAATTTCAATGGGCACCAGAGCATTCTGCTATGCTACCCTGATCTCACTGGACTTCACTGCACTGGACTGTGCTTTTACAATGATCTCACTGGGCTTAACTGCACTGGACTGTGCTTTTACAATGATCTCACTGGGCTTCACTGCACTGGACTGTGCTTTTACAATGATCTCACTGGGCTTAACTGCACTGGACTGTGCTTTTACAATGATCTCACTGGGTTTAACTGCACTGGACTGTGCTTTTACAATGATCTCACTGGGCTTAACTGCACTGGACTGTGCTTTTACAATAATCTCACTGGGCTTCACTGCACTGGACTGTGCTTTTACCCTTATCTCACTGGGCTTCACTGCACTGGACTGTGCTTTTACCCTGATCTCACTGGGCTTTACTGCAGTACTCTTACCCTGATCTCACTGGGCTTCACTCCACTGTGCTTTTACCCTGATCTCACTGGGCTTTACTGCACCGTACTGTGCTTTTAACAGATGCTCACTGCATTTTACTGTACTGTACTGTGCTTTTACCCTGATCTCACTAGGCTTTACTGCTTTACTGCACTCTCCTGTGCTTTTAACAAATGCTCACTGCATTTTACTGCACTGTACTGTGCTTTTATTCTGATCTTACTGGGCTTTACAGCACTGTACTGTGCTTTCACTATGATGACACTGGCCTTTACTGCACTGTACTTTGGTTTTGAGTTTAACCCAGTGGTGTGCAAGGCATCCCATCTTCCCTCAGAGCTCCTGCCCTGAGAGCTTCTATTGTCAGAATGGGGCTGATAGGGTGAATGGATCCTGTGCAGGACTCAGGAGACAAAGAAAAACACTAAGCTGAATCGCCAAGCAAAAACTAATACCAGGAAGCAGGCGAGTAGGTCGGAACACGGAGAGACAACGAGGACGCAACAATCCAAATCACCAGGCGAAGAACGAATACCAGGAAGCAGGCGAGTAGGTCGGAACACGGAGAGACAACGAGGACGCAACAATCCAAATCACAAGACAAAGTTGAAAACGAGGAGCAGGCTAGGAGATCAAATACCGAAGTTAAGCAAGAGAATAACGCGCACTTGGGAGCTCGATGAGTTTCCACAATAGTGAGCAGGGAAGTGAGAAAAGAGGAGAGCTAGTGTGAGGGGACAGGTGCACGGTGACAGGTGCATTATTTGCGGCGTGAGCGTTTGTTAAAGGGTGTGCGCGTGGGAATGCAAGATGGGAATTAGACGCGAGTGGAATGCGTCACAGTACCCCCCCCTCAGGGTCGGCTCCTGACGACCCAGTAGCCAGAGTGGGATGGGTGTGAAGGAAGTCCCGAATGAGGTTTTGATCCAGGATGTCCGCTTCAGAAACCCAGGAACGTCTCTCAGGACCATAACCCTCCCAGTCAATCAAAAACTGGCGAGCGCCTCTACGCCATCGGGTGCCCAAGATTTTATTCACGGTCCAGGTGGGAGAGCCGTCCATTAGTCCATTAGTCGGGGCGGGAGGCGGATGAGGTTGACGTCCAGGAAGTGGAGATCTGTGGTAAGGCTTCAGGAGGGACACATGGGAGGTGGGGTGAATCCTGAGAGTGGGAGGGAGGGCGGGGCAGTACGAGACGGGTGTAACACGGGAGAGGACTCTGGAGGGCAGACGGTGGTAGACGTATTCGAAGAAAAGAACAAATCTGTCAGTATTCTTTTTTTCAGAACAGAAGGATTTCTGATTTCCCCTCCCCGGCAAGGAATCCTGCCTGCGATACAAGAAACAATGCCCCTTTGCCACAGCTCTGCAGGAGTCAACGTCAACGTCCAGCCTCAAGTTCACGTTGAGTCCTGCAGAGCTGTGGCAAAGGGACATTGTACCTGAAGGGCTGGGAAAAGCCCTTAAACTGCTCCAATTAAACCCATAACGAGCTAGGTGAGCTTGTTAAAAACCCAGCAGGCCTGAAAACCTGGACTGGCTCTCCCGGCGCATGGATTGCTGGGTCCCAGGTTATATGGGACAGAGTCAACAGCTCCTCCCAGCTCTTCGGGGGCTGGTGTTTGGAGGAGACCTGGAACACCTGCAGACGCAGCGCCCCCTGCAGGACGAGGTGTACCTATCCTTGCGTCAGTGTGAGCGCTAAAGTGGCCTTGCACTTGCTGCATCTGTAGCTTTAGATTGGCCCTTCTTGTCTTTTTTCCCACTTACGACCATCATCCCACACCTCCCAGCTTGATTTGGGCAATCAGGGTGACTGTACAGATGGAGATGTGGTAGACAGGGTGTTTCTGAAGGCTGTGGTACCTGTGCCCTGCCCCCCCCCTTCCTTCTTCAATCACAAGGATGGATGACTCAGAGATTGATTGCACAGTTTGCTGGACAACCAGTTGTGTAGCATTTATACCTGGTCAGATACACCAGAGAAGACAGGAAGCCGACTGGAATGAAGTTTGGCTTTGGATTATTTCCTGATTCTGTTCCCCTTACATGGAGTGGCCAATGCTGTCATCAAGATGATTAACCTGGCATTGCGTTACCTCTGAAGTGCTGCCAGAGCTCTTCTCCCAGCCAGCCCTTCGTTGCCTGACTTCCTGGTGTTCATGCTGACCGGTTCACGCCGATCCTCTGGTTTTTGTTTATGAGAGAGCCGCTCTTCTCTAGGCTTCGGCTCCCCCTGTTTTTCTTCTCATTTCCCGAAAAATGAGTGTCTGGCAGAGGTGCTAGAACATGGTCCTCTCCCACCTCCTGTCCTCAAGAGACACTGTCCAGCAGGTTCTACAGCTCTCTACCAGATACAGGATTGAGAACCACAGCTCTAGACCAGGAGAACTCAACTCCAGTCCTCAAGGGATACTGTCCAGCAGGTTCTACAGATCTCTACCAGGACCAGTACTGAGAACCACAGCTCTAGACAAGGAGAACTCAACTCCAGTCCTCAACAGACACTGTCCAGCAGGTTCTACAGCTCTCTACCAGATACAGGATTGAGAACCACAGCTATAAACCAGGGTAGCTCAACTCCTGTCCTCAACAGACACTGTCCAGAAGATTCTAGTAGTCCCTCCTGAGAGCATTATTGAGATCAACAACTCTAGACCAGGAGAACTCATCTCCAGTCCTCAGGAGACACTGTCCAGAACGTCCTAGAGCTCTCCACCAGGACCAGGATTGAGAATCACTGCTCTAGACCGGGAGAGATCAACTTTAGTTCTCAAGAGACACTGTCCAGGAGGTTCTGGAGATCTCTACGAGGACCAGGATTGAAAACCACTGCTCTTAATCCAGGAGAGACCAACTACGGTCCTCAGGAGACACCGTTCAGCAGATTTTATATTTACATCTCCAGCTTCTTAAGAGCAAGCCAAGCTTTCGATTTGTCCGATTAACAACTTATGAGTTCAATTAGCTCATTAAGGACGCAGGTGGAGGAAAACCTGAAACTCTCTGGGCCTCCAGGACCGGAGTGGGGGCAGCCCTTTTTTAGCTGAACGTGCTTCTTAGTTTCTAGAATCCTTTAATCATTGTTCCCTCGCAGTGAGCTTAATGCTTTTCGAGTGGACATTAAAAACTAAATGAACTCCCTCACTGGTGAAAGCGCTGGGACCCATGTGTCCATCTTAGATTCTGAGAAAACACTGTTTGTTGCCATTAGCCAGAGGCAGCTCCTCTGCTACAGGTGACCCATTTTGAATACGCACTGCGCAGCCTCAGAAATGGACAGTTTATGAGTGCCCTGTTTTATCTTGGGTCCAGAGTTTTGTCAAGTCATTCATTTGTAGACGGGCATTTGCATTAATGTCAAAGGCAGGGACGTTTCAAGGCGTAATGGGAAGAAAGCATTGCCTCAGGATTCATGGATTGTGGATAAAATGTACTGTACTAGTAACTGAATATATTTTTTAAATGGCATTGTAGTTTACCTGTTCACAGTAATAGATAAACCCACACTTGATTTTTTTCTCCAGCTGTGCGAGAGAATTGTTTAAAAATAATCCCAAATGAAACTTCAGTGCCACAGACCATTTATCAATAAATAAACCTGCGTTTAATGGTAAAACCGAGCCGACGGCTAACATTGATCAGAGCGTTCAATTCAGAGGCGAGCTTCACTAACTTGTCCCCATCAGCAAATGTGTCCCCTATTGATTACTAATCAGTGTCTCAATACATAGAATTATAGCCTCCCAGTGCTCCAGACAACACTACTCTCATCCGACATAATTAACTATGAAATCACCCAGAAACGGTACACGATTTGTAGATAATAACAAATAGCAGTGTCATCTGAGAAAGCAGTGTTTTTACTGCGTGTTGCGCTGAAGGCATCCCTCCCGTTTACAATAAGAAAAAAGTGTTACGATAAACCAACCCATCTTACGAACAAAAAAAACAAACGTTTAATAGACAATAAAAGTAAGAGGATTCAAGTATTTTCAACATAACCCGAAAATCCAGTTCCTTGCTTAAACCGGGGGGAGGGGCTTAATGTTTGCAACGTCTAATCGCAAAACAATTCTCTTCAACACTTCCTTCCCCGAGGGACTGAGCACTTCTTGCGATTTCGGAGGAATCTCAGCGTGAGGAATCTCCACCAGAGGTGGAAACATTTGGATTTGCGCGTCTTTCCACTGCAGAAAGCCAACGAACCATACAGCACATCGATATGGCATTCTTCAGAGATATCTATCAACAAACAGGTTTCTCCAGCTGTGCGAGAGAATTCTTTAAAAACAATAAAAAAATGAAACCCCAGTGCCACAGACCATTTATCTATAAACAAACCTGCGTTTCATGGTAAAACCGAGCCGACGGCTAACATTGATCAGAGCGTTCAATTCACAGGCGAGCTTCACTAACTCGTCCCCTATTGATCACTAATCAGTGTCTCAATACATAGAATTATACCCTCCCAGTGCTCCAGACAACACCACTCTCATCCTACGTAATTAACTACGTAATCACCCAGAAACGGTACGCGACTTGATGACTGACCACGCCTCCCGAAACAGCCGGACTACCTGTCGTTACAACACAGTGTGGTTGATTAACCCCCGACAGGAGCGGGTGGACAAACAAGAGATCTGCTTACTGCGGCTCCATAGCCTCAATACTTGACCCGTGTCGGCGTCATCAGCTGCTTCTTGTGCTCGTGACAGCAAAGTGACAACTTGGCACTGTATACAATGGACCACTCTGGGCCCGCATGATCATGATATGATTGTAGATGGTGCTTATATAGTTCACAGGGTGTAGGAGGTGGGGGTTTTGTGTGATTTGAATGGACCCCTGTGATTTGAATGGACGCCTCACTCGGGTGCGCGTAAATGCATTTTTTTAGAAAAACAAGTGTAGATTTTTTTTTGCAAAAGGGAGAAAGGAAACTTCCAGGTCTTTCTTCTGTCAAGTGCAAAATCTAAAATGTGCAAGGCTGATCTCAACAGTATACATTTCTTTATATCAGATTTCTAGATTCAAATAACTAAACATTACAGCAAAATAAAAACAGCCCTTTTAAATGTAGATCACAAAAACGTAAATCAGAAATGATCTAAATCCTGAAACTTGTCAGTACACAATGCTTACATTTTGCATTTTTTATGACAGAGCCATATGCTTCAGAGAATGTCAGTACAGGAATGAACAAAAGATTAAACCTCTTGAAATGAACACGGAGCGTAAAAAAGCGCCGGACGGACAGACGTGAGACTCGCGTCTCGCGGAGCCGGTGTGGATTGAAACACGGGTTAGAACGGAAGTCGGACGTGAGACGGACGACTAAAAAACGCTTTGGAAACACTTTTAGGTGTGAAATGGAGTTTATAACAAAAGTTCGGGAGGGATGAGGAACAACCAAACTCAATTGGACTCGGCTGTCAGTAATGAGCAATTCAATTCAATTTCGATTCAAGGTGCTTTATTAGCATGACTGATGGCTACGATCAGTGTTGCCAAAGCAAATAAAAATAATCAAATTAACACGAAACAAAACAAGAAATAAAAGTAAAATAAAATCTACAGACATATTACAGACATTTACAACAAAGGCATATCATAAAATATTTACGTATACTGTAGACAGATGGAGCATTATTGGAAGACAGGCTCACTGTTCCTCAGGCTGTGACAGGAGATCACATACTGGGCTGCCAGATCAACTGAGTTCCCTCCTCCCTCTCCCAGTAGGATTGGGACCCGTTGTGACTCTGGCAGGTGTGGGAACTCTGGGATTAGATTTCTGAATTTCGGGAAGAATGTTTCTCTAATCCCAGAGTATCTGTCACAGTGCAGTAGGAAGTGCACCTCTGTCTCTATTTCTCCCCGCTGGCAGTGGGAGCACAGCCTGTCCTCTCTGGGCAGCCAGGTCTGCCTGTGTCGCCCAGTTTCTATGGCCAGGCTGTGGTCACTGAGCCTGTACTTCGTCAGGGTCTGTTTCTGTTTGTTATTTTTTATTTTGGTCAAATATTCAGCTAGTGTGTATTGTCTCTTTAGGGTTCTGTAGCATTCCAGTTTATGTTGTGTTTGTGTGTGTGTGTCCCAGTGTGTGAGATATTGCTGTTTGATCTGTGCTGTGATGTGGTTGAGTCTGGGTTGTGGTGCTCTAGCAGTGCTGTCCTGAGGCTGGTTAGTGTCGGTGTGGCTCAGGTCGGTGAGCCTCAGGACCAGCTGGCTCAGGGGGCTCTGTTTTGGGCTCAGCTCTTGGCTCAGCAGGGCTTTGTGGTGCTAGGAATTTTGGTCGCTGTTTTTTAGGTGTAGCCAATACTTTAATATTCTTTTCTGTATGTTTATCAATAGTTTATCAATCTCTCTATCTCTCTCTCTTGCACGTCTCTTGCATCCCACCTCCACCTCTGCAGCTGCCCCTTGGCCACCCTGCTTGGAGGTCCTGGTCTCCTTGTCCCCTGGCCGGGAGGTCCGTCCTCAGCCAAGCGGCTTAAGCCACAATTTCGCTCCATGACGCTTGATTCTTGCGTGGTGTTCTTCCTCGTGAATTGGCCTTTAGTTCCAACAACGGCGGGATTTGTCGCCCTTTAGTTTGGAGGAGGAGGAGTGAAGAGGAGATAGCGAGGGGACCCGCACTATCGCCTAGCAGGACAAAGGGGCGAAAGGGAATAAGGGGACCCCTCTTATATAGGGCAACACAGTCAGGGTCAAGGGTGATGGGGTAGCAGTGCAGTCCAACACCGAGAGTGTGGGGGTAGGGGGACGATACAGTATGATTACCCGTTAACTAGCAAGTCCTTTATTCCTTTCGTCCTGTGTTGTGACATTGCTTCAAGAGCCGAATTACAGTATACCCCTCCTCAGTCCAGGAAGAAGGATAACCCCTGGTTAAAACACGAGCGCCTGCCGCGAGCTGCCGTCTCCACGGATTGTTTACAGTCTGGCAGCCCTGTAATTTATCGGTCATGCCAATAAAGTTCTTTGAGTTTGAATCCAGGTGCCTTGTGTTTTGTTCAGCCTCTTCAAACTTTAGGAGTGACAGATGCGCATTTGGGCAGATAAGGCTGTTGTTAAGGTGCTTGATAAGGAAGTTACGATTGTCATCCAAAATGTAGCTGATAAACTTACACCCCCGGTGTTTAGGCGAAAGTGAAAAGAATTTTTGACGACGTTATTTTGCATTTCAACTTTTCAAACACTGAGACCGAAGGGTTTAATCAAAGAACTGGATTTACAGGTTGTGTTGTAACCGTGTCAGTTTACAACGGGGGTGGGGAACCTTTTTTCTGCCAAGGGCCATTTGGATATTTATAACATCATTCGCGGGCCATACAAAATTATCCATTTAAAAATTAGCCTGCTATATTTGGTCAAACATTTAATTAACTCACCCCTAATGTGATGGCTGGAACTGCCTCTCTTTGGTGAGGCGTGTGATGTTAGCTGGTTTTGATGATGTTGCTACTCGCAACTGCTTTTCCAAGGTTTGTGTCGGTCAGTCTGGAGCCCAGTTAATCAAACAGCCACTTGCTATCATTGAGTTCCCTCCATGAACTGCTTGACTTCATCCCATCAGTTCGTAAAACACAGTGTGTTAACACTATTGCAACGTGTCCACTCCCAGCCTGCCTGGCACTGACTGCCCTCTGAGTCACAGCGATACAGGCAGACGGGCCGCGGGCAGCCGGAGAGAAGCATGCGTGTCTGTCCCGTCATGGACTCGTATGTGTCCTGTCTATCCAGTAATGGACGTTCCTAGCTTGTCCCTCAAAATTTACGTTATTATTATGATTCACTTAATATAAATTTATGTTGCTATGAAAAAAGCTCCTAGATTTATTGAATTCCAAGTCCGGCCCGCGTAGGGCTGGGGGCGATATGGCCAAAAACATTATCACGATAAAACATTTCATATCAGTTGATATAGATAATTATCACGATAAATGTCAAATCATTATTTAAAAAAATTTTGTATGGCCAATAAAGTGATCTTATCTTATAACCATAACGGAGACATTTCATAGATGCTTGCACAGAGTGTTGAACTTTGGTTCCTAATGCTAGAAATTGTATATGACCAATAAAGTGATAAAAAAGGGGCTAAGAGATCATTTCATTTCTTTTGCTTGGTTGTAATGCCTGTGTTGTATTTTGTTGGTTTATTTTTGTAGAAATATTCTTTAAGAGTTCTGACAGGACCCCCTTTGAGAAACAAGATGGTGTACTGTATCTTGGGGGGGCTTTATCCTGTTAAGGAATGTAGCAAGTAATGAGCCGAGGTGCTCTGTACTGCCTGGAGCTGAACATTTAGACTGTGCAGTGGAACAACCTCATGTGTTATTGTATATTAACACACGGCACATGTGATTCCGTGCAAAATCAAATGCAGGTGAACTCACATGTTTATTCACCTGTAGACTGTGTTTTTTTTTTGCTGGAACTGGTTAGTCTTGTCCTGAAATAACTAAAGCTGCTCTCACACTCAGAAGGTAACGTCTCTCTGTTGCTTCTGCTCTCTGCAGGGATGCTGATCCTGGTGTCTGGGCTGATCTTTGGGATGTACTAGCGAGGACCAGATCAGACCTTCGAGCCTGTGGGGGTGCTTTGTACAATTCTAGTCAGCGTTTACCTTTACTGAAAAAATATACCTTTACTTATACTAATACCAATACCAATACTAATACCAATACTAATACTAATCAAACAGTTGAAACTTATAAGGGAAATAAAATTCCAAACGTGCGACTAGAAACAAGATGTAAATGTTGGAATGAAGCAACGTCTTAGATCACTGCAGGCTTCAGTTATCTCATGAAGGCAGGGTGGAAACCAGAAGGTCACCAGGACCAGGTCTACAGACAATCCTTCTCTTCGCCGTGACACTATGGCTTTCAATAGGACTTTTGCTAAAATGACTGGTTTCACTACTGCATTAATAAATAGCATCTGTGTGGGGAGCCAAATAAAGTGAATGAAGGAGCAGGGGAATAGAAATTCTGTCACTTTAAATGTAGTGCCTTTGCTACAGACTCCACTCTCCACAGACAATCCTTCCCTTCACTCCTGTCTGACTATCAGGCGTGACGCTTGCTCCTGAGACAGTCGTGACCCAGCGAGCTGTGAGCCCCTGATGCCGCCTGCAGGGAATTTGTGACCGAACACATTTCTGCTGCTATGAAATGAGGTCTTGATGAATGTGGTCTGACCTAACTTCCTTCCCTCGAACCCGGGACCTTAAGGCCGGATCTACTGCGGTCGTGGCTGTGGCTCAAGCCACAGAACTTTTTTTAAAAAAGTTCATAAACTATAGGATTCTCATTCCAGAAAATGTTGTGTTTCTTTTTTCCATCAGTATACTGTATGTATACTGTGCGAAACATTTTCTTTGTGCACTGTACATTCTGGTTTATTCTGTATATTTTGGACTGCGTGCAATTCTTCATACTCCATTTTTTTATTGCACCTCTTACTGGCTGTTTTTATTATAGTGTATTATTGCATTGCACTGTGTTGTGTTGATTGTGCCTGGCTGCTGTTGCACATTTCTCGTACGTTTATGCCTGAGAGCTGTTTCCCGACTCAGGCTGTCTCACATAAAGCACACCGACAGCAGAGCTACACTCCAGAACTGCAGAGGCTTCCCTTTGTCTCTCAGCTTTCTGTCCACTTTCTTTAGTTTTCACTTTCTTTTGCGCACTTTTGTTCGATGTGCTCCTGACCCAAAACGGCTGGAGAGGATCTTACTTCGTCGTTAGGTTAAAGCGCCAGCTTTTTATGCCAGTTTAGAGCAAAAAAAAAACCTCCCATTCCCATTATGTGCAACAAAAGAAGCATTAATCAACCGATGTTTTAATATGGTGTCATCAGGGTTTTTTCTGTTATGTGTATGAAGGAGGTGCTTTTAATGTACCCAGCAACACAAATGAAGTTACCTGTGGGGCAAAGTAAAGTTCTTCCAAGTCTAAATCCCTATGGGAAGGGAGATCCCATCAGATAACTGTGATTCACCTGCTAAATATAGCCAAGCCTAAAAAACAGGATTAACAACATCACTTTATTAACCCTATACAATTTCTTGCAGTAGGAATTTGTCTATTCGATTTGATTCCCCACACAGTCAAAATCAGCACAACTCCTGCCCACATCCTGTCCAGCAGGATCTACCAGATCTACCTGACAGCCATTCCAGGCGATTCTGCTCCATGACGTGGCTTCGAAATCATGTGAAATGGGGATTGGCAGAAGCCGAGTTTCCCCACAGCTCAGGGCATTCATTTCGTGAATCAAAAATATCCCCGACGCTTCCAGACTTTAGAGGTGGGGCATTTAAGGGAGGTCTACAAAAGCCCGCTCGTATGGTGGGTTTGCCGGGGGAAAGGGTTCGAGGCTTCCTTTCCGTGGTGATGGAGGACACCCCAGACACTAACGCAGGGATATCAGATGGGTCACAAACGTGAGAAGGCCACTCCACCCATTTCGCCTATCTGGTTAGTAGCGAAGTGACCTGAGGATGTCACCCAACTGTGTCTGGAGAGAAGCCAGGGTATCGGCTTCAACAACATGGCTGGGCAGCTTGTTCCCCATCCCCACCACCCTCTGTGTAAAGAAGAGCCCACTGTCCTGACTGGAGGATCTCACCCAGCTGTGTCTTGAGAGAAGCCAGGGTATCAGCTTCAACAACATGGCTGGTCAGCTTTTTCCACACCCCCACCATCCTTTGTGTAAAGACACACCACTTCTCCACTTCACTTTGTCCTGTTTCTCTGTTTAAACAGGAAACAAAATCACCGAGCATTTTTTTTCGAAAACATCTCTTGACCTTGACTACCTTTTTGTAGAGAACTGTGCGAGTTCAACATAACCCTGGGTTTGATCTTGAGGGAGGTGGATTTCTTTTAGCAGAAAACTGAACAGTTAGATACATAGAATCATATTTCAGTTCTTCAGTCAGTCCTTGAGTTCAGGTGATTTCTGGAAATGGAATGGTACTTGTGTTGAGCCTTAATTGCCTTTTGTGTCTGTGGTCTAATTACTTTGCAATAAGTAACGCTGGGCAGACAGAAACAACTTGTTGACCCACCAACATTAAAAAGTCATTATGAATGGACAATACTGACTAAACGTGTAATAAAGAACATCTTAATAGTAACCTTATGAGCTTATAACCTTAAAAAGGCTAAATGAAGCACATTTCCAGGAAACATAAAAACAGAGAGAGTCTAGTCTGCTCCAGGAAATTTATTGTATCTTGTGGGCAATCATGGCACAATTAAAGGTGTAAAGGTGTAGATTTTTCAGTGTGGGGGTTAAAAACACCTGCCTCCCCATGAAAAATGACCCTTGTAAAAATACCTGATGCATTGTAACTGGTTTGTATGTCTCTGATGCACTTAACCGCTTATAATATAGAGATTCCAGTAATAAACAAGGAAGAGATGTTCCATAAATGTCAAGAAGGAAGATGTCCCAAATCTTTCTTAGGAGAATGATTATTAATAATTAAGGACCTCCCTCTTTTGTGTAACACCTGGTACAAAAAGGCACAGCCTCAGGAACCTGTCATTCTGCATCTGGACGGGAGAGAAGACACTGCGGCTCACTGGAGAGAAGCCCCACAGCTGACCTGCAGGAACAAGGCAAGACTCTGTCTGCTCTCTTGAGCTCGGGCTGACCCTGACTCCTCTTGCTTCTCTACCATCGCCTTCGCTTACAGCTGTGCTTCTGCACACTCAGCTTTTACAGCAGATATGTGCGGATGCGTATTAACTTGAAACGCATGTGTACAGAATATGTATTGTAGGTGCATTTTGTGGTTGTACAGCAGGAGATTTCTAGTTTAAAATGACAGAAAATAAATGTTACAGTACGTATCTATCAGACTGTCGAATTACAATCCCAGCTTCCCTCATACTAAGGATCAATCAAGATGGACACATCACAGCAGTGAAGAAGACTCCCAACTGGGTCACCGCAGATAAGAAAGAATGATACCAAATTAGGAAGATGTTTAAATAAGAAATGTCCATCCTGTGTGTAAATAGCACAGTGGGTTACTATGTTACTATAGGGTACTACACTGTAGTAGTGGACTGTTCTATACGTTACCGTATTACAATACAGTGCTGCACTCTAATGTCAGTTACTGCACTGTACAGTATTATAGGTTATTTTGTTACTGTTGAGTACTGCACTCTTCTATATGTTTCTACACTCTGCTACTGTATTATACTACACCGTACAATATTATAGGTTACTATGTTACTATTGGGTACTGCTCTCTACTATAGGTTACAATACTCTACTTCTATAGTGTACAACACTGTATTGTATGGGAGGTTACTATGTTACTACAGTATGAACTACTGCTTTCTATTACAGCTTACCACTATACTACTGTACTACATGTACTTGTACTGTACTATGTGTAGGGTACTTCTTTCTACTATAGGTTACTATACTGTACTACTATAGTGTATATGTTACTATGTCGCTATAGGGCACTGCATGCTTCTATGGGTTACTACATTTTACAGCTACAATGTACTATAGGTTAACACTAGTAATTCCTTACACTTATATAGCACTTTTCTGGACACTCCACTCAAAGCGCTTTACAGGTAATGGGGATTCCCTCCACTACCAACAATGTGTGGCCCCACCTGGATGATGCAATAGCAGCCAGAGTGCTTGCGTACACTCACCACACACCAGCTCTCAGTGGGGAGGAGAGCAGAGTGATGAAGTCAGTTCAGAGATGGAGATTATTAGGAGGCCATGATTGGTAAAGGGCAGGTGGAAATTTGGCCAAAACACCAGGGCAACATCCCTACTCTTTTCGAGAAACATCCTGGGATATTAAGTGATCATGGAGAGTCAGGACCTATGTTTTAAGTCTCATCTGAAGGACAAAGAAGGAGGAGGAGGTTACTATATTGCTATAACGTACTACTAGCACTGTACCATAGGCTGCTATATCATGATAGAGCACTACATTCTACTACTTTAGGGTACAGCACTGTACCATAGGTTACTATATCACTATAGAGTACTGCACTCTACTACTATAGTGTACAGCACTGTACCATAGGCTGCTATATCACTATAGAGTACTGCACTCTACTACTATAGTGTACAGCACCTTACCATAGGCTGCTATATCACTATAGAGCACTGCACTCTACTACTATAGTGAACAGCACTGTACCATAGGCTGCTATATTACTAGAGAGTACTGCACTCTACTACTATAGTGTACAGCACCTTACCATAGGCTGCTATATCACTATAGAGCACGGCACTCTACTCCTATAGTGTACAGCACTGTACCATAGGCTGCTATATCACTATAGAGCACTGCACTCTACTACTATAGTGTACAGCACTGTACCATAGGTTACCATATCACTATAGAGCACTGCACTCTACTACTACTGCACGTGGAACGATCCTATTCCTCTCCTCCTCCAGATGGATCAAAGACTCAGCGTCGCCCTCCTGCTCCTGGGCCTGACGGTTCTTGTGGACGGACAGACTGTGGCAGCTCCGTTCACGGTGAGAGGCCTCCACGCGCTCGCTGTCTCGCGGCCGTCGACAGGCAGAGCGGTCGTGAGACACGGACGGCGCGTCGCCCTGCTCTGAGGGAAACGCACCGTCAGGACCTGCTTGCTAGTCTCACAGGTCGCTGAGCCTCAGACCATTTTTAATAAACGAGTAGCATCAGATGAAAAAAGACTTCATCCCCCCAAACTGCCAAGTGCATTAAAGCTGTTCGTATGAGACCTGTGAGGTACAGCTTGAACTGTCTTGATTCATTTCTATTTCTCACTCTCCACAGGGAAACATCACCCGGAATGGCTGTGGAGCTACTAAATTCTGCATTGAGACTCCCACAGGCTGTGACCCGTCCTCCAGTGGAAACTGTCTCTTTGCGACCACCGCTATAGACACAACGAGCGCCACCGGCATCTCTTTTAATCTCCAGGGAAACTCGAGCGGCTACATCGCTGCCATCTTAACAACCGCCGACAACAACAGCACGGTACAGTATGCATTCAGTAACGCCACCAGAAAGGGAGCCATCTTGGGAATCCTCAACGAAACCTCCATTTGGCGTGAGGTTGCCATTTTCATGTTCTTCCCATCTCGTTGAGCCAGAATGTTTATTTCAATCCCCTTCCCCCCAGTAGAAAGGACCGGAGTGGGTGTCCTCTGAGTTGCTGCAGATTATCGTTGCTCGTTTCCTGATTTAAATCACACACCCACATTTTAATTAAACACACCCACAAGGGAACTGCAGGTTAAGAATGGATGGTGGGCTTTTGTTGCAGTAAAAACAATAATATATATTTTTTTAATTAAGTGCCTTTATTTACCTAAACTGCTTATTACTGTCCTTCAGACATTTAGGTTGCTGCCTACTAATTTCTTCTACATTTCTCCATCTTGGTCCGTCAAGACATACACTGTATCTGATGATGATTCTGCAGTCTTTGTGTGTTTATTCCAAGAGTCTTCTTTCTTAGTCTTGTAGAGTCCTGATCCAGTCAGTACAGGAGTCTCCAACCCTGGTCCCGTAGAGCCCTGATCCAGTCAGTACAGGAGTCTCCAGCCCTGGTCCTGTAGATCCCCAATCCAGTCAGTACAGGGATCTCCAGCCCTGGTCCTATAAGACCCAGATCCAGTCAGTACAGGAGTCTCCAGTCCTGGTCCTGTAAGACCCTGATCCACTCAGTACAGGAGTCTCCAGCCCTGGTCCTGTAGATCCCCAATCCAGTCAGTACAGGGATCTCCAGCCCTGGTCCTGTAAGACCCTGATCCAGTCAGTACAGGAGTCTCCAACCCTGGTCCTGTACAGCCCTGATCCAGTCAGTACAGGAGTCTCCAGTCCTGGTCATGTTCAGCCCCGATCCAGTCAGTACATGGATCTCCAGCCTTGGTCCTGTAAGACCTTGATCCAGTCAGTACAGGGGTCTCCAGCCCTGGTCCTGTAGATCCCTGATCCCATCAGTCACTTGTTTGCTGTTGCCTTCTCGCAGCTGATCTTTTTGTAAATATAACTCTATAAGCAAATAATACATTTGTCACTTAGAGATTGTCTTATCGTCAGTGTGACCTTAGACATGCCTGGCTTTGCCTTGTGTCCACAGGGAGATGCCTTTGTGTGTGCTCAGAACGCAAGCGATACACTGTTCTATCGCGCACTCTACTCGAGTAATGGATCCAGCCTGAGTCCAGAAATTCTCAATGTAAGTGTCTTTATCTGGGGGGAGGTCTGTACTGGAGGCAGTGCTGGGAGGTTGAGGGGATGGGGATTAGGGGTTTCAGAGGTTCTGTTTTTTGAGCTATTATCCAAGTAGTAACAGGAAGGCAGACATGAAGCCGACAGAGCGTGAAACACTGACCCGTCCCGGATGTTAACACGGCCGATTGCCACGGCGACGTGAGAATCTCTTTCTTCATGCCACACGGCACGGTGTTTTGAAAGATGGACGTTTAGGTGTTGGTTGCGGGAACATCTACATCCTTAGTGGCCTCCCGGGCTCGAATTGGGAAACCACAGCATCAACTATGTCAGTGAAGCATGAAGCATGTATGAGCCGTCACGCGCACCAGCAATCTACCGGTGGAAAGAAGAGGAGGCATGAAAGTCAGGCAAGCCACTAGAAATCTGGCTTTTTTGCAGGCAGGTCCCAGCCCCCATTTTGTTGCCTCTCGTCTCATGAACACTTGTGTTCTCTCCTCTCATTTGTTCCCTTGATGGACATGAGAAATTTCCTCTTGAGGGACAGGTGCAACTTGAGGATTTCCCAACAGGATGTGTAAAGACAAAGCTCTGTTAAATCATCCTTGAGCCTCTCTAGGTGAAGCAGATGGAAATGGATCGATATACAGCACAGGAAAAAGGAGAAATGCTGTGAATGACAATGCTGGGGCTTTGCAATGGCCCAGTGGTGCTTAAAAACCGATCAAGAATTTCTCAGTTCTTTTCACCAGCCTGTTAAAAAGGAGGGTAAACTTTGGAACAGCCAAGGTGCCCCAGGAGCCTTTCGTGAATAGGAACTAGATCAAGAGATAAGAGGACTTTATAGAGATTCACTCTTCCAAAATGATCTTCTTTGAAGTTATTTCTCAGTGTTCATTTGTTCACCTTTATCTCATGTCTAGAGATGCATTTTGGACCATGATCTCTCTTGCCCTTTATTATAATGTCTTGTTTAATCTCTCTTCCATTAGCTTGGGTTTTTTCTATTTTTGTAGACAGTGGGGCTGTGCTGGTTTGCTATCTATTGAGCTGGGTTGGTGTCGGGCTGTGCTGGCTTGTTATTGGTTTAGGGTGGAGTGGATTAACTTGAGTTGACACAGTTTGGTGTTAAGGTGGGTTGAGTTGAGAAACACAGTGAGGGGGGTGGGAATTGAGTTGAGCTAGGCTGGTGTTGGCTTGGGTTGAGGTGAGCTGGCAAGTGTGGGTGTTGGGGTGCTGTGAATTCAGCTGGGTTGATCATGGGGCAGCTATGCTGTGTGGAGTCTGGGTTGAGACCAGCTCTGGTTGTGCTAGCTCTGAGAGTTGAGATTTTGGACAGGAATTATCAGGGGAGCTGGGGCGGATGGTTACTGCATTCCACTGTCTTCACTATTGTTACGTCACTGGGTGTTCCTGGGCATTTTCCTTCCAACAAAGCTACACTATGAAAAAAGGAAATGATTAAATCTCAACTACTTTCACAAACACGGTCTTCTCCGTGTACAGTCAGGATATCTGCGAAAGACCTGTGTTTTGACAAGGAGTTCAAAGTGACGTTGATAAATCCTCATGAGTATTGTCTCTCTTTCATTTCAGAACACAGTTGGCAACATCACCGGCACAACCATGAACAATGTCATTAAGTGCGCCTTCATTGTGAGAAATCTCAAAGTCATAAGGAGCAGAGCTTTAGCACAATATTCCATCTCTCTGGCTGTTGGGAGTTTAGTGAACGGTAATGTTTCTGTGGTGGTGTGTCCCTCCTGTTATTGTGCTAGCTCCGTTTGTAAATGGTAAAGAACGTCAGTTTCAACAAACAGCGGGCAACTCAGCCTCTAAAGCTTGATTACATCATCATGACATGATTCCACAGGATCACGGGATCATTCCCAGACGGGAACAGTCTCACACTGAGCCCCTTGCCCAGAACGGAGACAGAGCGTTTTGAGAAACCCCCTTCATACCGATTGCTTCCAACCTCTCTGCTCAGCTTGTTAGTAGGTTTCCTTCTGACCCAGATTTGAGATGCTGAGATCAGACTCTGAGGTTCTGCTGTAAGAAGCTCTACCCTGAGCTCTGTGTAAGGGGCTGTTGGTGAAATGAGCTGTAAGGAGACTTTAGGTGATTGATCTATTGTGATAAACGATCAGTGCCTGCCGCTACAAGCTGGCCACGTCAGGCTTCCTCACCAACGGAATTTCCATCAGCAAATGGCGCCTCCAGGCCCTTCAGTTTCCTCCCACAGTCCAAAGCCATGCTGGTGGGTCAGTTGGCTTCTGGGAAACCTGGCCCTGGCGCGAACTGTGAGCATGTGTGCTTGTGGCTCTTGTGTCTGTGTGGATTGTAGGGATGCAAGGAGTCACAGCACCTTCCAGTGAAGGCTTGAGATAGATAGATACTTTGCTGTCCACTGCTGTGGAAATGTGTCTTTGGTTTTGCTTTTCAACCCCAGGGCTTCCATACCAAGCTGTCATGTTAGATGCCAGGATGCTTTTATATGCCATCCCCAGGACAGTCTGACTGCCATTAAAGTACCTGAGTCTTTGAATTGAGTTTGAGGAGAGGTACACAAGGTGGATTTCCCACACTGCCCCCCGAATTGCAACGGTTTTAGAGAGGTGTTTATAATCCCAGTCCAGCCATTTTATTACCACGAATGGGGTTTTAAGAGCCCACATTCTACTTATGGTCCAGTGGCAATTCTTGAAGATGTTGTCCCGCCTTTGAGCTATTTCTGCGGTGTCACATACAACAGCAGATGTCCCTTCTGAAATTCTCTCAGGCCAGGTCAGGAGACCAGATCCGTGACCCCAGGCCGGAGCCAGATATCTACAGGACGGACTGGCGTCCCATCCTGGACCGACCTAGCCTTGTGCCTGAGAGCGGAGACTCATGAGGTGTGTGTTTCAATCTGCAGGGCAGCTCGGGACTGCAACGTTAAGAGTTCAAAGTAACGGCACAGTGAATCTACTGAACACCACTGCTCCTTCCGGTGGGAACAGGCCTGCCTTCGTGGCCATGCACGGTAAGCTGCGTGTCGTCCCGGCGGTACAGGGAGTAGGAGCCCCGGCTCCCCTCGCGGGACTGTGCACGAGCCGTTGCGGGTCGTGCGACGGGCCGGAAAGCCGTTCGGTCCTGCTGTGCAGGCCGGTTCCGCGGTTTCCGCGGGAACCGTCTGGAGACCCCCATCAGACAAGCGAACGGCAACTGAGAGGAGGTCCAGGGTGAGGAGAGGCCATGATCTGAGCATCCTCAAGCCTTTCACCCCCGAGTTCCCGAGGGACGTGGGCCTCACCCGCAAAGGAGCTTGAAAGTGAAATTGTTTGGGGCACTGGAATCAAAATACACTCAGGAACGTGATAGCTTTTATTCCAGATACCTTATATGGCATCTGTACTGTGCGTGTTTTCGATTTACCGCGGGTTTGCTTTTCTTTTTTCAATTTGTGACACCTATGTTCCGTTTCGTCCGTTCACTGCATGTATCAATATTGCACCAGCGTTCTAAAAAGACCCCTTGCGAGTCAAGTGATGCATCTCAAGGGTTCTTTTTATGCTGCCAAGAAACAAGGTGGAATGCTCTTGGGTTCAGGTGGGTATGCACCCTCACTGCTGCCGCCTCAAGTCAGGTCATCCCCCCCACCACCGTTGGGGACTTGAACCCAGGCCTCCAGTATCACTCAACAGGGACCCAGCCAGCTGAGCTAAAGGGAGACCTCCCCGCAACCTGGCGGCTGTGGTCCCTGCGACTCACAGGGAAGGGCAGTGACATCACCGCGCTGGCAAGCCGGCACGCACAACCAGTATTGTCGGCCGTATGCGTTACACTCGTTAGTAACGAGCCTGGAGTCGAACATTTTAACTGCACAGTGAATCCACCCTGTTTGTTGGTGTACATTAACACCCAGAATCTGAGTTTCGGGCTAATGCAAGTCTGACAGGCAAGACAAAGCTGTACCCACGTCTGTTTACCTGCAGACTGGTTTTATGCAGGGACTGGTGAATCGTGTCCGGAAGCAACTACGGCGTCCATGACACTCAGAAGATGACATTTCTCTGTTGTTTCTGCTCTCCGCAGGGCTGTTCGTCCTGGTAGCTGGGCTGCTCGTCGGGGTGCAGTTCTGAGGATCAGAGTTACCCGGACGCTGAAGAAGATTATCAGCGCCGATTCTGGCGAGCCCCTTTGGGACCCGCCGCTGATCGACCGTCCTCGTTTCTTTTTATAAAAGCGCAGATATATTTGTTATGAAAGAGGCACTTTTATGCGCGAGGTAAAATCTTATCTGAGCGGAAACGGCATCGGTGAAACCCACCGAAAGCCGAAAAGACAAAATGCACTAGTCACTGTGAGCAATACGGCTCATCATTTCGGCACATAAAAAAAGAGAACAAAACTTTAGGCTCTGAGGATTAAAGTACTGAAGCCGTATTACCAAAAAAAAAAAGTGTCTCTTCATTAATCTAAAACTAACTTATAGAAGGAAAGCAGTATCTACTAATCAGACTATAATATAATACTCTAGACACTAACGGGTCTCTCAGGGATATAGGTTGTGTGTTTTAAACCTTGACAAGTCCAGCTGAAATTTCCTCTTTCCCCAAACCAGTCTTAGCAGAGCAGGCTGTGATTGTCTGCTGCCGTGCGCAATGAGTTGATGACCAAACAGTCTCCTCTTTTCGGGATCAACCCATGGAATTCTGACTCATTCCTCTATCCTGGTTGTACTGGAGCGCCGTACATTGTCATTTCGATGTGCCCCAGTTTCGTTTTTTTTTAACTAGTAATTGAAATTCATCACCCCCCCATAAACGGTATTCCGTTCAAAACGGATCAGAACTCCTTAGCACACCGGGTGTCCGGAACGACCGTGTTTCGATCCGATATCAAGGTTTAACAGACTTCAAATCGCACAACGCGATGCACGGACAAAGGCACACGGAGAAGGGAAAAAAGTAATCAATTCTGCATGAAAAACTTTAGAGGGATTTCCAAAATAAACCCGATATACTGTTCAGTAGCGATAACACAACAGGAGCCCTGCCTCTGTGTGATCTTCGCAAGACTACAGATCCCGTATGGGTTGGCTTGGGATGGACGCCAGTCTTGAAAGTTTGCTTGACCTACCTCCTGCAAAAGATGCAGGTCATGGAGTCCTTCCCGAATCCCAAATCTGTTTGCCAGTTGTGCCCTTGTCAAGTCTGTGACTGGCCAGGAACGTAAGATTAAAATAACACGTCTGCACTGTTTTCTTTTTGTACTCTTTATTAAATGTTGTTCTTCGCTTTGGCTGGATTAAACTGTGTAAAATGTATGCGGTATATTAAACTAATAAGTATTCTGAGAAACTGTCTTAAAAGTCTTCCTTTCCTCACAGCTCATAACACTCTGCCGGGTAAAATGGATGTATTCCAAAGAAGAACAGTATTCAACGACTATTATTCATGCATTAAGGGCTTTTTCTGTTTTATGCCATGTGCTCCTGCAAAGACAAACAGCGTCTAGTTGCACAGCTAAAAGGCATCGCAGTCTTGAGCAACCTGAAATTAAAAAGAAAATTGCCTGCTGTAATACAAACGGGGTAAAGCATCCGCTTTGAAGGTTCGCTAGTTAGAAAATGTTTCTCGCGAGTCGCATGTGGGGAGGAGCTAACTAAACACTGAACAAACTCGCCGCCTCGAGAGCGTTGGTGCGCTGCAGGGGGTTAAATGATCTGTGAAGTTAACATCTAGATTAGCAGATTTAGGCATCTGGGATCATTTGCATCCGATTCTAAGAAGAAAAAAATGGAACAGCACACGGCAGGCTGTGAACCCTACAGGTTATCGCAGGGAGACCAGGAAACCAAAACGGGTCGTATTTTTACAGACTTTGACTCGTCCCCGCCAAACTTGTCCCCCACTAATCATTAATCCATATCTGGGCGCATACACGGGGCGGTAGCACTGTGGCTGGAAGGTTGCTGGTTTGTATCCTGCGGCCGGCAGAGGAATCCTACTCCGTTGGGCCCCTGAGCGAGGCCCTGAACCCCAGCTGCTCCAGGGGTGCTGTACAATGGCTGACCCTGTGCTCTGACCCCCAGCTTCTCTTCCTGTCTGTGTGTCTCATGAAGAGCAAGCTGGGGTATGCGAAAAGACGAATTCCTGATGCAAGAGATTGTATGTGGCTAATAAAGTGATGTTATGTTATCCTACATTAAAATATCTCTTAGTTCTCCGCACATCACTGGTCTCTGATATTCAAATTCATGAGTTCAAAACCTGCGGGTAATTCGAAATACCGGCATCCATTTAATCACACTTCGAGAAAACAGTTCCGACAAGATGTACATAAAGGAACACTGGTGTTTACCGTCAAGTCCTAAAGATAATGAAAAACTTTTTTTTATCAAATCATCTGTCTAAAGACAATCAACAGGTATTCACACATCCCGGACAACGACAAATATTTAATTAAAAAAACATCCTTGTAAACCGGGGGTGGGGAATGTCCGGCCTGCGAAATCATTTGGTCTGGCCCTGCCAAGGCAACCGCAGGCGTAGAGCCCGGCGATAATTCGATAACGATAATTATCGCAATATAATTTTCCTCTATATAATTTTAACAAAAGTGCGACCAATGTTCATGCTTTACGCATGATACGTGCATGCGCACTAAATACTGCGCGAGTGCGCGTGCGTGTTGCAGACCGGGCAGCTTACAGATTTGTTTAATGTTTCTGCTGTTTGGCAAGTGATGTGTTCTTAAAATAAATAGTTGTTTAGTTCACCAATTAACTGTCTGGTTTCTTCAACTTTCACTCAGGAGAAAAAAATCTGCCTTTAAACTTGAAAGAAATAATGATTTGACATTTATCGTGATAATTATCGATATCAACTGATATGAAATGTTTTATCGTGATAATGTTTTTGGCCATATCGCCCCCAGCCCTACGCGGGCGGGACTTGGAATTCAATAAATCTAGGAGCTTTTTTCATAGCAACATAAATTTATATTAAGTGAATCATAATAATAACGTAAATTTTGAGGGACAAGCTAGGAACGTCCATTACGGGACAGACAGGACACATAAAAGTACATGACTGGACAGACACGCATGCTTCTCGCCGGCTGCCCGCGGCCCGTCTGCCTGTATCGCTATGACTCAGAGGGCAGTCAGTGCCAGGCAGGCTGGGAGTGGACACGTCGCGAAAGTGTTAACACGCTGTGTTTTACGAACTGCGGGATGAAGTCAAGCAGTTCATGGAGGTGAAGGGAAAGCCTGTCAGGGAACTCAATGATAGCAAGTGGCTGTTTGATCGACTGGGCTCCAGACTGACCGACGCAAACCTGGAAAAGCAGTTGCGAGTAGCAACATCATCAATACCAGCTAACATCACACGCCTCACCAAAGAGAGGCAGTTCCAGCCATCACATTAGGGGTGAGTTAATTAAATGTTTGACCAAATATAGCAGGCTAATTTTTAAATTGATAATTTTGTATGGCCCGCGAATGATGTTATAAATATCCAAATGGCCCTTGGCAGAAAAAAGGTTCCCCACCCCTGTTGTAAACTGACACGGTTACAACACAACCTGTAAATCCAGTTCTTTGATTAAACCCTTCGGTCTCAGTGTTTGAAAAGTCGAAATGCAAAATAACTTCGTCAAAAATTCTTTTCACTTTCGCCTAAACACCGGGGGTGTAAGTTTATCAGCTACATTTTGGATGACAATCGTAACTTCCATATCAAGCACCTTAACAACAGCCTTATCTGCCCTTATTCTTATCTGCCCAAATGCGCATCTGTCACTCCTAAAGTTTGAAGAGGCTGAACAAAACACAAGGCACCCGGATTCCAAGTCAAAGAACTTTATTGGCCTGACCGATAAATTACAGGGCTGCCAGACTGTAAACAATCCGTGGAGACGGCAGCTCGCGGCAGGCGCTCGTGTTTTAACCAGGGGTTATCCTTCTTCCTGGACTGAGGAGGGGTATACTGTAATTCGGCTCTTGAAGCAATGTCACAACACAGGACGAAAGGAATAAAGGACTTGCTAGTTAACGGGTAATCATACTGTATCGTCCCCCTACCCCCACACTCTCGGTGTTGGACTGCACCGCTACCCCCTCACCCTTGACCCTGACTGTGTTGCCCTATATAAGAGGGGTCCCCTTATTCCCTTTCGCCCCTTTGTCCTGCTAGGCGATAGTGGGGGTCCCCTCGCCATCTCCTCTTCACTCCTCCTCCTCCAAACTAAAGGGCGACAAATCCCGCCGTTGTTGGAACTAAAGGCCGATTCACGAGGAAGAACACCACGCAAGAATCAAGCGTCATGGAGCGAAATTGTGGCTTAAGCCGCTTGGCTGAGGGCGGACCTCCCGGCCAGGGGACAAGGAGACCAGGACCTCCAAGCAGGGTGGCCAAGGGGCAGCTGCAGAGGTGGAGGTGGGATGCAAGAGACGTGCAAGAGAGAGATACAGAGAGATAGGGATCTCATTCAATTCAATTCAATTCAACTTTATTGTCATTAAACTTACACAGGTGCATAGTATAATAGCATAATGAAAAGTGTTTCTCATTAGTCACTCAGGTGCAGTATATAAATAGGACAGAAGATAAGACAAAAGACAGTTACACAATAGCAATAACAGTAACATGTAATAACATAACATAAATAACATGTATCTCATAGGTGTTTACAGCGTTTGGGAGAGGAATGGATTGTCAGGAGCGATTGCTAATTACTGATAGCTGAGTCCGATTGAGCTTGGTTGTTGTCATCCCTCCCGAACTTTTGTTATAAACTCCATTTAGTGTTGGTGTTGATATTGGTATTGGTATTAGTGTTATTAGTATTAGTATTAGTATCAGTATCAGTATCAGTGTCAGTGTCAGTATTAGTGTTAGTATCAGTATCGGTATCAGTATAAGTATTAGTATTGTCAATGAAGGGTTACATTGTGTAGCTGAGGGCTCTGCTGGAACAAAACTAATCAGGATTGGGAACAGGTGCATCAGAGAGTGGAGTCCATACCAAATTCAGTGACTAAATTTCCATTTCTCTAATCATGTATTCTCCTCTCCTGAGCTGTATTCCATTAGGGAATTCAGTTAATTCAGTAAAGGTGTTTTTTTTTCAAAGGTAAACGCTGACTAGAATTGTACAAAGCACCCCCACAGGCTCGAAGGTCTGATCTGGTCCTCGCTAGTACATCCCAAAGATCAGCCCAGACAGCAGGATCAGCATCCCTGCAGAGAGCAGAAGCAACAGAGAGACGTTACCTTCTGAGTGTGAGAGCAGCTGTAGTTATTTCAGGACAAGACTAACCAGTTCCAGCAAAAAAAAAACACAGTCTACAGGTGAATAAACATGTGAGTTCACCTGCATTTGATCTTGCACGGAATCACATGTGCCGTGTGTTAATATACAATAACACATGAGGTTGTTCCACTGCACAGTCTAAATGTTCAGCTCCAGGCAGTACAGAGCACCTCGGCTCATTACTTGCTACATTCCTTAACAGGATAAAGCCCCCCCAAGATACGGTACACCATCTTGTTTCTCAAAGGGGGTCCTGTCAGAACTCTTAAAGAATATTTCTACAAAAATAAACCAACAAAATACAACACAGGCATTACAACCAAGCAAAATAAATGAAATTATCTTTTAGCCCCTTTTTTATCACTTTATTGGTCATATACAATTTCTTGCATTAGGAACCAAAGTTCAACACTCTGTGCAAGCATCTATGAAATGTCTCCGGTATGGTTATAAGATAAGATCACTTTATTGGCCATATACAATTTCTATTATGAATTTGTCTTTTCACAGACCCCAGCTTGGGAGACAGGGAGAGAAGCTGGGGGTCAGAGCACAGGGTCAGCCATTTATACAGCACCCCTGGAGCAGCTGGGGTTAAGGACCTTCCTCAGGGGCCCAGCAGAGTAGGATTCCTCTACTGGCTGCAGGATTTGAACCAGCAACCTTCCAGCCACAGGCACAGATCCTCAGCCACAGTGCCACTGCTCCAGCTGTAGATGTGCTGCTCAGTGTTTGAATGTCTCTTGTTTACCTGAAACCAACATTCTGGATGATAAATGGAACCTACAGTGGGGGGATACACAGGAAATTGAGTGTGCTCTAATCTCGGCGCACAGGTCCACAAAATGCACCTTAAATACTAAGCTTGAATGAAAATTTCACAGTCATTGAACAAATATAAAAATATCTGCATGGATTGGTATGAAGGTTTGGGACATGGAATGGTTTTCTTAGCCTTGCAAAAAATAAAATCAAATAATAAAAAATGATAAAAGGAATAAAATATGAACTATTTTTACTGTTGCATTTCACTACTGCCAGTCCTAGAGAGGTGTCTTTTAATGTTTAAAATAATAATAATAATAATAATAATAATAATAATAATAATAATAATAATAATAATAATAAGTTCAGGTGGGTAGCTGCGTCAGCATGCGTTGGGCTGCAAAGGAACAAGTAATAGGTTTATTCCATGCTGAAAAAAAGAAAAAAGAGAACACAACGTTTCGGCCGTGGAGCCTTCTTCAGGTGTGCCTAATAATAATTATAACACCACTTTATTAACCCTTTACAATTTCTTGCATTAGGAATTTGTCTTTTCGCAGACCCCAGCTTGCTCTCCATGAGACACACAGACAGGGAGAGAAGCTTGGGGTCAGAGCACAGGGTCAGCCCTTGTACAGCACCCCTGGAGCAGCTGGGGTGAAGGGCCTTGCTCAGGAGCCCAGTGGAGTAGGATTCCTCTACCAGCTGCAGGATTTGAACCAGCAACCTTCCAGCCACAGGCACAGCTCCTGAGCCACAGAGCCACCGCTCCGCCCCATGGTTCAAAGGTGTGCTTTCACAGTTTTCTTGCACTTTACCAGTTTGTACAGTGTGCATATTATAGAGAGGGGTGAAGGTGGTGAGAATTCTCTGGATGACAGCTATTTCTACCGATTGGATGACATGTTTCCACAGCCGGTTTGTTTCAAATCTCTTTGTTCCACTATCCATTAGAGCTGTCGATGTCAAATGTCAAGGATAAACACAATTTTGACTCTTACAACCCCCTCGAGTGCAATATGTTTTGTGATGTGTTATAAATGTTCCACGTTGTTATGTGTTATACATGTGCAGAAGAGTGATGTGCAATGTTTTTCTTAGTTTGTGTGATAGACTAATGTGCAATGTTTTTCTTTTCTTCTTCTTTTTTTTCCTTTTTTTGGTATCTCCTTTCTTTTTTTGTTTGCATTCTATTTAAATGGCCAGGAGTGCTGTGTGTCCTGAAAAAATTTCCCCCAGGAGACAATAAAAATCTTATGTTATCTTCTCTCCCCCTCAGACCTGAAGAAGCCTCAGTAGCTGGAACAGTGTGTTTCCTCTTTCTGTTGTTCAGTGTGGAAGTAATCACTGCCTGTTCCCTTGCAGCTCATGCACACTGGTGCAGCTCCCTGCTCACGCTTTTTAACTGTGATCAGTGTTTTGCAAGATGGTATGGAAGTGGATTGGTGAGCATTGCTGTCTCACAGCCCTGGCCCTGGGGTGCTATCTGGGTGGAGTCTGTATGTTCTCCCGTGTCTGACTGCAGGTGACCTAACACTACCCACGAACTTTCCCACCACATCAGCTGGTAACTCGCTGTATGGCCCCAAATGAAAGTGATGTCTCGCAATAGGCTCACCACAGGTATCGTTGTGACTGTGTGCGTGAATATGACAATTAACCCTAACAATCAGAGGGTGTGATTGAGGAATTCAGATTTAACTTAATCTCCCAACTAAACAGGCACATTCTGCCTGAACAGCCTCAGGGTAAACGAGAGTGTCTTGAATGTGGAATGGTCACCTGCCCTGTACCATCTTCCTTCACTATTAACAACCTGGGTTGCTACCTAGGTGGAGTTTGTGTGTCTTCTCGGTTTCGTCCTACCACCTAAAGCCTTGCTGGTGGGTACTGGCCCTGGTGTGAGTGTACTATTGTCTGTATCTGTCTGTGCCCTTTAATTGACTGGTGTACCCTGCCTTGCACCCATTGCCTGATGGGATAGACTCTGAGGGAATGAACTAAACGTTTTGACTAAAAGTTTGTATTATATCTTGTTGGTTATGTATTTCTGTTCTTATATTTTACTAACTCCATCTCAGGATGTCTTGTCTCAAAAGATAATATAGTCACACTGCATCTTTAGGCATAGCTGGCATAGTTCTCAGGAAATTGACCGAGTGACCTCTCCTGGAACAAATGGTATATTCAGTTTACAAGCAGACGGGGCTGCTTGTCACGCAATCCAGCAGTAAAGAAAATATAGGTACTGGTCAGCTTTGAATGAATGACCATATAAAGCCACGATGCAAGCAGAGATTCATGTGGGATTGTATCTTGTATTGTTTGGTTCGCTGTGTAAAAGAGCACTGTAGGCATTGTCTTTGGAGTCTTGCGTACCAGAACAAGACTCCCATATGCATATGAAATAAAGACGACTCTCAACACACAAACTCGCTGCTGATGCCCTTTGTTTGGCACAACAACTCTGATCCCTTGCATGACCCTGGCTGGATCACGTGGGTTAGAAAATGAATGGATGGGGTCCTGGGCATCACAGCCTTTGAAGAGGCTCGGGCTGCTCTGAAATGAGTGTCGGGGAATGAATTCCAGGAATGGACTCCTGATGATCCTGCCAAAGCAGGGAGATGTCTTACCGTCCACCGCAGTGAGGGCAGGAGCGCTTGTGCTGTACAGGGACAGCACCAATGTTCTCTGAGTTTGGAGCCGGACATCGGGCGCGCGCAGTGTGCCTGTGAATAGTGAAACACACCCCACCTCAGCTGCTGCTGTCTGCCCTTGAAAAGGGGGCTGGTTGAAAAGTGACTCTGCCGAGTCATGAAACTACCTGCGGTTATTTGGACCCGTGTGGTTGGAGAATGATTGTACTTCTGGCTTAAATAATGATCCTGAAATATTACGAAACAAGCATGAGTTTGGGGCTCACACTGTTGCTACCAAGTACTGCACTCACTGAGGAGACACCAAGCAAGACTTGGCATCCTGTACATTGTGTGGTGATTAAATAACTATATTTCTAACTATATATAACTATATTTTTCCCCTGACATTGTAACAGTTTAGTGAAAGAAAATCAAATGGAAATACTTTTGTTTCTTGTTATTTTACTCTGTCCCTCTATGTTAACTCTGTTAACTCTGTGTTTCTCCTGTGTTGTTGGATGTGATTGGGCAGGAGAGCTCAGTGTTCTTGTCTGGGAATGGCCATGAGCCAGACATGCAAAGGAGCAGGGAAAGTTTATCCCATATTGAAAGGAAAAGGAATGAAATACAATTTTGGGTGTGGAGCCTTCTTCGGGTGTGAAGAAGGCACCTGAAGAAGACTAACCAAAATGTGGTGTTTAATTTATTTTCCTTTCAGCATGGAATAAACCTTTACTTGTTCCTTTGCAGACTACACATGCTGACTCAACTACTTCCTATGGGTTTCGCAAGGCAGACGTGATGTGTAGTGGCACCGACAATATCTTTTGTAGCCCCACCTTTCATAGCCCACCTCTACTAAACCCTCTCAAACCCAACACCAGCCTATCTCAACTCAACCAACCCCAACCCAACACCGAGTTATCTCAACTCAAACCAGTCTATCCCAAACTCAACTCAACTCAATCCAATCCAACCTAACATCAATTTATCCCAACTCAGCCCACCCCAATCCAACATCAATTTATCTCAACCTTACCCAGCCTACCCAAACTCAGCCAACCCAAACCCAACACCAACTTATCTCTGCTCAGCCCAGCCTATCCCAACTCAACCCACCCCAACCCAACATCAATTTACCTCAACCTAACCCAGCCTACCCCAACTCAACTCAACTCAACCCAATCCAACCTAACATCAACTTATCCCAACTCAGCCCAGCTTCCCCCAACTCAACTCAACACAACCTAACACCAGCTTATCTCAACTCAACCCACCTTACGCCAACTCATCTCAACCCATCCCAATAAAACACCCTCTTGACTAACACCAACCTACCCTAATTCAAATTACACCAGCAAAACAACAATGTAACCTTCCCCAACTGTCCCCACCCCCACACAACACTTACTTCTCTCAGCTCAGCCCAAGCCCACCCAGCACTAAGCTGTACATGTCAGATAAGGTTTAAGAACTTCGACTGGGACTGAAGGTGAGAGTCTGTTCCTGTCTGGGAATGATCTTTCACCTCTTACAAACAGAGCTAGCAGGTAACAGGAGGAACACACAGAAACATTACCGTCTGTAAAATCCCCAACAGCCAGAGAGATGTTATAGAGTGTTGTAGCTTTGCCATTTGATATGGTGAGATTTCTCGCAACGAAGGTGCAGCTAATTATGTTATTGTTTGCAGAGCCAGTGACGTTGTAAACTGTGTTCTGGAATGAAAGAGAGATGATAGTCATGAGGATTATGCGTTTTAACATCAGCGCACCCCAACCCAACGTCAACTCAACTCACACCAGCCCAATACCAACCTGCCCCAACACTACCTTTCTCAGCCCAACCCCTCCTAACCTTCAAGCTATTTATAACAAGAAATGAAAGAGCAAAAATTAGATCTATAGCCCATCAACGTGAGATAGAGATCAAAAACTTTCTTTGACAGTTCTTTGAACAGTTCATTTTCAAGTGAGTGTTTGACTCCCCTTAACCTTTATCTTGATTTTCTTCTTTTTCTGAACACCATTGCTTGACAATTAATTTGTTATGGCACCTGCCCGATTGCGTATCTCCAGGAGGCCACTGGTGGAACAGCAATAGCGTGGCACTCTACGAGTGTATAGTGCATGCACATTGGAATTCGTATTTCATGCATAGTACAGCACACAACACAGTATGCCAGGCAACACCACACAACGTAGATGGCACATTACAAGATAGTACATAACAGTACTTAATAAGTAGTGATAGTAGGTACAGCTAATATAAAAATCACTAAATACATGACAGACAACAACATATCTATGGTAGGCAACAAAAAATACATTGTTATCCAAATCAAAAATGTATAGCGCAGAGGTGTATTGGGGTCTGAGGCATTGCACAGTTAGCTGTTTATGATGCACACTGCCATAGAGCAGAAGCTGTTCTAAAGCCTAGTGGAGAAGATGTTTGAGTCATTCCAGGCCCTCATCTCCTGTTTTGAATTAGGTGTCTTCAGATTTGTAAAAATCTGTGACAGGTCAGTGTTTCAGAGTTTGTCTGTTTGATGTTCACCCTCCTGTGGCTTCAGGGTTCAGAGGTCACAGAGAAGAATTCCTTAATGTCCTGCACCCCCCAGCACTGCCTCCAGTACAGACCCCTCCCCCAGATAAAGACACTTACATTGAAAATGTTTGGTATCAGGCTGGATCCATTACTCGAGTAGACTGTGTGATAGAACAGTGTATCGCCAGCATTCTGAGCACACACAAAGGCATCTCCCTGTGGACACAAGGAAAAGGCAGGCATGTCTACTGTCACACTGACGATAAGACAATCTCTGAGTGACAAATGTATTATTTTCTTATAGGAGTTATATTTACAATTTAAAAAAAAACAGGTTATCTATAGGGCAACAACAAAGAGGTATAAGACTGACTGGATCAGGGATCTACAGGGCCTGTCACGTTCGCAAACCCCTCCTCCTAAGGTTGCTCCAGCCCTTCCTTGTTTGTCTGGTTGTTTAATCGTCTGTCTCGGATGGATCGCCTGGCCTTGGACTTTTGCTCTGTTTTGGATTTCCCTTTTGACTCATCCCTGGATTGTTTGCCTCGGCCACACCTCCCCCGACCACCAGCACTCCATGGACACTCCCCCCCTGTTTTCATTCCCGTATCCTACATGCCTTTTTCCCAGTGTTTCCTCACTCTACCCTGGATTGTGTCGTCTGCATAGTTTCCGGAAAGACCTCTTCCTGACAGGACCAGGGCTGGAGACTCCTGTACTGACAGGATCAGGGATCTACAGGATCAGGGCTGGAGACTCCTGTACTGGCTGGATCCGAGATCTACAGGACCAGGGCTGGAGACTCCTGTACTGGCTGGATCCGAGATCTACAGGACCAGGGCTGGAGACTCCTGTACTGACTGGATTGGGGCTGAACATGACCAGGGCGGGAGACCCCTGTACTGACAGGATCGGAGCTCTACAGGAAGCATGAGAGCAGTATGTTAATTAGGCTGCTGTCTATTGTCAAGCTTACTTGCGGAAGGAGTGTTGTTTTATATTCTGCTTAACTGTCTTAACTTGTTTCTTGATATGTTAATACATTTCAAACATTTTTTTTAAAGGAAAGCAGGGTAAATGAGTAACAACATCAATTATCATTTGTTTTCAGGAAGAAGCAACATTTAAAGCCACCACATTTAGTTGGGAAACAAAAAAACTGAATTCAGTCATTTAGCTGTGAACTGTCTAAAAGGCCAGAGAGTACGACACTGGGTTCATCAAGGATTCCCAAGACGGCTCCCTTTCTGGTGGCGTTACTGAATGCATACTGTACCGTGCTGTTGTTGTCGGCGGTTGATAAGATGGCAGCGATGTAGCCGCTCGAGTTTCCCTGGAGATTAAAAGAGATGCCGGTGGTGCTCGTTGTGTCTCTAGCGGCGGACGCAAAGAGACAGTTTCCACTGGAGGCCGGGTCACAGCCTGTGGGAGTCTCAATGCAGAATTTAGTAGCTCCACAGCCGTTCCGGGTGATGTTTCCCTGTGGAGAGTGAGAAATAGAAATGAATCAAGACAGTTCAAGCTGTACCTCACAGGTCTCATACGAACAGCTTTAATGCACTTGGCAGTTTGGGGGGATGAAGTCTTTTTTCATCTGATGCTACTCGTTTATTAAAAATGGTCTGAGGCTCAGCGACCTGTGAGACTAGCAAGCAGGTCCTGACGGTGCGTTTCCCTCAGAGCAGGGCGACGCGCCGTCCGTGTCTTACGACCGCTCTGCCTGTCGACGGCCGCGAGACAGCGAGCGCGTGGAGGCCTCTCACCGTGAACGGAGCTGCCACAGTCTGTCCGTCCACAAGAACCGTCAGGCCCAGGAGCAGGAGGGCGACGCTGAGTCTTTGATCCATCTGGAGGAGGAGAGGAATAGGATCGTTCCACGTGCAGTAGTAGTAGAGTGCAGTGCTCTATAGTGATATAGCAGCCTATGGTACAGTGCTGTACACTATAGTAGTAGAGTGCCGTGCTCTATAGTGATATAGCAGCCTATGGTACAGTGCTGTACACTATAGTAGTAGAGTGCCGTGCTCTATAGTGATATGGTAACCTATGGTACAGTGCTGTACACTATAGTAGTAGAGTGCCGTGCTCTATAGTGTTATACTGTAGCAGCCTATGGTACACTAAACTGTACACTATAGTAGTAGAGTGCCGTGCTCTATAGTGATATAGTAACCTATGGTACAGTGCTGTACACTATAGTAGTAGAGTGCAGTGTTCTAGCAGTTATGATATAACCATAGATATAACCATAGATATAGCAGTCTATGGTTCAGTGCTATACACTATAGTAGTAGACTTTAGTGCTCTATAGTGATATAGTAACCTATGGTCCAGTGCTGTACACTATAGTAGTAGACTGCAGTGCTCTATAGTGATATAGCAGCCTATGGTACAGTGCTGTACACTATAATAGTAGAATGCTTTGGTCTATACTCTATAGTGATATAGTAACCTATGGTACAGTGCTTTATACTATTGTAGCAGAGTGCAATGCTCTATAGTGCTATAGCAGCCTATGGTAAGGTGCTGTACACTGTAGTAGTAGAGTGCAGTACTCTATAGTGATATAGTAACCTATGGTACAGTGCTGTACACTATAGTAGTAGAGTGCAGTGCTCTATAGTGATATAGCAGCCTATGGTACAGTGCTGTACACTATAATAGTAGAGTGCAGTGCTCTGTAGTGATATAGTAACCTATGGTACAGTGCAGTATACTATTGTAGTAGAGTGCAGTGCTCTATAGTGATATAGCAGCCTAATGTACAGTGCTATATACTATAGTAGTAGAGTGGAGTGCTCTGTAGTGATATAGTAGCCTATGGTAAGTTACAGATATAGTATCCCATAGTTTACTATAGTAGTAGAGTGACACAAGTTACAGTAGAGTGCTTTATTCTGTAGTAACACATTGTAAGGTTTAAAACAGTACAGTGTAGTATACTTTAGTAGTAGAATGCTGTAAATAGTGACCTTGAACACAGTATATTGTACTACACGATGGTAGTACAGTGTAGTAACCTATTGTAAATCCTTTGCTCACAAATATAGCACAGTAGCTATGCATACATACAAATTCACAGAGCTTAGAAAAAGGATTTTTTTATTCTTGAGAGGTTTTTCTTTAGAAAGTGACTAGAAATCATAAAATTGAAAACGAACCAATGACAAATATATTTTCACACTAGATTGGAGTTTCTTATTCAAACAGATTCCCACTTGGGTACTGTTCCTTCTCATCTTCAATAATGCAGTAATGAACCTGCTTCAGAATAGCTTTCTTACTGCTGTCATGTGTCCATCTTGATTGATCCTTAGTATGAGGGAAGCTGGGATTGTAGTTCAACAGTCTGCTAGATTACATAACATTTATTTTGGATCATTTTAAACTAAAATTGTCTTGCTGTACAAGCACAAAGTGCACTACAGTGTAAATATGGATATTCTGTATACATGCATTTCCAGTTAATACACATATTAACTGGCAGAAGCACAGCTGTAAGCGAAGGCGATGGTAGAGAAGCAAGAGGAGTCAGGGTCAGCCCGAGCTCAAGAGAGCGGACAGAGTCTTGCCTTGTTCCTGCAGGTCAGCTGTGGGGCTTCTCTCCAGTGAGCTGCAGTGTCTTCTCTCCCGTCCAGATGCAGAATGACAGGTTCCTGAGGCTGTGCCCTTTTGTATCAGGTGTTACACAAAAGAGGAACGATGATATGGAATAATTTGGGATATCTTCCTTTAAATTAATGGAACATCTCTCTTCCTTGTTCATTCATGAGACCTGTGTATTTAAAGATACTAAGTGTCTCAGGGACATATAATGCAATGTACTGTATAGTGTACAATGCATCAGTTATTGAACTCTTATCTCTACATGGGTCGATTTGCATGGGAGGCAGGTGTTTTTATCTCCCACACTGTAAGACCTGCTCCATTACAGTTGTTTATTGTGCAAACAAGGCAAATTAAATTTCCAGGAACAGACCAGCATCTATGTTTTTATGGGCTCTGAATGTATGATGAATGCAGCCTTTCGTTAGAAAGTTGAACATTAAAATGTTATTTGTTATGTGTTTTGTCCACTTTTGTCAAATCATAATGACTCTCACTGTAAAATCCTTTGAGGGTTCTAACTGTGATGTTGTGATCAAGTTGCAAAGAGTTTGCTCATAAAGGCTTTGCAATGTGCCTCCAACAACGATCATCTTTCATTGCTCTCAGTATAGTTGGTGGGTCACAAAAGTTAATGAGGGTTTCTGTCTTCCCAGTGGATCTTACTGCACAGTAGACCTCAGACACAAGTGCTCACAAGGGCTCTAACTCATACTTTCCACATATACTCTGTGGTTCAGGTTTTGCTGTTTTATCTGAACTGGTGCACAATGGGTTATAGCATCAACACCTTGGAGGACTGGATATTTTGGAATTCGTTTTCCTCGGTCGTGATTAAAAAGGCTTAGAAACTGGCCTATTCAAGCACAGTCACGTTTAAAGCACAGTCACGCAAGTGTGCAAGATGCGCAAGTGTGCAAGGTGTGCAAGATGCTAGTTGATCGCTCTAAATCTAAAAGAGCTGTGGTTCCTAATACAGACCCCTGTAGTACTCCTCTGTGGGCAACCTTTAAGGATCACCAGTCTGCTGCAGGTAGTGTTGGTGGACCAGTAGGTTGTGCTCTTCCCTGTGAATTAACATTTCCAAACCTAGTGATGGGGGAGACTGTAGTCATTACACAGAGGTCCAGCCTAATTGGTCACTAAAGATCCCGTGGCACTCTTGAAAAGATTTAAGGTTATTAAAAAGGTACTGCAGTCCCAAGTTCTCAGAGCTGTTATTAAATCGTGGTAACAAAATAAATGATTTGATGGTATTGCAATATTTTACAAATTCCAAATTGAACACAAAATTGCGCACTTTGTATAGTCGCTGTGATGTCGAGAGTTCCCGAAAATTGTGACGTGAAGTGACCTTTCCTGCTCACTAGTCAGTGAAATGACTAGAATTTGCAATTCAAGGACTAAGAGTGCCAGAACCTACACAACCATTGTAAATCTGGCACAACTGTAGTCCTAATACAGACCCCTGTGGTACTCCTCTGTGGGAGACCTGGCCCTGTTGCTGTCCTTTCAATGATGTTAGAATTGCCTGTTAGCACAGAATCTGCCATCACTCAAATCTCTATCCTGGCATTTAGGTACAACCAGATCATCGGTTTGATGTTTTGTTATTCCCTGGAGTTCTGTTCCTAACTCTTCTCCCTGTGGATCTCCCTAACCTGGCAGGTTCTCTTGGACTCTTGCTCTATTCCATTCCAGCGGTAACGATTTGGTCTTTCTCCGTGGATCAACGTCCTCAGTCAGATTGTAATCTGTTGTATCCAGCTGGAGGGGTTTCGCCATGGAATAGCATAGAGAGGACAAGAAAGCTAAAGGTCTTCCTCCATGCATCCCAAGTTAGGTCAATTGACTAATGCCTCTGATTGTTTACCTTGGCTTGGAGAAAATCCTTGAAAAACCACTGACTGGATGTTAGGATTGCTGCTGAGGTCTTTGGAATGTGTTCTGCTTGCAAACCGAAAGCGCCGACTAGGTCTTGATTTAGTTTCCTCAGCTGCAAGGAGACACCGCTGTTGACTCAGGGTCCTTCATGCAAAATCTCACTGGATACCGATCCGTCGATTCTCAGTACAGGGTGTCGCGGGGGAGCCGGAGCCCACCCCAGCAAGCAACAGGCGCAATGCAGGGTTCACCTTGGACAGGGCCCACACAGAGACCAACACGGACCAACAGGGGAAGAATGTCGGAGAAAAGAAAGATGCACGGTGCAAATACAGGCATCTTTTCCAGATGGTAGAAGGGCAAAGAGTTTATAGGAGGGGGTCATCTACTATACCGGAGGCCCTGTGTAGCAGCGTTTGTGACAGGTGACAGAAATGGAAGGGAGGGAGGCTCTGATGATCTTTCCAGCTGTTTTCACAATTCATTGCAGGGTCTTGCGCTCTGAAGAGCTACAAATCCCAAACCAGACAGTGATCCAGCTGGTCAAGGGGCTCTCAATGGCGCTTCTGCAGAGAGGATGGAGGAAGCTTTATTGCGAATAAATCACGTCCTATAATCCTCCGAGCCACTCCAACACCCTCTCTTGTGCCAGGGGATGCATACCATGTGCGACAGGGAAGGATGGGACTTAGAGGTGCTGTTCTTCCGACGGGTGGGCTACACGTGCCGACCTCCTCCGGAAATGTAGCAAGCAACTGTTGAAAAAACATTAAAATAACAGAATTCGGGTGATGGTGAAAGAAGAGCTGTTAATTGGTGTGCACACGGGAGAGCAGCTTGCAAAAGCCAGTCTCTCTGATAGACGTTGCTTAGCGCTTTTTATACACAGTAACAGACAAACTTCCTACTTTTAACATAGATGACCTAATCCCTAAAATGAACCACCAGTTTTTTTTAGTCCAGCTGGGGTAGCGGAAAACCACTCCTTATTAAGACTTTCGTTATTGCTTACTTTTGCAAAACACGACATCCGACTCCCCTTTTTACTACATTCAAGACATGAGCTGTACTTTTCCACTGACCTATAGATGCCCCCTGGTACGTCTTCCTCTTTCCCAGGGTTAGAAGCAGTTAGGTAGCTAAAAGACAAGCAGTTTGTTAGCTTTCATAAAATGTATAACATTCCTACACTGCTCTTCCCCTTGAGTCCGCCCCAGGTGTTGAAATCCACGTTACGAAAGTCCAGCAAACGCATTAAAATACCTAACACGCCGAGTTGGACCGCTGGAGGGGAAACTCTTTTTGTGCCGCCATCCTCGAAGGGAAATTGATAGCCTCCACCGTACCTCCGACCCACCGATTTATTTTAAGAGACCTATTTTGCCAGCTGGCACGGAACAAAAACAAGCAGGAGAGGAAGTAAGCACTGCAGCGCAGTGGTGAGCGTGCCGGCTCGTAGCACTGGGGCCCTGGCTTCAATTCCTCGCGGGCTGTGTGGAGTTTGCATGTTCTCCCCCGAATTTCAGCATAGCCTGCTGCAACCATGGCTGCTGGTGCTGCTGTCCATGCCATTGTGCGTCTGTGTTGGCCCACCAGGCAGATACATCTGTTCTGACCAGACTATCGTATTCTACTCCCCACATGTCCAGATGGCACCCAGGCTGCCATGGATCCAAGAGGGACATCGTGGATATAGCTATTGTTTAGGAGGAATTTACTGATCTACAGAGATCTGACATACAGAAGACATGATGGATGGATTATTACTCTTATTCATTTATTTCTTTTTTTAATTGCATAATGTTAGCATGCCCAAAGGGGTTGGCCAGTCAGTTGACCTTGGACCCCTAGAGGTTTTTTTTCCTCCTTACTCAGGAGATTTTGGTTCCACTCCTCCATTGCCTTCTGGTCTTTTCGGTTCTGTATTCACAAAATGTATGGTTACTGGCATTGTTAAGCGCTTTGGGGCAACCTTGTTGTGATCAGCACTATATAAAAATACATTTCATTGAATTGAACTTACACGGGCTTCCTCTCACACTCCAAAAACACGCTCTTTAATTCGGAAAATGGGTTCGTTGGCTTTTGGGGAATATCAGCCCTGCGTGAGTGTGTGTGTGCACATCTATGTGTCCCCCTGAGGGGGAGCTGGCGTTCCAGCCAGGCTGAACCCTGCCTTGTGCCCAATGCTTGCTGGGATAGGCACCATGCAGCCTCCCCACAACCCTGTCCTGGACAAAACAGCTGGAAGAGGAGGAATAGCTTAAACCAGAGGAGATTTCATTTTCCTGCCTGGTTTTATATTCGCTCGTGCAGCGACTGCAACTCTGTCTGGAAGAGCGTGCTGTACTTCGCTCCTCAAACAGCACCGTCATCTCGCGTGCCAGCATACAACAAACAGGGCCGTGACGAACGAAACCGGAGCAGGAAAGTGTGCCTGGGGGAAAGGGGCTGCGTGAGGCTTCCTAGATACCAGCCGTCCCTCTTTCAGGAGATTTGCATGTGGGTGAAGCTGTGGGAGAGATCCGTAACCGCTGGAAAGAAGGCACTGTGTACCAAGGGGTTACTCACACAGAGCTCACGCCGGAATCTGGCAGGCTGCTGGTAAAATGCCAAACCACCAGCAGCATCAACTGAATTTCATTCCCCTCCCCTCGTCAGAGGCACCTTGATTTTCTCCAACCATGAATAGTCAGCAAAAGTGTACACAGTGGAGACAGGGGTAGGATCTCTGCCCTGGGCCTATACAGCACTCAGACTGCTTGAGAAGCCTCTTGCACTTTGTTTTCATGGGGGGGGGGGGGGTTTGTGCACACCCCGATTATAAAAACAAGATCAAGCTGGCACAAAAGGCCTACCGCTAAAACATATATACATTGTGTGCAGTATTGTGTGTGTAGCGCAAACTTCATTAGAAAAAAAAAAAAGTCAGTTGCGGAAGTTGAGGTCTTACCAATGGTAGAAAATGTGCAAAAGTGACTACAGTTCAGCACCATTTCCACATAGGAACCTGGGTGCTAGCTTAAGGGGGTTGTGGGGCTTATTTGTGCAGTACTTTATTTCTTTGATGAGAGCAGGGAAGTACAGTGAAAGTTAATTGAGCAGGTGGACTGGTGACACTGTGCTCATCCACTGTCACAGCATGAAGGCCCTGCATTCAATTCCCAAATGAGGACAACTGGGTGGAGAGTAGTGGACTTGGAAGCAGGAGGTTGAGGGTTCAAATCCCTAGTGAGACAGCTAGCCATTTATATGCTCAAGGGAGAAGCTTAACCTGAAGTCTTCTCACCGAATAGCCAGTAGTATAAATGGGTACACAAGGTAAATATCCAGTGTCAGAGATTAGGCTACAAGCAGCTGGTTAGGAATTTTAACAAGTCGGGACCAGAACGGAGCAAAGCCTGAAGAGGGTTCACTAGCATTCCAAACACTGTACCCGCCGTGCTGGGGGCAGACTGGGGTGAAGGTAAGCTCATCACCCCTGTCCGTGTGGTTCTCGTCAAGAGTGAGCTTCTGGAGCCACACGACTGAACACTACAGCTACACTGGCTCTCGGCCTCCCACTGGCAACCGGACCCATGATTACACTTCCTGCAAGAGCTGCCTTCTGAAAATTAAGCACTTTGACATGATTTCCAAAAGCCCTCTGGAAGATCATGGTGGTCACTGTGCCAATTCAAGGACTCCACTACTTCAGAAACTTCTCACCATGTCAACCAGGATGTTATCCTATTGACACTTTTCAAAGAATGCAGTACTGTTGTGCTATTTACATAGCACCCATCCCTTTTTTAGGTGAGGCAATGGCTGAGGCTAGGAACAACATTGTTATAGAAACAAGGCATCTCAGGCTCAGCAGGAACACACCTTGCCTGTACAGCTCATCTTTGCAAGATGAGAAAAGATACCTGGAATGCGAGACGTCATCCCTTAAACCACAAGATCCAATTATGCTTTTGTTTTTTTCCCCTTTTAGTGCAGCACAACCAGAAGCAGAGATCTTGCACCCTCTAGCATCCGCAAAAGGGAAGCTCTGTGGCTGTTCATGAAGACGGACACGGACTGTACTTTCTGGAGCTCAGATCTACTGCCACTCTATTCCACCAGCACAGACATCATGACCCCTTCCTTTACCCAATCAAGGGTTTAATTGGCTAACAGCTCAGGTGTGTGGGTGTCCTCTCTTGGATCAGGATTAGTAACTTATGATGCCCAGCTGAGCAGTGAAGGGTTGAGTAAAAAAAACCCTCAATCATGACAGTACTAAAACTTAAAAAGGCATTTCATATAGGACATCTTGCAAGAGTTTGGTGTGCATATAACCTGTTGGAGAACAGGTGACATTTTAAATCAAGATAACCCCCCCCCCCCCAAATTGTCAATTCACACCTGTACATGGGATGCAGTCCTTTGACCGCTCATGGACAATTCTGCAATACTGTGTACCCCTTGGGCCAGCAGGTATTGCCTGCTCCAGCTGGGTGTGCCACAGCCCTGGACATCTGTACAAACAAGAACCCCACACTGCAGGTCATGTACAGTTTAATGCGAGTAAAGGAGTATCCCAGCTTTTGTCTAAAGGGGCTAGATTCAGTGTGAGGAGGGTGGTGAAGACTTTACCCAACACTAGGTTTTGGGATCATTCATAACACTGATCCTTGACATGGGCACATCCAAACTAATACCCCTACTCGGGATTTACCTAGACTGCACTTATAGATACAAGTCTATAAAGAAACTAATTCTTAAAGAGCACAGAGAATCTGGTTTCCCCCCCTACCCATCTAGGAATCTTCATTACCCATGGCAAACAAGAGTAAATTATGTTGAGGTGGTTTATTAATAACAGTTAAACTTTTAGAACAATTCAGGCATGGGAACAAACCATGGCAACATACTTAAAACATTCGTGGCATACTTCAAGACCACTTGAAGATTACTCTTCCCAAAAAAAAAAAAAAAAAAAATCAACCCACAGCAAACGGAGTTCTGGCAAATGCACTTAATTCAGCTGTAGATTCTCCTTGATTGGTCCAGGCCCTCGAAAGTCCAAGCATAAGCTTCAGTACAGCATCCCAGTGGTCAGCCATGCAACCAGGATCAACACCCCTGTAGGGACCAGACGAATTATGGGTTTCACAGAAAGCATTGCGATCAAAGCTCACAAGGACTACGTAGGAGATGAGAAGGAACAGGCAATGCCCACCAATCTCTTCACAATTGTGTTACTCCAATTCCAAAGCTTCTAAAATTTGCCAACATAACTCGCAGCTTGAACAAATTAGATTCCAGTATAAACAGTCTATAGTGAACCGTGCAAAGGGAGGCTGCACTACTCTGGACTGCAGGTAATATGATCCATGTGCGGCACATAACCAAAAGCAGGTTCTCATTTCATAGCGCTTCCCGACTTTCCTCAAGAGCCCCTTGAGCTTGGGAAGATGAGATGGCTGCAGGGAGGCAAGATGGCCACCACCTCCCCCACCTTCACAGACTGAACAAACTTGGGATTCCCCCCCCAAGATCTCGAGATGGGATTGGCCGAAAGGCTGACATGGCTCTGGAAAGGGACTCTTTGCTTCAGCTCCACGCAGGGTGCAAGAGCTTACCGTGTTCCATAGTGAGGGAGTGCCCGCTCGCTCCTGAAGGGAATCGCAGCACATCCACAGCCTCGGCGCTACGAGCTCGGATATCTGGCACATCAAGTGTCCCTGGGGAAAACAAACTCAAAACAGACCATAGAAGCTACCAGCAAAATGTAATCACACAGTTGTGAATTAAAAATCAGTGTCCCCCATTTTGTCAAGCCTATCATTAAAACAGCCATCAGTTTACTAACCATTTTAGGCAGTTCAGGGTTGCAGAAGTGGAGCCCATCCTAGCAAGCACCGGGCACAAGGTGGAGATACACCCCCAGATCCATCAGTCCATCTCGCACACCAAGTAAGCGAGCCAGCAATCACTCACACCAGACCCAAATTCACCTACCAGCAAGTCCTTGGGTATTAGGTGGAAACCAGAGCACTCAGCAAAAACCAATGCAAACCCAAGTTCAGCCTTGTGAGGCAGCAATGCCATCCACTGCACCAGCATGCTTCCCAGTCAGAAGCTTAGAACAAATTAAAATTAAGCTTGAAGGTCTCCCCTCATTCACACAACCAGGAGTGGTTGGACTCCAGCCGTTGCTTTATCATGCCAATAATGAATGGAACCTGATAGATGCTTGTCACACGCATTACCTGACTAAAACCGTTCTTAAACTACTAGAGGAGTCAGGGTCCTCATCTAGGACAGGGGGCTCCAAAATTGTTTTGGATTTGTTCCAACTTCCTAAAAATCAACCAGGGTTGGTGTCCTTCAGAGCCGACTCGTGAAAGTGCTTTTCTACACAAGTCCCGTTCCCCATAGGACACCATTTGAGCCTAGTTAAATTACATAGAGCTCAGGCGGGACAGAAATTGGAAGACATCGGCCCTCCCAGGTCTAGGATTGTGTCCCATAAACAACCACACTGAAGCTCTTCAAGTGCTCAGGTTATAGCATGCATTAGAATATGGGCTCCCTAAGGTACTTCCAGACCACAGAAGAACACATGAAACCTCACCTCCCCTGTGATCCCCTACAGCGAGGAGGATAAAGAAATCCCTATTAACTGCCCGCCGCCGCCGAGTGCCAAGGCTCTTCACGATGAAGGTGCACTGAATGACATCCTCGTCCACGGCGCCTTTAACAGACGCGATGTTGTTCTGGAAGGACAGAGGGGAAGCTCGTCATGGGCTGAACGGCTTTCAACTGTGAGTAATCTTAAGGCACAAGTCTGTTTGTGTAATTGGGTAGTCAGTAAATAATTGATCCCAGGACATCATCCAGACCTTTCATGAAAGAAAGCAGGGTATTGGCTTCAATGACAGCAGGGTTGGGGGGTGGGGAAATTGTGTCCCACACTCACCACCCTTTGGGTATAGAGCCTCTTGCATTTAGTTTGAGACACACTTTAATGTAGTGCCCGCTTGAGTTACTGCTCATTCAGAGCAATGAGCTCATTGTCAAGGCACTGCAAGTCCTTGACAATGCACATTGAATTCCATCTCTGCCACATTTCACACAGACCATCCTAAAATGTGGGAGCGCACACTCCAGATCTAATGCATTTGGTGCCGGTCTTAGCTTCAATGTAACCTGAACATTGGCCAAACATGATGCACTTCTGCAAACTTGAGGACTAGTGTATGCTTGACCAGTGTGGCTTGACATTGCATCTTGAATGATTTTTAGATCTAAAAAACACTCAAGGGTTAATATTCTGGAGCACCAGCTCCCTCCAGCATTGCTTCCAATACACAAGTTGTCCCCCACCCTTCACCATCAGGGTGATATTAAATATGATCTTCATTGCTGGGGACTTGCCTGGCTTTTCTCCGTCAGGACTGACCCATTGTAACTGGCGCAGAGGAACCCGAACGTGGAGTTCTCCTCACGAGTGCACACAAACGCAGTTCCCTGCGGAGCCACAGGAAAACCCCCATCATTGATGAGACTCCCCCACATTGCTTTCCTCCTGGAAACACTGAAACCCTCAAAAAGGATAACTCAACCATTTACAACACTAACAGGCAATGTAGAAGGTGAAAAACATCTTTCAAAAGACATTTACTGTGTTGAGCTTTTTTTGATTTAAGATTAAAATAATTTCAGAACAGATTTGGCTTCATAGGCAGTTCTTTAGAAGGGCCTGAAACATGATAGTTTGTAGAATGATGGTTCAGTGAGATAGTTGGATCCACACCAAATGAAATTAATAAAAATCTAAAGACCTCCTTTCTATATCAAAGAGTATTGATTTATAGGAGTCCTTATGCCAAGGTCCAAATCCAATTTCTTGACATCGAGTTTCCATAATGGGATGCAGACCTTTTCAAAATCTTGGTCATTTAGAAATCGGACAGTCCTTGTAACCCATAATCCAGCAGTCCCTCTATACCAAGACAGCCAGCAGAGGACCAGCTCTGGAGGGGCTCTTACCGTCTGATTGTCTGCAGATAAGATAGCAGCGATGTAGCCCCCAGACAGGCCCTGAAGCTCAAAGAAGATGTCATCGGCTTGGTCAGGAAGGTAGGCAGTGGACACAAAGAGACAGTTGCCCATATTGGCTGGATCACAACCTCTCGGCACTGCCAGGCAGGTCTTAGTCTGTTGGCAGCCATCACTGGTGATGGACCCCTAGGAATGAAGAGCAATCAGTGGTTGAAGGGATCCCAGTCTCATGCTCATACAGGTCATGGTGCTGAAGAGATGCTCAATGTGGTTCATTGAGCAAGGAGAGCCCTTCGGTATGGCTGACTAGTGATTGATCAATGACCTGCAACTAATCTTCATTTGAACCCACCAATAGAAGTCTCTATTATATAGCAGAAAGGAGTTGAACTGGAATTGTTTCACAATAAGGTCAAAGCAGCATTTGATGTTGAGGGAATGGGACCTCTAGCCCATACTAAAGGAAAACTGGTCAAACAGATGAATTATATTTGATTGGCTATTTAAGTTGTGCAGTACTAGTATTCACTTGATCATTCATCTTGGTAAGACAGTAGGATCTGGAATTAAAAAGACCAAAAAGGTAAAATGTATAGACCAAGAAATGTACACCAAGTGTAATGTTAATGCACAATTAACTGCTTAGTTTTCTAGTACCACAAATACTTTAGAAGTCTACAGATCCGAGTCATTTCAGCTACTAATGGGTTAACTTACAGTAAAGTTGCCAATTGTAGTTGAATGAACAGCAGTTGAGGGTGGTGTAGTGCTGAAGAAAGCCGACGAGGTGCTGGAAACCGGAACGCTGGTCAATTCTGTTAACACCGACAGCAGGTTTAAGTACGATCGCAAGAGTCGACAACAAAAAAAAAAAAAAAAACTTTAGTTCCCAATGACTAACATATGGCCAAAGAAAAAGAAAGCTATCCCCTACAACTTTAGCATAACCACCAGTAGTTCAGGTGGATTTCTTCACAATCCCCATTATGCAATGGATCAGAAACGTGCCAAACTGCGATGGAATGGGAATTCACAGTGGTGGCGGCAGTGGGATGGCTTACCATGAAACGCGAACTGCAGAAGATCCACTGTGACATTCGTGGTGAGCTGTACGTCGGGATCACCAAGCGTTCCTGCAAGTTCACAGTAAATTAACTTTCACTGCCTGATTGAGACGTCGCGCAATAACCCCTTTCCCCTTACTACACAAAAAGTCATCCATTAGAGCCATTAGAGAACACATCCAGTCTCATAACATGCATGCTGCAGGAGATGCACTTAATTTAATGGTCACAATGGTTTTAACCATCGCAAACCACAGTGTACTTTGTGGGGCAGAATCTATAAAGGAGTCAGATGCACATTAAGTCTTGATGGAACTACCTTTAAGAACCAGAAAAAGGAGCCAACTTGATTCCAATACCTTTCCAAGCTTCATCCATGAACTGTGCCCCCTACACTAACTACTAAACAGGCAAGCTGGGGCAAATGTCCCCATTTGAGGGTGGAATCAGCTAGAATGCTCACAACTCACCATTTGCAAACATCCCAACAGCCAAAGAGACAATTCCGCTTTTGTGTTCCAGGAGATCTCGCACGATGAAGGAGCACTTAATGAGGTCATCTTCCACAGAACCTTTAATGGTATCAACACCCACCTGCAAAGCAAAAGCAGTTAAGGTCAGTGGATCCTCTGCTTCTAGGAGAACAAGGACTGATCAAGGGATATAATCTACATTTAATCCACAATACGGACAAAACACCAGAGAGATTCTCTTCAAAATATGGGGGTTCAATGCAGTTTCTAAACGGATCAGTGCTTTGTCAGCATCTTTGAATCAAATCTTTCCACCAGTGGACAAACTGAATTAAGTTGTTACAGTACATTCTTGTTACTGGAGGTTGGCTCAATGGATTAAGTAATACTTGGCCATCTCAGACTAACATAACTGGAAATGTCAGGGTTCCACACTTGTAAAGTCGTGTCTTGACATAATTGAGAGGCTCTTATTCCCCATATGAAACTGATCAAGACCATCTGGATGGTCCTAAGTTTCTCCTAGCATCATCTTCAGGAAGTGCCTCTAGATTAGAGCTCTAGATCTGTGGAAACCCAGGGACCTACTTCAGCCTTCTCCTGCAGAGAGGACCCATCAAACGTGGCACGCATGAACCAGAAGGTGGCGTTTTCAGGCTGGGCACACAGAAAGGCATCTCCCTACAACAGAGGGGCAAAAATGAGCAGGGAGCTGGAGGAACCATTATGTTGGGACTTTGATTAACAAGAAAGAACAGGACAAGGTTCTTCCTGAGGTTTTAAAATGCACCTGCTACAATGGACACAAAGTCAAGACTTTTAGAAATATTACAAAGCAGTTGCTATAATTCTTCAATCTTTCATCTAGGAAAGTTTTGGGGGGTATAAAAGCCAAGCAGATTGAAAAACATTGAGTTGGGAATTAAGCACCTTTTCTTATCTACCTAACTAGATCTTTACCACATGATGCTTTTGATAAATGGGTAGCGGTACATTGTTCATTTCCAATTTCCTACAGGACTGAGTCATCATTGATCTTTCCTTCCCCAAATTCACCCCAAGCAGAAGCAAGGCTCAGCCATGGTGAAAGATTGCTTACTCCTGTAATGAGACCAAGACCACATTCTTCTTGATTTCCCCCGGTATCTACCGGTTATGGCCTCCTGTAAAACCCCCCCCCCCCATCTACAAACTGGCTTCATCACTGTTTTTGTCCTCACTGACAGCTGGTGTGAGGGGTGTACTACAGCACGGTGGCTGCCATTGCATCATCCAGGTGGAGGCAGCACATTGGCGGCAGTAGTGGGATTCCCCATGAGCTGTAAAATTGCTTTGAGTGGAGTGTACAGAAAAGTGCCATATAAGTGTAAGCAATTCTTATAGTAAGTAATCTAGTTAAGTCAGCATTAAGAATTTTAAAGATGTAGCCTGTAATTAGCTTTCAGTGCTTTGAGGGTGTCATTAAAGTCAGGAAGTGAGTGCTGAACAGGGTAGAAACACATGCCATGCTGAGGTTGCCAGGTAGCCCAATGATGGCGATGTAACCGCTGGAGTTGCCTTGGAGCTCGATAAAGACGCCGCCGCGTCCTGCTGGGTCCATTGTGGCGGACGCAAAGAGGCAGTCTCCATCGGAGGCCGGGTCACAGCCTGAAGGAAGCTCAAAGCAGGATTTAGTCCGTCCACAGCTGTCCCTGGTAATGGGTGCCTTTAAAACAAGGGACAAGACATTTGAGCATGAACACGTCTCGGTTCTGGTTATGCAGCTACAGGGTATTCTAGCGGACAATGCCCATCTCCATATTCAGTCCTCAACATGGAGACACTGTCACACCAAAGACTCCAATATTCCAAGAAAATCATGAATAGTGAACAGGAAATTTAAGACTTCCTGTCCTTACTTAGGGAGACAAGGGTCTATATTTATTAGACCAACAACTCAACCAACTTATTGAAACCATTAGGTTAATGAGACTACCACAGCCAAAACTGCCGTGAAGCCAGGACACCAGACATGCACTTGAACCGAGAGTGGTCTTTTCTGCCTTCAATTTAAGCATCACCACAGCCCACTTTATTAGTCTGCAGGAAGCTCTCTGCAAGATTGTAGCCTTGTGTTCAGCTTCCAGGTGGCTGGACTGTGCTCTGGATCTGGTGTTATTCTACTGCAGGAAATTGATGTTTTGGAGAACACTTAAATGTGCAGGGCTTTGGGAGGAGACGCACATACATGCCTGACTCCATTTCCCCCCCCCCCCCCCCGAGGTCAACTACCTGCAAACCCGATCTCGATTACCTATCCCCCACAATCACCCCCTCTTCCCTTTACATACAGTTAGGGTTCCAAATATGGTTGAAGGAGCAAGAGTCGCTTCTTCCCGAACTGGCGAGCTTTTCACATCTTCCCAAAACACGCCCAACACCTTCACAAATGTTGCCCTGGAAGAGGTTGAAGAAAAAAAAAAAAAAGATGGAGGAAAAACCCTGGAGGTTTAGGATTTCCAGGAAAGACTGCTGAAGAATGAACCCGATCCATTTTCATACAGCATTAACAGGGCAAGTAGCAGAAACATTCTTCCTTTTACAGTGCATCCCTGAAGCCTGCCTGCACACTTCTGTACATTGGGGACTGAACACATTTCAGTCTCAGTCCTCTGCACATATGCATTGACAAGACTGTAGCTGTGATGGAACAGGGATCAGTGCTTTTACAGGACTTCTTTCATACTGAAAGCATATAGAGTACAATAATGGTCAATTGAGGCTATGGAAAGGAGACTTGATAGGTCTGGCACTGGGTCATGTGACACAGATGAACAATAAGACTCAGTTATAGATTGCCAATTCTTCTTACCTGGTATTTCAGAAATGGAAACTGAGGAAGCTTTTTTAAGAGATTAAGCAGTTTATATTCTGTGGAAGGTTTTGCAGGAGAATGTACTCGTGTCCCACTCCATGTTCAAGGTTATAGTTTTTAGTATTTAATGTATATGGAACATTTGCATTACAGGTGTGTAACCCAACACGCATAATTCAGACCCTGTTAAAGCATAACAGACTTGATAAAACCCAATAGAAATTGAACTGCTCCCAATCAAGTTCAAGTTAAAGAATGATCAACCTTAAACCAGAGGTAAGCCACCCGATAACTAAATTAACCATACTGTCAGTTTACATACAATATAGTCTTGTATAACAAATCTTTAGCAGTCCGTTTGATCCTTTTGGATGCTACGAGTTCTATAAAAGCTCAGTCATCTCTTGCCCCTCCAGTGAAGTGTTTCCTCACAACAAAAGGTACTTCCCCCCCCGTCTACAGCTCAAAGAAACCCTTGTTTTAAAGGCGAGTAGGGAAGAAGCTCTCTGAAACGCCTGTGAAGTCAACACGAGGGCAGTAGTCTTCACCTGAATTCAATGTCCCCAAGAGAGCCAGAGGTGGGTGCTGTCCAGGTGACGACAACCAGGGTTTTCATGCTGTCGTTTGCCTGAGTCACAGTAGAATTCTGGGAGGGGGAAAAAAAGTGCTTAAAAAAGGAGTAACCGTTTCACAGCAGTCCCTAGAGAGATGTCCCTGTGGGACTGGGAGGACAGCTGGAGAGCAGAGGACGCCAAATATTACAACCCTACTGTGGGAGGAGGGAGAAGGATGGGACACGAGCTGTGGGGCCACGAGCTTGGAAACCACACAAAACCACTCTTCCTGGAAAGGATAATGGCAAATCAGAGCCTTTACCAGAAGAGTCATGGGGAAAAGCTGGGACTGAAAACCCAATTCTGGCTACTTTCCTTGGATGGGATGCCATCCCTTGCACAGCTATGGATAAGAACTTAAAGTCCCATCAAACAGCCAGCAGATCAACACAAAGGAACCAGAACAGCTTCCCCACAACCACAAACACGACAAACTGCTTTCGAGTCCCGAGATTGGTCTGGAACACAACCTACCATCATGCCACCGCAAGCAATCAGCCGACTGGTTGCAGAATCGGTCACAGTGAAGGACCCAACAGAATCGTTTCCCCCGACCTCCTGAGCCTGAAGGAGGAATCCCTGGAAACTGTCTGGACTCCCACGCAGACTCACTGTCAAGAGGGAGAGAAAGGGTCATAGCACAAAAACAATTACAAATTCCCCCCCCCACCCCATTAACTCATCATACACATTCTTCAGAAGTGCTCCCCCCCAGTTTGTCATCTCCTTTCGACAGGCCATCCCACCCACTGAAGTAAGTCCTCGAAGTACCAATAATAAAACTGATCGGACTAGCCAATGTAATCCAAACTGTTTTGTCAGTTGGGATATTGCTTTTCTCAGATGGAAAGACACGAATGAGCTGTGACAGTCCAGCAGGTTTTGTACTGTAGTTTGCCATTACATTTCTAAAGGTCTGAAATGACTTAATGATCAATTGAAAAGTTAAGTGAATTTTGGACCTAGCCAGCAGGAATATCACCCTGGAACAACTGCAGGGTGTGCAGTTGAGTCTGGTCAGTACCTGGATGGGAGACTTCTGGGAAAGCTAAGGGTGCTGCTGGAAGAGGTGTTAGTGGGGGCAGTAGGGGGCGCTCACCCTGCAGTCTGTAAGAGTGTTAATGCCCCAGTACAGTGACGGGGACACTATACTATATAAACAATAGTGTTCCTTGGATGAGACTTAAAACCGAGGTCCTGACTCTCTGTAGTCATTAAAAATCCCAGGGTGTTTCTTGAAAAGAGTAGGGGTGTTACTTCCTGGCCAAGTTTCCCCCTGGTCTTTACCAATCATGGCCTCCTAATAACCTCCCCTCTCTGGACTGGCTTCATCACTCTGCTCTCCTCCCAACTGAGAGCACTAGAGCATCATCCAGGTGGGGCTGCACACTGGTGGTGGTGGGATTCCCCATTACCTGTAAAGTGCTTTGAGTGGAGTATCCAGAAGCTCTTATTTAGGCAGTGAAAAACAATTAGACTGCACTTACCAACTCTCCACCCCTCTGACAAAACAGATCAGCAGTAAAGCTAGCTCCCCAACTCCTTCAATGCATTCCCCACAGATCCTGCATGGCCAGGATAGATCATTTGAAGGGTGTTCTCTAGGACACCACATGCATCCTGTCCTCACCTGTGATCTGATCTCCTGGCTTGTAAGTAGCTGGATAGGCCGTCACGGTGTAAGGCGCAGCTGTGGTCTGGGCGGAGGTTGAGTTGTGCCAAAGCCTCATGGGATCACACAGAGATGGGGGCGACCCAGTGCTGAATCCCATCACACCCAAATGGACAGAACTCCCAAGCAGGAGGAGTGCGAGACAGACTGCTGCATCCATCTCAATGAAGCTCGGCATCACTGTCAAGGAAGGAAGTGTTCTCTATGTTCACTTCCTGGCAGAAGGATTAAACTCAAAAGGGAAGGGCAAACTTCCCTAGGCAGGTAGAACACCAGAAGCTCAGAGCTCACACAAAGGACATCACATAAGGGTTACAGGCAAGGAGAAGCCTTGTGATCTGTTTGTTAGTTTATTGAATCTCATTCAGCCAGCACCTTGCAAGAAGCCAATGAATCCATTTCAATCACATAACTTGTTCCAGACACCACTTCTCCACATTAGCTCATCCTCATTCTTTGAGGAACCACAGCAAATAGACACAGGACTCCTGTGCCAACCTGATCAAAGCCAAGGGTATCAGCCATCACAGCTCCAGAGACGAGGACCACTGAGGCACACCCACACTGCCAGCCCAAGTCCAAGCCCCTCAGGTACACACCATCCAGTTGCACCTTGTGCAGTGCAATCAGGGCACCCCATACTACCATATCCTAAAAACCACTTTTAAGCAAAATACTACTCATGATTTTAAATAACTATAGAACTATGCCATGTGACACATACACCCAAAACGTCTAGCTCATTACAGTTTAAGTAGGTCTTGACAGACATTTTGAAGGAAAAAAAAACAGGCACCAGGTAATTGTGCCTATTTTAAGACCAATCCAGAAAACACATTCAATTCATCTTGTAAATCAGACAGGCCTCATTTAATAAACATCATTTTCTTTGAAAAACTACACAAATTACCCATCAATAACAAAACAAACACAAAAACTAAACAAATCCCTTCCCATCAGCCATCAGAGAGGACTACACAAACAAAGACATGAAAACCAGTCACAAATTTACCTTCAAAGACATTCGTCTCACACCTGTTTTCCTCCTATAAAAAATGGTGGCTATGCTTCTGAGCTTTATAGCGTTAGTGGTTTGAGTTGAACAAATTTCACCTGTTGATGATTTGATTGTCAATTAGCAACCATATTGGCTCTATTTTAATTTCAGTAGGAGCCTTGAGCCAAGATGGCTGCCAGGTACAGAAGCCTGTCATGGCCAAAAGGCATGGATCTTTGGAAAAAGCACACTCTGCACTTTACATCACAGAGAGCAAGAAAAATAATAGGGATATTGTCCATTGTCTCTGTTTGATTAAATATGCCTGTCAAGCAAACCCAATCAACCCCATCAACCCCAATTAGGTTTATGTTTATGAATCCCTGATGGAAAAGTAAGATCAGAAGACAAATGATCCAAAATGGTATTTAAACTGATGTTATGTGATATCCATGTAAATGGACTTGTCTGGTCTCTTTTGAGCACGTTTCATGATTTAAAATAGGGCTGATTTTCTGCAGTTGGTACAACAGCCTGACAGTGTGGTTGCCTCACTTGAGCTTGATTTTGGTTTGGAGCACTTGCTGTGTGGAGTTTGCATGCTGTCCCCTTGACCACAAAGTTTTCCCTGTGGCCACACTTAGCCCACGTTGCACTGTCACTACCTCACTCAACCAACCAACCAACGATGGATCGATCAATCAATCAATCAATCAAAGCCCAGTGCCAGTACACGTTGCACTGTCACTACCTCACTCAACCAACCAACCAACGATTGATCGATCAATCAATCAATCAATCAATCAAAGCCCAGTGCCAGTACACGTTTCACTGTCACTACCTCACTCAACCAACCAACCAACGATTGATCGATCAATCAGTCAATCAATCAATCAAAGCCCAGTGCCTGTCACTTCCTCACTCAACCAACCAACCAACAATCAATCAATCAATCAATCAATGAAAGCCCAGTGTCTTCACAGTCATGGTTGGGTGTCTGCTGTGTTCCAGTGGTGCTAAAACCCACACGTTAGATCGGATGTGTGACGAAGTAACAGACACAATGACAGGTCCCTTTTTGAGAAGCACATAAAATCAAGTGTTTTCTTCTAGCAGAATTCAATACCACGGTAACACAGAACGCACAAGACCATTTTTACCATTAAATGTTTTTTAATTGTTCATTTTTACAGCTGATTATTGAGGATGGGCAGGTGTTGGCAAGACGTTAAAGTGGGTTGGCTGATAAAAGGAACAGAACAGAACCGCACATTGGGCCTAGGTGTATTTCCTTTTTAAAAAAAGGACATACATATATTACAACAGTTACAATTTACAGGAAATAGAAATTCATCTGTTTCCCACACTCCACACAAACATCTGAAGTTTTGTCATGGCTTGGGGTCATTTCAGGGATCAAGATCATTCGTCAGGCCACCTTTCTTAAACCAGAGCCCCTCTCACTATGGATTCTACAGCACCAGTTGGAGTGAAGAGGCTTCATCAGGTCTCGAACCGTGTACGCTTGTGCACTTGTACGAGCCCCAGAGCCCCAGAGCCACGACCGCGGTAGATCCGGCCTAAAGGTCCCGGGTTCGAGGGAAGAAAGCTAGGTCAGACCACATTCATCAAGACCTCATTTCATAGCGGCAGAAATGTGTTCGGCCACAAATTCCGGCATCAGGGGCTCACAGCTCGCTGGGTCACGACTGTCTCAGGAGCGAGCGTCACGCCTGATAGTCAGGCAGGAGTGAAGGGAAGGATTGTCTGTGGAGAGTGGAGTCTGTAGCAAAGGCACTACGTTTAAAGTGACAGAATTTCAATTCCTTTGCTCCTTCATCCTCCTCTTTGTTTTTCTCCCCACAGAGATTCTATTTATTAATGCAGTAGTGAAACCAGTCATTTTAGCTTTATTGTTTGCAAAGGTGGTCCCAGCAAATCTTGAACGCCGACCAGAATTGCAGAAAACACCCATTAAAGCAGATTCTTTTCAACACGAATTGTTAGGCAGGCTCTCCAGAGACTCCCAGATTCCAGGCTCGAAGGTCTGATCTGGTCCTCGCTAGTACATCCCAAAGATCAGCCCAGACACCAGGATCAGCATCCCTGCAGAGAGCAGAAGCAACAGAGAGACGTTACCTTCTGAGTGTGAGAGCAGCTGTAGTTATTTCAGGACAAGACTAACCAGTTCCAGCAAAAAAAAACACAATCTACAGGTGAATAAACATGTGAGTTCACCTGCATTTGATCTTGTCTGTACAGACCCGTGTTGGCCTAAAGCTCATATTCTGGGTGTTAATACACAGCAACACATGGGGTGGATTCACTGTACAGTTAAAATGTTCAACTCCAGCCCATTTTGGTGTCACGGATGTCGGAAAGGACGAACCGTGGAATGGCAGGAGAGCGTAAAAGACCCTATGCGTAGCGGCGAGAGGGGAGTTAGCCGTTCAGCTGTTCAGGAAATGCCATAAAGAGACCTATGTCCTCGGGTAGTGGATGTGGGGCGACCTGGTGCTAGGCGGGTCTCAGGATATCCAGAAGTCAATGCTGAGTGAAGGCAAATGCAATCCAGAAATATATAGCCCCAGAGAGAGAGAAACACTGGAAGGACAGCAAAGCACCAGAAACAAGAGACAGGACAGAGAAGGAGCGCCCTCTGGCCGCAGAGGGCGTGACACTTGGCTCAATATTATGTTCCTTGACGGGATAAAAACCCCTCCATATGCATCATCTCGTGTCCAGGGGCGTCCTGTTAGAACTCTGGAACAATATTTCTACAATAAATAAGCCATTAAAACACAAAACAGGTATCAAAACTAAAAAAAACCCAGAGGTAAACAGAAACTACAAACTGTAAAGATGCCAAGAAAGGTATCAGGAACGAATATTGTGCATTTTTATTCAGTGACGAGAACATTTTCACTTTCAAGCTCATTTGCAAGTGAAACCCAAAGCACTCAGAAACTCAGGTATAAGATAATAAAATCATTGTCTTTCAGCTCCTCGAGCTCACATGGTTGCAATCAGCTGATTTGCAGCTTATACCAGCTGCAGATCATTTGAATATCTTGTGTTATATCAGAAGCCCACATTCTGGATGATAAATGTTACCTACAGTGGGGGAATACACTTGAAATTCAAAGTGTTTAATTTTAGAACAGATGTGAGTCCACAATATGCAGTGCGAAGAAACTTGTCCCTCAGCCCTATACGGTGCAACATGGAGGTCAATGTTGTGCCAGAAATTAAGATCCTTCGATCATCCCAAAAAAAACTCATCTGCTTTGAATTCAATGTCTTTGGAAACACAGTTTCCACAGAAGACTGACACCTGAAGAGGACTGTCATACCCTCTGGCTGCAGAGGGCGCTCCTTCTCTGTCCTGTCCCTAGTTTCCTGTGCTTTGCTGTCCTTCCGGTGTTTCTCTCTCTCTGGGGCTATATATTTCTGGGTCTTTCATTTGCCCACGCTCAACATTGATGTTCGGATGTTCTGAAACCCGCCTAGCACTAGGTTGTCCCACGTCCGCCACCTGGGGGCATAGGTTTCTATACGGCATTCCTGAACAGCTGAGCCCGGGCTAACCCCCGTCTCGTCGCTACGCATAGGGTCTTTTCACTCTCCTGCCATTCCACGGTTCGTCCCTTCCGACATCCATGTCAAGGACGTTTGTGTGCCAGGTTCGTGAGCAAGACATACCATACGGTATGAGGGTGCGATATTCGTTTTTGGCGAATCATTAAGCTTTAACATTGTTCCACTCCCGAACTTCACACAGCACCAACAGTGAGCTGTGCTCAGCCAGACAATCTCCTTCAGGGTCCAGCAAGGTTTCAAGTGAGCCCAACACTTTCTAAGGGTTGTTTTGGCTTTCGCTGCATCTCCTTCTGATCCTCTCACTCCCTTCCTCTGGACACTCTCTCTCACTCCCTGCCTGTGGACACTCTCTCTCACTCCCTGCCTCTTACCTTGGACTCTCTCTCACACCTGTGTACCCATTCCTGTAGACACTCTCTCACACCTGTGTGCCCATTCCCGTGAACACTCTCTCTCACTCCCTGCCTCTTACTGTGGGCACTCTCTCTCTCACCTGTGTGCCCATTCCTGTGGGCACTCTCTATCACCTGTGTGCCCTTTTCTCACCCTTCTCTCCCCTTCTAGCCTGAAGAAGCCTCAGTAGCTGGAACAGTGTGTTTCCTCTTTCTGTTGTTCAGTGGGGAAGTAACCACTGCCTGTTCTCTTGCAGCCAACGCTCACTGGTGGAGCTCCCTGCTCACGCTTTTTAATAGTGCTTGGTCCTTTGCAGGATAGCATGTTGGCTCAGAGGGTAGCATTGCTGCCTCATAGTGCTGGGGTCCTGGGTTCAATTCTTGGGGTGCTCTGCGTGTTTGCACGGGTTTCCTTTGGGTGCTCCAGTTTCCTCCCACAATCTCACAAAAGATATACTGGTAAGTTTGTTGTCTGCTGTGAAAAATGACCCTGGTGTGAGTGTGTGCGTGCCTTTGTTTGTGTCTGTCTGCCTGTGATGGACTGGTGTCCCATCCAGGGTGTACCCTGCCCTTCTCCCGTTGTTTGATGGGCCATGCTTTGGCACCCCTGTGATGCTGAACTGGATAATTGATGGTCCTGGGCATCACAGCCTTTGAAGGGGCTCATGCCGCTCAGAAACGGGTTTCTGGGAATGGAATTCCAGAAATTGACTCCTGATGAGCCTGACAAAGCAGGGAGATGTCTTACCGTTCACTGCGGTGAGGGCAGGAGCGCTGGCACTGGACAGCCCCAAGTCCACTTTGCTATCGGTTCGGAGCCGGACATCAGGCGCGCTCAGCGTGTCTGTGAATTGTACGATCAGTAAATACCACTTGATATAGTAAATATCACTGCTAAGAATGAGCATTTGGCCCATCTAATCGGTTTGACGATGATCAGCTGACTGATCAGAGAATATCATCCTGATGGGATCATGATTGAGTAACGTGTTCCACATCCCCACCATAAAGACCAGTATAAAGACTCTTTCCTGACTGGAGAATCTCATTCAACCATTTCTTAAAAGAAGCCAGAGTTTCACGAACATAACTAGGTAGCTTGTTCCACATTCCCATAACCGTTTGTGAAACGCAATGCCCCCAGTTAAGTTTTTACTGGTCTCTACTGGACCATAACTGTAGGACCTGCCATTTCGGCTGCGAGCAGTCTTTTCAAGATGACATGAGAAAGGAAAATGAAACAAAAAATGAGAATGCTCAAACGTCCGACCCCATCGTTTTCATCTGTGAGTTTGTTGGGAGAAACGATAGAGTCGCGCTTTAGTGGTCTGAGCTGGGTTGAAGCTGGATTTTCATCTGCCTGGACCTGATAACAACGAGACTGAATTTCCTCCCACCGGTTTGATAACTCACCATTCGTAAAATTCCCAACAGCCAGGATAACATAGTATGGTGTCGCTGCCGCCTTGCTCCTGCTGTTAAGGATGTTTTTTGCAGTGAAGGAGCACTGGAGGATGCTGCCGTTCAAAGAGCCTTTAATGGTGTCAATGTCGTTCTGGAATAAGGAAGATCAGGTAAGATGACACACGGAGAACATACCTGAATAAAGAGTCACTATCCGACACTATGGATTTTAGCACCAAGACTATGCAAATTGATCCATTTAGTCACTAAGATTTATTCTTTCAATTCAACCCCTCACTGAACATGGCGAGTGCTGCTGTCTCATACTGAGCCGGCTGCATCCAGAGAGGGTTGAGGACAGAGTTCCTGCTCCTACAGGGGCACTGGCCAGTCCAGGGGTCCGGCTGGATAATCACAAGGAGCTGGGGTCCCCCTCCGCCCCAGTACTCCAGCCCGAGGTCAGAGCCCTTTCACAACATCCCAGTGTTGCTACGGAGACAGTTACCGCGCTCTTTTCCACCAGCGCGGATCTGTTGTAGTCTGCGCGGAGGAACCTCAAGGTCTTGTTCTGGGCCTGAGCGCACACGTAGGCGTCTCCCTGCGGAGAGAAGGCGGACGCTGAGCAAGGCACACCGGTACAGGCACGGAGACACAGTGGGTGGCATTGCTGCTTCGCAGTGCTGGGGCCCTGGGCTCAATTCCTGCGGCCCTATCAGTGTGGAGGTTGTATATGCTCCCCGTGTTTGTGTGGGTTTCCCCCGGGTGCTCCGGGTTCCTCCCACAGTCCAAAGACAGGCTGGTGGGTTAATGGGCTTCTGGGGAAATTGGACCTGGTGGGAGTGTGTGTGCGTGTCTGTGTTTCTGCCTGTGTCTCCCCTATGAGGGACTGGCATCCCGTCCAGGGTGTACCCCAACTTGCGCCCGTTGCTTGCTGGGATAGGCTCCGGCTCCCCGTGACACTGTACTGGATAAAGCGGAGTAGAAAATGGATGGGTGGGTCAATGGATGGGAGATACGGAAGTTGCTTGTGGATTAGTGGACAGAATGACGTGTTGCTATTGACTGCTCCAGATTTAAGCCTCGAGCGATTCTGCGCCCCAGAGCGGTTTTGAAAATGCATTATGGGATTTAACTTGAATTGCAAGGAAGGAGCTGGCAATTTAAAGCAGGGCAGAAGAAGGCACTTGACGACACACGGATCTCTCACCGTTATGTTGTCGGAGGACAAAATGGTAGCAATGTAGCCGCTGGAGAGTCCACTGAGCTCAAGAAAGACCCCGCCTAGTGTGCTCTTGCCAGACATGAAAAGACAGTCTCCAGTGTCAGCCGGGTTACAGTTTTTAGGAACCGCCTTGCAGATTTTAGTCTTTCCGCACTGATCGCTGGTGATAGATCCCTGCAGATGACAAAAGCAGACATTGTTTTATCGGAATGTTCTCTGTTTTCCTTTGGTTTGACTCATTTCATACAGACATGCCTGAAGTATTAAATCACACCCAGGTATTTCTAATAACATCCCTCATTTGAAAGGCAGCCAACAGATTCGTGATTCAGATTGCCACAGCCTTCTCACCGTCTGAGCGTGTCAGAAAGGTCATAGTTCAGATGTGAATAAAGATTCCATAACGTAAAGAAAGAAAGAGGCCAGAGACAATGATTTATCAAATTGCAAATGAATCTTGGACCTTGAACATATATAGAACATCTTCACATTATGTGTGCCAACTCTAAACCATCTAAATTAGAGCTGAAGAGCTCTCTACATTATTCTAAGGTGTCAACATGTGTGCTACATGATAAAGAGTAACCATGTGCTTCATATATGGTGCACAGTTTGAGTCAATTCCAAATGGAGTCTTTTACTATCATTTTCTATCAGTATTTTAGAGAGGGACAGTGCCAAAATATCAGTGCAGTCTGTTTGTGTATTCATTTAGATAGCTGAGTGCTTTACTGAATTCATCTGACTAGTAAATTATCTGTGTGTTTGGAGTAACAAAATGCATGGATTTAATTACTGCAAATAGCATCACAGTTTACTCACTGTGAGAGCTCCAATCGTAGCAGAAGGAACCGCTGAATTAGAGCTGGATGACACTGTTGGGTTCAATGGTGTTGTAGAGTTGGTTGATGTTGTGCTAAATGACATTGTAGAGTTGGAAGATGATCTTGTGCTCGATGACGTTGTAGAGGTGGGCGAAGCTGGAGTCGAAGCTAGAGAATTGTTGGTTTGTTAGCGTGTTGTTGTCCAAGTACAAATAATAAATACAAAATAAAGGAATGAGCTAGATGTACTCTATCTAGGGCCTACATTTGGACTTCTCCATAATGCTAAACCTGAAATGTTCTAAAAGCTCCCCATAATCCTGAAACTCCTGGCACTGGAGTTACTCACTCGCAATAAAGTCAAGTTTTTTTTGAGAAGGTGTGGCAGGCTTGTATGATTTATTTAAAGCTCTCTATAGTTGAAGAGATGAGACTTTCATGTGCACCTTCCAAGTCCTATTATAGATAATGTATTAACTGGTAATGTTGTATGGCCATTTAGGAAACTTTTGAATAATTTATCTTTGTAGACGAATGTGTACCATTGACTGTCTGTTTTCTATTCCTTCTTTCCATTGCTGCTGATGATGAGCAAGACCTGAAATGGCTTAAACTGCTATGGAATAGGGGCCATTATTTTTCCCCTAAAAGCTGGGATGATGTGCAAAGTGGTTTCTTACCATTTGGTGTGACTGACAGTAGATTCACTGCACTGCTGCTTTGGAATTTAACAGATGGTCCTGAAATTTTTCAAAACACGCATGAGTTTGTCTTTATTAACTGTTGCTACCAAGCATTGTACACATTGAGGTGACACAAAGCAAGATTTTACGCGCATTTTGTGGTCATTAAGTAACTATATGACATGTTACTTTGCTTCATGGTGGTTTACATGTTTTATCAATGCCATACAGACATCTGTCATGGCAGTTTGGAAATTCCAAAGACATTAGATGAATGTGATTAATAAGACACTAATGGTTAAAGTGATTGTTACAACAGGATATCAGTGTTTAGCCTCATCAAGTAACATGTTCAGGATAGACGTTTGTTATTTGTTCTTGGAAATGCTGTTGGATGTGCTCTTCATCTGTTTGGGCAAGAGAGCTCAAACAGAGACAACAGACTGTTCTTGTCTGGGAATGTTCATAAGGCAGACTTGTCAGATGTCCAGTGGCCTCAATAATATATTTTGCAAGCCATCCTAGCTCACCATGACCCAACGACAACCTTTCTCAGCTCAACCCAGCCTACCCCAACTCAGCTTTCCCCAACTCCCCACCAGCCTATCTCAACTCAACCCAACCTACCCCAACTCAACTTACCCCTCCAGCCTATCTCAACTCAATCCAACCTACCCCAACTCAACTTACCCCTCCAGCCTATCTCAACTCAACCCAACCTACCCCAACTCAACTTACCCCTCCAGCCTATCTCAACTCAACCCAACCTACCCCAACTCAACTTACCCCTCCAGCCTATCTCAACTCAATCCAACCTACCCCAACTCAACTTACCCCTCCAGCCTATCTCAACTCAACCCAACCTACCCCAACTCAACTTACCCCTCCAGCCTATCTCAACTCAATCCAACCTACCCCAACTCAACTTACCCCTCCAGCCTATCTCAACTCAATCCAACCTACCCCAACTCAACTTACCCCTCCAGCCTATCTCAACTCAACCCAACCTACCCCAACTCAACTTACCCCTCCAGCCTATCTCAACTCAACTCAGACTTCCCAAACTCAACCTTACCCAAGCTAGCACCACACCAACACAACACCATATCCTGATCCAACACTAGCCTATCTATCCAAACTTCACCCAAAATCAAACTATATCAGCTCAACCTATCTCAACTCATCTCACTCCAACTAAACAACAACCTATCTCAACTCATTTACCCAACCACATTAATGCTGGGGATTGGACAGAAAGGCTAGGTGTTTCTCTCTGACTGTTTCTGTCTGGGAATGATCGGAAGTTGGATATTCATGTCATGATGTCTAGTGGCTGAGTTGTCTGCTGTTCGTTGAAATTGATGTTCTTTACAAACAGAGCAAGCACGTAACATGAGGGACACACGATCACAGAAACATTACCATTTGTGACATTCCCAACAGCCAGAGAGATGTTATAGAGTATTGTAGCTGTGCCATTTGTTGTGGTGAGATTTTTCACAATGAAGGTGCACTTAATGACGTTGTCTTTTGCAGAGCCAGTGATGTTGTAAACAGTGTTCTGGAATGAGAGGGAGTTTTAACAGAGTGCTTTAACCTGCTTGTCAAAATGCAGGGCTTTTGCAGGTATCCTGACTGTACATTTAAATGAACATGCCTTTAAAATTACTTAAGATGAAAAAGTTCACTTAGTTTCTTTCAAATGTGTCTTTTTATAGTGTATTTTTGTTGAAAGGAGAATTTTCCGGGACACGCAATGACAGAAAAATAATGAAGACAGTGGAACAGACAGCTTCCCTGATAATTCCAGTCCAACCTCCTGTCTCAACATTTCTACCTGACGCAAACCAGCTCCCCTGAACCCCCAACACCGCAAACACTTTGTGGGTACAGACCCACCAGATAAAGATACTTACACTGACATTTTCTGGATTCAGGCTGGATCCATTGTAGTATGCACGAAGGAACAAAACTGTTCCATTTTCACCCTGAGTGCATTCAAAGGCGTCTCCCTGTGGACACAAGGCAATTTCCGGGTGATGGACTGAGCAAGCCTGTCTACGGTCTTCCTGATAACCCAGCAATGCCCAGCTGAACTAAGTCTTCCAAGATTCAAGGTTCAAGATTTTTTGATTTGCCATTTACAACAAGTGGATTGGAATACTAACTCGTTCAGCTGTACTCAGTTACAGTAGGGAAAACAATAGGCACAAATGACAAACAGACATGAACAATACATTTAGACAATAGATGTTATAATACAGCCAAGCCAGGACATAGTGCAGACAGTGCAGTACCTTAAAGTGCAGGTGCTTATTTGAGCTGTTTAAGATGCGGACTGCTTGGGGGAAGACACTGTTTCTGAATCTACTGGTCAGTGTTCTAATACTACGATACCCCCTACCAGAACCCAGGGGTGAAAACAGATCATGGCCCGGGTGAATTGGGTCCCGGAGTATAGTTCGAGCCTGGTTGTGACAGTGGTTGAGATCTATCTGGTCGATGGAGGGTAGCTCGGTCCCAGTGATTTTCTGGGCAGACCTCACAACCCTCTGTATGGCTTTTCTGTCCTGTCCTGTGGCTCCACCATACCACACCGTAATACCGCCGGGTAGGACACTCTCAATCGGATTATGGTAAAGATTGGTGAGTGTTATCTTGCTCATCCCCCACTTCCTTAACTGTCTCAGGAAGTGAAGGCGCTGATGGGCTTTAGTGAGGATGGCAGCAGTGCTCTCTGGCCAGCTCAGCATCTCAGAGATCTGGAGGCGAAGGAACCTGAAGGTGCTGACAGTTTCGACTAGAGCCCAGTGAATGATGATGGGTCTGTGATGCCTTCCTGAAGTCCACAATAATCTCTTTTGTTTTTTGCCGATGTGAAGTGTGAGGTTGTTGTTGTGACACCACTCCACCGGCTCTGCTACAGTACCTCACTCCTGTAGCTGGTTTCATCACTATTGCTGATAAGACTGATGACTGTGGGCCAGTGAGACAGCATCGGCCACTGACCTATTATTCCTATAAGCAAACTGCAGGGGGTCCAGGGAGTCTGGGACAATACTGTTGATGTGTCCCATCACCAGTTTCTCCATGCACTTCATGACTACTGAGGTGAGTGCCACCGGGCGGTAGGCATTCTGACATGACACCTTGGCTGCTTTAGGCAGGGACACGACAGTACTCCTCTTGAAGCACAGTGGGACAGTAGACAGGGATAGTGACGTGTTAGATATTACAGTGAAGACAGGGGCCAGCTGTGCTCCACGTGCATTTTAAACACAGGGGGGGATGCCTTTGGGGCCGGCAGCCTTGCGTGGCTCCACCTTTCCGAAAGCTCTCCGGACCTCCTGTTCAGACAGCTGCAGAATAAATTCCCCGGGCTCACCGGGCGTTTTGTATGAAGTGTCTGTATTGTGAGCGTCTTCGTCACTGAGTGAAGCAATCAGTGATTGTTTCAGTGACCGCATCAAGGAGCTAAACGTGTAAAACAAATGTGGATTTTAAACCATAACTTAAAAATATGACTTTGGTAGTGTTTAACCAGTTTTTATGACATCTTGACAGGCAAGCCTATATCTCGGACTAAAATCTTCAATGTTACTGTACCTTTCCATGCTAGATGCGTTCTGGAAGAGGCCAGATCCTTCTCTTTTCGTTGTAGTACTTTGAGACACACATTGCCTAAGTTCCAAGATTGATCCTGTTTACATTATTAATTAAATAATGGAGGATCTGCTCACAGCAAAATTCTGTGATAGAGTGGATTGGAGTGGCTGCACGCTGGGTAGTCCTGCATTGAACTTGCATTGTTCCAGTTAGTTGGTGTTTCTCAATAGGGATGATACATATATATCAGACACGTTAAACACAGAATCCAGAAGGGTGGAGCTGCTCAAGATGGTGTGGAACAGTGTTTAGCGTCTCCTAATAATCCCCATCTATGAGCATGGCTTCATCACTCCATTCTCCTCCTCACTGCTAGCTGATGTGTGGTGAGCAGACTGGCGCACTTTGGCTGCTGTTGTATCATCCAAGTGGGGCTGCAGATTTGGTGGTGGTAGTGGGATTCCCCATTACCTGGAAAGCACTTTGAGTGGAGTGTCCAGAAAAGTGCTGTATAAGTGTAAGCAATTATTATTAGTTACTGTACGACCAAGTAACTATCAGATGCTATCAGATGCTGTCAGAAGATTCTTAGCAAACATGGATCACCTGCTTTACAGGGATGTTAATCTACTGTACGTGGGAGATAGTATAGGCAGGTTCAGTTGCCAGTAAAATAAATGTATTGTTCAGTGGGGAAGTATGAGAGGAAGTATGCATTAATGCTACAGTTCTGCTTTGTTTTGTAGCAGTCAATTATTGGTGGGTAATGTTAAAATCCCGAAATGCACAGAGAATATCTGTGGGCCCTGGGGTTGGGCGATGATGAGAGACGGGATAGGAATGAATGACGTTCTGGGCAAATGAGCGTGACTGTGGCACAGCTGACTTTTTTTCCGAGCTGATCATCACTTGATAGGACCATACCCGGGTGGTTTGGTGTGGTGGCTCTGTGGTTAAGGAGCTGTGTCTGTGACTAGAAGGTTGCTGGTTCAAATCCCATGATGGCTTCACCCCAAGCTGCTCCAGGAGTGCTGTATAAATGGCTGCCCCTGTGCTCTGACCCTAAGCTTCTCTCCCTGTCTGTGTGTCTCATGGAGAGCAAGCTGGGGTCTGAGAAAAGACAAATTCCTAATGCAAGAAATTGTATATGGCTGGTAAAGTGTTCTTATGAGGCAAAGAATCCGTCTCAGTCCTCGCTCCAACGTTAAGACCATCCTGGTGAGCCCCGTTACAGCCGTGTCATCGCAAAAACCACACAGGGCCAAAGGCCCACGTTCTCTCGCTTGGCCAAGATGGCTGACGGGTCAGCTCTGGACACACGTACCGAGCTCACACCTCCTGTAGCCAAGATGATGGCGACGTAGCCGCTGGACGTGCCCTGGAGCTCAAAAGAGACACCGCTGCTGTCCACTGGGTCTCTGGCGGTGGACGCAAAGAGACAGTCTCCACTGGAGGCCGGGTCGCAGCCTGTGGGAGCGCCAATGCAGAATTTAGTAGTTCCACAGCCATTCCAGGTGATGTTTCCCTGTGGAGAGTGAGACAGGAATAAAGAATAATTATATCAGCGGCCACAACTCACAGCTGGGAGCCCCACTGAAGCTCAGCAGGTGTGAGCCTGGTCAGTACCTGGATGGGAGACTTCTGGGAAGGTTGCTGTTGGAAGAGGTGTTAGTGAGGCCAGTAGGGGGCGCTCACCCTGTCCTGACTCTCCCTGGTCATTGAAAATCCCAGGGTGTCTCTCGAAAAGAGTAGGGGTGTAACCCTGGTGTCCTGGCCAAAATTCCCCCTGGTCTTTACCAGTCATGGCCTCCTAATAACCCCCCTCTCTGAACTGGCTTCATCACTCTGCTCCCCTTCCCACTGAGAGCTGGTGTGTGGTGAGAGTACTTGTGCATAATAATACTTATGATTGTCATGTCATCTGCCAAATCGCTTTATACCATACGGTGTTGAAGGAATCCGGAGCCTGCCCAGCAAGCAACAACAAGCGCAAGGCAGGACACACCCTGGACGGGTGCCAGTCCATCGCAGGGCAAGTGCAAGCCAGTCATACATGGGGACAATCTGGAGGCCGCAGTAAAGGCCAAGGAGGGAAATTTGGTCCGGACCCCGGGATAACTCCCTGCTCTTCTCAAGAAATACCCGGGGATCTTTAATGACCACAGAGAGTCAGGACATTGGTTTAACATCTCATCTGAAAGACAGCGCCCCCTGTTGTATAGTGGCCCTGCCACTATACCGGGTCATTAGCTTTCCCAGGAGTCTCCTATCCAGGTACTGACCAGACTCACACCTGCTGAGCTTCAGTGGGGCTGCCAGCTGTGAACTGCAGGGTGATAGAGCTGCCGGCTATAGTAATTATTATTATAATTATTATTGCTGAAATAGACTGTGTCTCACGACTGCTCTGCCTGTCGACGGCCGCGAGACAGCAAGCGCGTGGAGGCCTCTCACCGTGAACGGAGCTGCCACAGTCTGTCCATCCACAAGAACCGTCAGGCCCAGGAGCAGGAGGGCAACGCTGAGTCTTTGATCCATCTGGAGGAGGAGAGGGATAGGATTGTTCCACGTGCACAGACGTAGTCACGGTAGTTCATCTACAGCAGAATCCCAAAGAAATCCACCAGGAACGTATCAAGATTGACTCGTTGGCTAAATTCCACTGGCCATTTAAAGGATAATCCTGAATGAAAGGGCCCAACCCTATAGTATAGTAATAATAATAATCATCATCATAATAATTGCTTACACTTATATAGCGCTTTTCTGGACACTCCACTCAAAGCGCTTTACAGGTAATGGGGATCCCCTCCACCACCAATGTGCAGCCCCACCTGGACCTAGTACAGTGTTATACCCTATAGATCTGGACCATATGGTATCCTATAGTGCACTGTTGCAAAGAAGTGATGTATAATTACACAAAGCCTGGAGCATTACAGCACTACAAAACACCGCTCCAAAGGGTAAGGCGCGGGCATTGAAAATCCTTTGGATCAGAGTGGCTTTTGAAAGCTTTAAGGCTTTCCCCATAGAATATAAGTGGAAACTCATTCAGTTTCATGACGTTTCATAAGTATACAGAATAAATATAGAGTAGAAGCCTTTGGTTGAAAAAGATTATTATGTAGGTTACCATTTTGCTATTGTTTGAGGTGGGAAGGTGTGTCAGATTCCAGCTTTCTTCTAATGCTGAAAAACCTCTGTCTACATCAGCAATTACAGAACCACAGCCCGACACATCCATTATGTTTATTTTCCGACACATAACCGTCTAACCCTGGACAGGGTGGCGGCGAGCCGCGATCTAACCTTCAGTCAATATGCTGGAGGTGGGCCACACCCAGGACAAACGCACACGCGGACACCCACACCCACAGGGGACAATCAAGAGCTGCGATCCACTGAGACCGTTCGAGTGTGGGAGGAAAACAGCCGCACCCGAAGGAGACCAACTCAACCGTGGACAGAACATGCAAACACCACACAACCGGTGCCCTAGACTGGAATCGAACCCAAGACCCAAGAACTCTGAGGGGTGACTACAAATGGCTAGAAGACCAGGCCTCCCTGTGAACTAAAGGTATCCCACTGTACTGCCACAAACATATAATACAGTGTAAATCTATTCATATAAATATGTATTAGATAGATAGATAAGACGTTATTAATCCCGTAGGGAAATTGATGTGTTACAGCAGTCCAGCCCAAGACAAGCAAAAACAGACATCAGAATAGTTATAAAACACACAATATGTGCAATAACAATAAAATATGTACAAAATGTGCATAGGTTTATACAGACTGATTGTCCAAAAAGTACAATGGAGCAAACATGCTGTCCATAGACTAGCAGATGAAGGGCTAACAGTCCTAGCCTAGGGCAGCGTTATACACCCTGACAGCCGCCGGGAGGAAAGACCTGCGGAAACGTTCCCTTGAACACCGGAGCTGGAGCAGCCTGTTGCCAAAAGTGCTCCGCTGCCCAGTAACAGTCCCATGAAGCGGATGAGAGGCGTTGTTCATGATGGCTGTGAGCTTGGTCAGCATTCTCACAGCATTCACACATTATACACCTTACAAGTAAATATATACCTGCATATATATTTTGCATGTATATATAAATTCCCGCTGAAAAGAGAAGAAAGAGTGAGCGTGTGAGGTGTGACCTCACACCAGAAGAAGGCTCCACAGCCGAAACGTTGTGTTTTCTTTCTTCTTTTTTTCAGCATGGAATAAACCCATGACTTGTTCCTTTGCAGCCCTATGCATACTGACGCAGCTCCCCACCTGAACTATACAAAGTCAGATAGATTACGAGTAAACGCACATATCTGCTGTAAAAGCTGAGTGTGCAGAAGCGCAGCTGTAAGCGAAGGCGATGGTAGAGAAGCAAGAGGAGTCAGGGTCAGCCCGAGCTCAAGAGAGCGGACAGAGTCTTGCCTTGTTCCTGCAGGTCAGCTGTGGGGCTTCTCTCCAGTGAGCCGCAGTGTCTTCTCTCCCGTTCAGATGCAGAATGACAGGTTCCTGAAAAGGCTGTGGCTTTTTGTACCAGGTGTTTCATGTGACACAAAAGAGGGAGGTTTCCAGCCAGGATGCTCATACATTTTGAGGCTTACTCATGTGACCTTTATGTGTTTGTGCATATAGCCGGTTTATGTTCCTACGCAGTCAATTTAAAGTCTTTAGTTGTTCCCTGACTACAAATGGAAAATGTTCTTTACCATTATATATACTTTCTCTCCTGTGGGGGAGTTCTCTCCAGAGCGCAGTCTGTGTGGGGGATGTGATGAAGCCAGCCCGCACATAACACCTGAAAACAGTAAACGTTCAGAAGCAGTTTTTATTTCCATAGCTATCATGATAGGTATTGGATATCACAACTATCATAAGTGTCATGGAAAACCAAGAGCCAAATGCAAATTGACCAATGAACCACTCGTCATCACCACTGATGACTGAATGTTGTGGTTTTTGTACTGCAAACAGCAGGCTGTCATTTACTGTTGTATATTGGAAATTGGACTTTGTTTTTACGGTATATACTGGACAGTTTATTGATCCATACACCGGTCTTCACCTGTCTGCACACTGTGAGAACAAGGCTGTACTTGTGACACATGGCACAAACACTCTGATCTTGAACGTGAGACGTTCTGAGTTTATGCAGAGAAATACTGCCCATTATCGTACCGTAGGGAAATTTAGTCTCTGTCCCGAGATCGGTCAAAGGTTGTTTTATTGACTCTATGACGTCTGTATAATAAGATGGAAAGCAAACAAACTAAGGCAAAACAAACTGTAGGATCAGGAGCTGCGCTGTGCGGGAAAAATAAGAAACGGTTTTCATTCTTTTTGGAAAATCACAATTAATGCCCCTGTTTTTTTTCCCCTGATGTCCTACAATGAAAAAAACAAAATTATTTAGTGATCCAACCCAAGAAGGACGGCACGGTTAGCAATGATGCCTTGCAGCGCTGGGGCCCTGGGTTCAATTCCGGACCCGGGGTGCTGTCTGTGTGGAGTCTGCATGTTCTCCACCTGTTTCTGTGGTTTAATTGGCTTCTGGGAAAATTGGCCCTGGTGTGAGTGTATGTCTGTGTGTGTCCTGTGATGGACTTGCATCCTGTCCAGGATGTACCCTACCTTGCGGCTGTTACTGAAACAGGCTCTGGCTCCACCACGATCCTGAACTGGAAGAGGCAGTGAGAAGGATCTAAACAAAGAATCTGTCCAAAGTGTGAAGGAATATTGTACGTCTTGTCAAGTGCTGGTATATTACTGGATTCATCCATCGCCACAGTGCAGCAGTGAGTCCCAGTCAGAGAAGCACCTGTGGTGTCGTCTCTGTGTCAGAGACTTTCAGTTGGACCCGAGACAGACACATTTTTTCGCTGCTTTTGTCCATGACGTACGGGAGACCGAAGCGGGCGTTTTTCCGTTTAGCGCTAAGAGGAAAAGTCAAAGTAAACAAAGGATCAGGAGAGCTGTGGTCCATCTTGTTCGGTAAGGAGTGCAAATGCTAAAGACAATAAAACTGCTTTTTCAAATACTGTTGGAATGGCAGTCTAAACGTACTTTGGGTTCGCGGGCATTCTCTTGTTGTTCCCCAGATCCAAAGAAATTCTATCCCCAAGGATATCAGAGAGTCACCTTCCCTACGCACTTTCAAATCCAGGCTCAAAACCTTCTTCTTGAGAACGGGTTTTACTTAATTGGTTTGCATCTTACACCACACTCAAAACTCTTGTTTTTATATACTGCGCTCACCTGGCTATTTCTTGAAAAAAAGGCTGCTTGTTCCACACTCCCACCACCCTCTGTGTAAAGAAGAGCCTCCTGTCCTGACCGGAGGATCTCATCCAGCTGTGTCTGGAGAGAAGCTGGGGTATCGGCTTTACCAACATGGCTGGGCAGCTTGTTCCCCACCCCCACCACCCTCTGTGTAAAGAAGAGCCTCCTGTCCTGACCGGAGGATCTCATCCAGCTGTTTCCTGGAAGAAGCTGGGGTCCCGCACCCCCACTAGCGTTATGCTGTTAATTCTGAGGCTGACTTCGCCTCACACATCCCTCTTCCACCACTGTGCTACCGTGCTGCCCGCTACTGAGTAATGATAAAGTGAATTACTGTATGATTGAATTATTGATCTCTCTTGTTTTTTATTGCCATCCAATTTTTTTCCATAATTCTGATTTATATAATAAATAATAGTGTTATAGAACAGGAAACATATACCCACAAACGACAGCTCCCCCTTCACCCCTATTCTTGTGTATAATAATACATAATAAATACACCTGAAAAATATAGTTATACATTTGTGGATTATTTCATAGCTGTATTTCTTGGAGTATGAATACCCTTTATTTTCGAATGATTAAACTTCGTTCACCTTCAGAAAATAACAATTACACAGAACAATAATTACCTCTACCTTTCATTACATCACATAAAACAGCACATCACAAAATGCTACCCCTTCTAATTTTCTCCCGTCTATCTTCAAAACACTCATTCTGATTCCTTACTCAGTGTGTTACCCATTCCATTTCACAGACTTCGCCACTTGTTTCTGTCCATTAACTGATCTGAGGTGCTTGTGGTGTAAGCCAGGACATTGGGTAATGGAGTAATGGCGTACCCAGCTTTGTTAGGAGGGTCTTCCCCGGACCACAGTGACCCCCTGGACCTGGGCTCTGACGTCTGGGCACCCCCAGCGTCACTGCGCAGCCCGCCCTCATCAACTCGGTCCATATCAGTCGGAATGGTCAACCGTGCTGTCCTCACCTGTGCTCTTGAACCTCTTCTTCCTATGGTTAGAAGGGGTAGTGGCAGAGGCAGTAATCTCTGCTACTTCCTGTAAAAGCGAGCTGTCTTCCTGCTTTCTGATGCCCCAACAGGAAACAATCACACACTCAGTTCCTGTTCTGAGCTTCACCCTGCACAAGTTCTCTCTGGTGTTGACGTTGCTGCCTCCCCCCAGAGTGGGCAGGCAGGGCTCATCGCTGATCTGGGGTACTGTCTGTGTGGAGTTTGTATGTTTCCCGCCCCCCTCCGAGTTCACTTTGATTGATTGATGATTGATTGATTGCTTGGTTTCGTCCCACTATCCAAAGACTAGAGTAGGTTAATTGGCTTCTGGGAAACCTGGCCCTGGTGTGTGTGTGTGTGTGTTTGTTGGCACGATGAGGCTACAAGGTGGCAACGCTACCGTTGTATTAAATGGCGGGGGGGTCGAGGAATTCTACGCAGGCGAACCAATCTGGCAAAAAAAATAAGCAAAAAAAAAAATCAGCGACAACTGACGAGGAGGAAAGAAACGTCTTTTGAACCAGATACCCCGCCCCCCGATTTGATTCGTGTCCCCCCAGTTTAAAAGAACATTCAGAACAGCCCCTCTGGAGCCCGAGTCTTTCTGAGCAAAGACGTTGGAGATGGAAAGCATTCACTTAAAAAAAAAAAACAACTCTTGGTTTTTCCCAAGGGTGGAGATTTGTCTTGGTTCAGCTTTCCTGATCTATATATATTGTTTTTTAATTTAGTTTTGACGCGCTGTTCTGAAACTCGCTCGGTGCGCCGATACAGAAAATCAAAGCTAATTATTAGTATTAGTGTTAGTACTGTTAGTATCAAAGATAAGACGCACTCACTGACAAGTTCTCTCTTGCTTTACAGCAAACGCTTGTCCTATTCCGAGTCCAGTTCTCAGAGCACTTGGAAAACCGGAGTAACATCTGAGAAATCAGAAATACTGGACATGTCAAAGCAGGGTGAGTCCTGAGCGACACCCGCTGTGAATGTCCGACCACATCAGCTGGTTACTCGCTGTACGGCCCGAAATGAAAGTGACGTCTCGTAATAGCGCAGGTATCGCTGTGACTGTGCGCAGGAAAATGACAATTAACCCTAACGATCAGAGGGTGTGATTGAGGAATTCAGATTTAACTAATTCACAACCCCAGGGTAAACGAGAGTGTCGTGAATGTGGAATGGCCACCTGCCCTGTACTATCTTCCCTCACTAATTGCTTTCGCTGCTTTCATTTTTTGAACGGCATTTTTTCCCCCACGAATTTATAGACACCCGTGACATGTATATGTATGTGTAAAGGAACAAGTAATAGGCTTATTCCATGCTGAAAAGAGATGAAAGAAAACACAACGTTTCGGCCGTGGAGCCTGTTGTGAAAACATGGTTTTCTTTCTTCTCTTTTCAGTATGGAATAAACCTATTACTTCTTCCTTTGCAGCCTGCGCATGCTGACGCATCCACCCACCTGAGCTACTTATGTATATGTATACGATTATGTATAGGAACAAGTAATGCATTTATTCTGCACTGAAAAGAGAAGAAAAGAAACAGCATTTCTGCTGTGGAGAAACACAATGCTGCGTTTTCTATCTTCTCTTTTCAGCATAGAATAAACCATGTACCAACTTGCTCCCATGTACAGTACATGTAGACGTACTGAGTGAAATAGTGGTTAGGATTGTTGCCTCACAGTGTTGGGGTCCTGGGTTCAATTCCAGACCTGGGGAGCTAGCTGTGTGGAGATTGCATATTCATCATGGGTTCTCCAGGCTCCTCCTGCAGTCAAAAGATCATTGTGTGGGTTGATTGGTTACAGGGAAAGTCGTCCCCGAGTCAGTTTGCCCTGCGATGGCCTGGTGTCCTGTCCACGGTGCACCCTGCCTTGAGCCTGTGGCTTGCTGGGATAGGCTCTGGCTCCCCTCTGACCCTGTACTGGATAAAGTGGTTGGATGGGTGGATGGATTTCCATTTACAGTATGTGCATTCGCATGTGCATATTGATGTCTATACTGTGTGTATACATGTGTACGTAGAGCACATGCATATACATAGAGGCCATGTATACCCGTGTGAATAATCATAGATGTATCATATGTCCTGTATGCGCCTGTAAAACACAGCTGCTTGGATTCAAAACAAATTTAGGAGAAATCGGACTGTAAGGTTGTACTGTATCCTATCGTATCTGGGATGAAGATAGCAGATCTCTGGCTCGCCTGCTCTCTTTTTCAATATCAGGCGCGCCAGCCCCAGTGATCACAGATAATCTGGAGTCTCACCTCGCACTCCATTCTGTAGCCATTGTTGCTGTTTTTGGCATCCGTTCGTTAAAAAGCACTAAACCTTCATCGCAGCAGGACCTCAGATTAATTTCTACATCAGGGCGTGAACTTTCTGCCACCAAACAGACACTCCGCCTGGTTTGGTGAGACTCCGAGGTCGTGCGTGGGGACCTGCGGTGTGACGCAGGCCCGTTTTCCTCCCGCGCGGTACAGCGGACACAGCCGCCTGGCCAGTTTTCCCTCCCCTCCACCTGCTGTGCTCTGCCTTCATCCGCCAGGCCTTGGAAAGTTTTTTTGTTGTTGTTGAGAGTAACATCGGCATTATCAATTTAGTGCACACAAGTTTTTGTGACTGGGGAAAAAATGTGCACGACTTGAATTTTTATGCACACACAGGCCATTAAAACTGAAAGAGGGAATGTTGCTCTGTGGACGAGTGTGTGTGTGTGAGGGTGACGATGTGCTCTGTGGACGAGTGTGTGTGTGTGTGAGGGAGACGTGCTCTGTGGACGAGTGTGTGTGTTGTAGCGGTGAGGCTTAATAATAATGCAGAATTAAGTGTTTCTGAGCTTCCCAAATGAGGCCCCATTTCTCTGTTCATCTCTGTGGTGCAGCCACAGAGAAACCATTCATGCAAGATGTTTTCTTTTGATAAGGACAGCTCCCAAAGGGGGATGCACTTAGCTAAGCCTGGCTATCATGATCAATGGTCATCCATTGGCGCCTATCTGTTTAGGGAGTGCCAGTTGGACATCTGGACTGCATTTCTAAGTGTCAGGAGTAAGTGACTCATATCTCACCTTGATCAACCAATCAGGGACCGGTAGGGCCGAGTAACCCACGTGGGACTCTGATGCCCATGGAACTTTCAGCCAATCAATGAGCTGAAGTTCCTCCAGGTAAAAACAGGCAACACAGAGAGCCTGTGAGATTCAGATTCAGATTCAGATTCAGTTTCAGATTCAGATTCAACAATTCTAAAGGGAATTCAAAGGAGAATTCCAGGGCAGGACGGCCCAGGAGCAGAAGGCTCCCAAGGGCAGGACATTCTCGCAGCGCGCCTCCTGACCATCCTGAGACTCAGCCCGGACAACCACGGAACGGCCAGTGTGTCCGAGTGCCAGAACTTTCCTTTGTTCTAAGAGTCTAGAGTGGAGGTTGCCAGAGAGTAACCAGCAGCAGGCCTCGTGAACAGGTCGGAACTGTGGACAGCTGAATTACTATTCAGAACTAGCTCTTCATCAGGAACAAACCGGTCCTCTTCCTGACTTGCTGGGACCCACAGTCATCTTTTCTCCTGTGCACAAACTTTGCTAGTTAAAGCCAACAATGAGCATCCGCAGCGCACCGTCGCAAGCCGCACAGCACAGCCTGGCACGGAGCCAGAGAGCGCGGATTGGACAGCAACAGCCTGCAACTGTTTCTTTGTGCCCGCAGGAGATCTGAATCCCCAGAGATTGGATGAGTATTCAACTTCAATGCATTACAGCTCGAGAATTCAATTGTTATCCCAACCAGTTGATATCAATTTAATTCCTAAGAGTTATGTACTTGTTTGAGTATCTAATGTAGAAGTTGTAACCAAGTTCACTTTACGAAACGGTCTTAATGAATGATATACTGAACGTATGTCCTCTTGATGTGTGTAACACTTTGTAACTGATTGAATATATATCTTTTGTATTCTGATAACCCTCTCGATAAGATCTGTTAGGTTTATATGCATATTCTATGTATTAATAAATGTATCCTCGTGTATTAGTACCTGTGTGTGCGCGTTGTTTGAGTTATGTCGCATGGTTGGATTCTAAAGCCATCAAAAGAATCAACTTTGTGATTAACTGCTACAATTAATAATTGTCTCAGTAAATGCCCAAACCCTACAGAACTGGTGCCTTCAGAGAGCCACTATGATTACATATTTGGCGTCCCTGAACCGGTTTTCCCTACAGTGTGCAAGGGTGACGATGGACTCTGTGGACGAGTGTGTGTGTGTGAGGGTGACGATGTGCTCTGTGGACGAGTGTGTGTGTGTGAGGGAGACTTGCTCTGTGGACCAGTGTGTGTGTGCGAGGGTGACGATGGACTCTGTGGACGAGTGTGTGTGTGTGAGGGTGACGACGTGCTCTGTGGACGAGTGTGTGTGTGTGAGGGAGACGTGCTCTGTGGACGAGTGTGTGTGTGTGCGAGAGTGACAATGTGCTCTGTGGACGAGTGTGTGTGTGTGAGGGTGACGACGTGCTCTGTGGACGAGTGTGTGTGTGTGAGGGAGACGTGCTCTGTGGACGAGTGTGTGTGTGTGAGGGAGACGTGCTCTGTGGACGAGTGTGTGTGTGTGAGGGAGACGTGCTCTGTGGACGAGTGTGTGTGTGTGCGAGGGTGACGATGTGCTCTGTGGACGAGTGTGTGTGTGCGAGGGTGACGATGTGCTCTGTGGACGAGTGTGTGTGTGAGGGTGACGACGTGCTCTGTGGACGAGTGTGTGTGTGCGAGAGTGACGATGTGCTCTGTGGACGAGTGTGTGTGTGTGAGGGTGACGATGTGCTCTGTGGACGAGTGTGTGTGTGTGAGGGTGACGACGTGCTCTGTGGACCAGTGTGTGTGTGCGAGGGTGACGATGGACTCTGTGGACGAGTGTGTGTGTGTGAGGGTGACGATGTGCTCTGTGGACGAGTGTGTGTGTGTGAGGGAGACGTGCTCTGTGGACCAGTGTGTGTGTGCGAGGGTGACAATGGACTCTGTGGACGAGTGTGTGTGTGTCTTTGTCACTGGGGATTAAAGATTTGGACCAGGAAAGACTGTTCTTTCTTTTAGAGAGAGAAATCCAATCGAAACGCCCATCTGCCATCTGTGCCTCAAGCAATGTGACATAACTGCAGTGGACAGAGCACCTCTGCGACATTTGGCTCCGTGAGAAAAGACACTCTTCAGTTTCATAGCTGTCAGAGGGTATGTGGGAAAGACCAGAGCAGGCCGTTTTGTCAGAGGAATGCTGCCCTGGGCAAGCGGTAGACAGAGGGCACTGGCCCAGCCTGCAGTCTGATGTTAACTGAAGCTTTGGTCAACAAAGCAGGGTTCTAAAAAAACAAACAGAAGAAAGGATTTTCTGCCAGAGGAGAAACAAGGTTTTTCTGGAGGTGAATCCTGTTTGGTCATTAGATAACAGATCCAAGTGGCTCACCCAGCTGTTTCTTGAGAGAAGCCAAGACCCGAGCTTTGACAACATGGCAGGGCGGCTTGCTCCACTCCCCCACCACCCTTTGTGTAAAGACTTGCCTCCTGATCCCGGTTGTAGACGCACTACCACTTGGTTTGCACTTGAGTCCTCTCATTTGAGTCGCGCTGTTCATTCTGAAGACGTCCACTGGGTCAGGGCCTGTGAGGATTTTGAATACGTGTAGCAGGTCTGCTTGTCAGCTTCTCTGATCCAGATCTAGTTGCTCTTCTCGGGACTGATTCCCCAGTGGCAATATCTTTTCTAAAATATTGAAAACGAAACTGTGCAGAATATTCTAAAAGAGGCCTCGCTCGGGTGTTTTACACGTGATTTTGACATGAACTGGGTTTGCCCTTTATTTTGCATGCGGTGCCCATTTCTTAAAACACCGGGCATGTTACAGTCTATTATAATAAAAAAATCACCATAAATCATGTAATGGATAATATCTAATATGAATATGATTGTAACATCTATCGCAATTAGTATATATTATATTAGAATGTTGTTTAATTAATAATTACAATTAAATCATTCCTGTCTGAGAATCAAATTATTATAATAATTAAATATAATACTATAGTCATCTGTCTTGTGCCAGTGCTTGCATCGGTCGTTACAAAAAAATAATCAGAAAAGCACTTTAATTTCATTTCATTTTGAAATTAATTTCAGATTGCAGTTCAATATGGAAAATAAATAGCATTACTGGGACACAGCACGGCATTTCGCGGCGCAAAGAAATCCGATAACACGTGAACAAGCAGTGCAATGAAAATAATAATAATAAAAACTTCAGGCCGGATGCAGAAAGATAAAAGGGATATAATGTTATAATAAGTGGAAATAATAACCGACAGTAATAGGAATTTACAGACGTTATCTGTTTGGGCAGGACCAATACCGCAAAGTAAAAACTGAATAACCAGAAATACCGGCTGGGCGTGCTGAGAGGGGAGGCCGGGCTTAGCACTCCTGATTAAAATTAAAAATACAGTCGAGAAAGCTCGCTCTTCCGGCGTCTCGCCTCCCCCTCTCGCCCCTCCCAGAAAACCCGATGCCCTCTGGTCAGCCTTGTCTCCCGGCTGCAGTAAACTGGCTGTCCTGCAGAATTCCTCAGCGGACAGACGGTCTGCCGAGGAGGTGTCGGCCACGACCGGCGGTATCCTCTTACAGCAGTGTGCGAGCTCCTTCAGACCTCGGCGGCGTCTCCCACCTCGGCTTAAATTTCTGTGCCGGCTGCGTTTGAAGTCGCGTATTCGTTAAAAGATCCCGCGTCTCTTCGAGAGACAAAACTTTGGACTTTTTTTTCCAAAACGAAACTTAAAAACTCATTTTATTACAAGTGTCGAAGGATGATTGCCTTACAGTTTATCCTGTGCTCATTTTTTTCTTTTCTCTTTTGATGGTATTGTTTTCTCGATGTCTTCTTAATCACTAGGTGATTAAGCGTGTAATAACTTCATAACAACAACAACAACAACAACAACAATAATAATAATAATAATAATAATAATAATAATAAAGCATTCAACATTTGCCTAAATTACCCTTCGTATCTACAGACAGGTATACTGTACCTCAGAGAAGTTTTCAAAATGTTTTACAAAGTGTTCATGTCGTCAGGGAGTCAGTGTGGGGACATTGGTTCAGTGTGGAGGGGATTCCGTGTTTTGCTGCTTTCCTTACCTCGAAAATGTGGGAACTGCGTTCCTGAGTTGCCTGGGCTTTTCGGCATCTCAGAGAATAGACGGTGGGAAACGGAGGAACAGTTAGAGAAACTGTCCGGAAAATTGTTGATATTTTTTCGGACATACTGTCCACGCATCTCATGATAAGAACGTAAGGAGATAGGAAACACTTGATGTGATTGTGTTTTCCTTCTGAGTCTTGCACAGAGAGGATTACAAGGAGACTTGATCCAAGTACAGTATTCACATTCCTCAAAGGCTTTGACAGCATTCACCCGGCGGACTTCTTCCGATGGAGCAGTGAAACACGAGACAGAGGGCACAAGTAAAATCCACAGAGAAGTGCATTTAAAAACCAGAACTGCTAACGCATGCAGTCTTGCCTGTCTTTACACAGAGGGTAGTGGGGGTGTGGAACAAGATGCTCAGCCGTGTTGCTGAAGCCGATTTCCTGGCTTCTCTAAGGTTGGTTGAGTTTCTGGTTGGATGAGCCCCTCCAGTCAGCACAGGAGGCTCTTTACACACAGGGTGGCGGGAGTGTGGAACAAGCCGCCCAGCCTTACTGTTGAAGCAGATATCCTGGCTTCTCTACAGACACAGCTGGATTAGATCCTGGATCAATAAACTATTAACAACCGAGCAATCTCAATAGGCTAAATGGCCTCTTTTCGTTTGTAATCTTTCTCATGTCCGTATGCAAAATTTGAAAACCCTGCCTCACTGACAGAGGCTTTAGCGCTGGCTGATATTACGGGCAGATTGGGACAGTCTCCTATGTCTACTGTTTGCCAGGGGCAACATTCTTTTGACAGACAAACTTTTCCGGTCTTCCCCACATGCCGTCTTACAGCTATAACTAAAGAGGACAAAAGGGCTCCAACCTTCCTGTGTGCTATCCAAAAGACTGTTTTCCTTGCCAGAGGATCTCTACCAGGTGTTTTCTTTGAGAGAAGCCAGGGTATCGACTTCAACAACATGGCTGGGCGGCTTGTTCCCCACCCCCACCACTCTCTGTGTAAAGTAGCGGCTCTGGTCCTGACCGAAGGATCTCATTCCGCCTTCTCTTCTATATTTATGCAATCCTATCAAGTTCAGCCCCTAGGTGGCAACTCTCCCAGCATTTTTTAGACACTCCATCAAGCACAGGGCAATTCCCATGTGCTCTTGTCTGTTACTGCGCTGACGTGACCGACTGTGTGGAAGGTGACGGAGTTTGTGGAGAAGGAGGTTACGCAGGATAGAGAAACCCCACATCCCGCGTCCGCTTCAATCTGAGAGCACCACTCAGACGATATCCCACAATGCCCCGCCTTGGGCAGAACCAGTTCAAGGGCCTGTTCATTTGTTTCCTCCATTTCGTTCTTGTCTTGCTCTTTTCTCCAAAAAAAAAACAGTCACCTCAGCTGTGTCTTTATATCCTGATTTATTACCAGTTTTATACAGAGAATTACAGGGTGCGTGTTCATATTCATCTGACGTTAAGTGACAATGACCTCCTGATAAAAAGTGTGTTACAGCAGCCAGCCACGAAAGGATCTATAATGATATTTACAATATTCTTTATAAATACTTATAATGAAACAAGTTGTGGTTAACATACAATGTGCTCCTCATATGCTCATATACCCTAATATACAGTATGTCATATAATTATGGTTAAGAAAGGATTTATTACTCATTTGTATTAGAAAGCATTAACCTTTCTTCCTTCTTCTGAATCTGTTTTAAAACCTGGACACAGGGAACTAAACCACAGCACAAAACGTCCTGGCCTTGCTGACGAACCAGATATCCCATTACATCAGCTTTTCTCAGACTACAGCACGGATTTCTTTAAAGCAGCCTTCACTCGAATAATCTGTGCAGTAAAATGTCCAATGTTAAAGGTACAGATGTCTAGTGGTGTGTGAAACCCTTCTCAGCAAATAAATTAGAACAGTCTTTCGGGGTTTGCAGTTTTCAGAGACTGAATTCGCCGGTGTCTAACACATTGTCACTGTTTTCCTCCATGTCCTGGGAAAAGAAACGAAAAGATAAAGAGAATCTCCCGATGTACCGATTTGTGGACTGTACATCGGCCGCAGAATTTGTAGGAGATCTTGACATTTCGAATGTTTTAAAAAAAAAAACCAATCGCCCTCTCTACTGAGGAGGAAATCGCTTCTTATTGTGCAAAAAAAGATAAAAGATAAAAGGTGTGTGAGGATAAGGGTAATCTAGACTCGGCGTCCCCGGCGGTTGTCCCAGGCAACCACATTTACCATCTAATTCTAGATGGTGATTTTTACTGGCTTCAGTTCTGACACCTGCCCTTTAACTAACGCTGTTCAGAAATAACTTCAGATCTCCCACTGCTGAGCAGGAAAGAAAACAAATCGTCCAATTGAGCGACTTGCTAGGTCAATTAAAGGTAGAATGAAGGGCAGAGCTCGCCTGGAGTGAGACCTGGGTGTGGGAGATTACCATTACAAAGGATGGGAAGCCGTGCTATGTGATCTGTCCTTTTCACGGCTGAACCAGTGACATGACTGATAGAAGAGGGCTGATTTTTTTTTCTAAAATTCAGGAGTGTCTGAAATGCTACAGGGAAAGATGTTCGAGACTGGTTGTCCATTAGCATGCTACAGTAAGGGTGATGTCACAATAGATGGATTGTCATTGTGTTTCCAGGGATCTGCCTTGATACCAAGGGAGTGTCTGAAGAATAGGGTGAGTCTCTCGAGTGTTTCAGAACTAAGGCATGCAGCCCTGCCTCTGGGCAGCCTCAATCTTGCAGAGGATGGAAGAGTCTCTCTACACTTATATAGCCTTTTTCTGGACACTCCACTCAAAGCACTTTACAGGTAATGGGGAATCCCACTACCACCACCAGTGTGCAGCCCTCACCTCTATGATGCTCCAGTACTCCCACCACACTCCAGATCTCAGTGGGGAGGAGAGCAGAGTGATGAAGCCAGTTCAGAGAGGGGGGTTATTAGGAGGCCATGATTGGTAAAGACCAGGGGGAAATTTGGCCAGGACACTGGGGTAACACCCCTACTCTTTTCGAGAAATGCCCTGGGATTTTTAATGACCACGGAGAGTCAGACAGTAAGATAGATAGTAGGACCTTTAGACCAGGCCAGTGAGGGGATGCCTGAAAGCATGCGTCTAATTGAGCTGTTAAATGCCCATGGGAGTCAGGCAGAAGCAGGAGGGTTGGATTTCATGTGTTAATCAGTGAATGAATGGTGGAAGATACTCAGAGATGAAATTGGCAACGTTTGTCATTTTCTTTTCCCGAGCTGATGGCGCTGGGCATGGGGGCAGGGTGGGGAGGTGACTCCCCAACTCCGCTCCCTACCAGCGACGACTCCTGTGGGACGGAAGAAGAGGAGGGGGTTGTGGATGAAGACTACGATTCCCCAGGCTCACCTGTGGCACGCGGCTGTAGGTGGAGCGGTAGTTCATGGTGTATCGGCTGACTCCTTGCCAGATCAGAAACAGGGTGTACAAAGAGGCGACCAGACTCTGCACCGTGAACAGAATGCTGCTGCCCTTTGCCACATAAACACCGATTTTCTGCACAGCATCCCAACAAAAAAAAAAAAAAAACAAAATAAGAGGGAAATAATAATAACACTACCTTCTTATAGTGCTTTTCTAGACACTCCACTCATAGCGCATTACAGGAAATGGGGAATCCCACTACCGCCACCAATGTAGCCCCAGGTGGATGATGCTCCAGTACTCCCACCACACACCAGCTCTCAGTGGGGAGGAGAGCAGAGTGATGAAGCCAGTTCAAAGAGGGGGATTATTAGGAGGCCATGGCTGAGAAATTTGGCCAGACCTCTGGTGTAATACCCCTACATTTCATTGTACAGTACTGCCCATTTTCTTGAGGGATTCACATGGGAAACATTCATTCTTTCTGTAGTTGACATGTTTATTTAAATGGCTCTGCACAAAGCTTTTACTGTGCTTTCCTATTCCATGCTTCCACGGGGCGGAGCGGTGGCATCTGCGCCTGTGGCTAGAAGGTTGCCAGTTCAAATCCCACAGCTGGCAGAGGAATCCTACTCCGTTGGGCTCCTGAGCAAGATCCTCAACCCCAGCCGTATAAATGGCTGACCCTGCGCTCTGACCCCAAGCTTCTCTCTCCCAGTCTGTGTGTCTGATTGAGAGCAAGCTGGGGTCTGTGAAAAGACACATTCCAAATGCAAGAAATTGTATAGGGCCAATATAGTGATGTTATGTTATGCTATGATAATCCCTTGATTGACAATGCTGACATTTTCCTGGGTAAGAGCTCTGAGATGCAATGGAGCACTGCAATGGATTAGGGGAACAATCAAATATCAGGTGATGTACAAGGCAAGGGCATGGGAAGACAGTTGGAGAAGCTCAGTGCGGAAGGGACAAAGGGAGAGAAGTTCACCTGCTCTCTGTTGAGCTTCTTGGGCTCTGTCGCCATCTGCAGGCCGTAGGTAATCATTGCACACAGCCCCAACAGCAGGCTGAAAATATTCAGCCCCATCAGGGTGGTCACCTAAAAGACAGTATCATCACTGTCATTGTCCTGCTTGAATCTGCTTCTAAAAATATTTTTAAAATGTATTACACCGTTTGTTCTAGTATGATACGGCTCAGAAAGAGAGCTTAAGCAGAAGGACGATAGTTCTTGTCCCCTGCAGCAGTTTAATGAATCCCATGCCAGAGTCACAATTCCCAATCTTACTGGGAGAGGGAGGAGGCAGCCCAGTATGTGATCTCCTGTCCCAGCCTGAGGAACAGTGAGCCTGTCTCCCAATAATGCTCCATATGTTTATATGTAAATATCTTATGATTGTGTCTTTATTGTAAATGTCTGTAGATTTTTTTTAATGTTAATTGTATTTATTCCATTGGCATTTTAACATCATTTTAACTGTGTATAGAGGCGTGTGTTCTTACATATGTGATTACCTAAAGTTTCTCTGTGTTGCGTGGAAGAGGGAAACAATGAAAGTAAAGCGTGTTGCACTCAAAAAAGTAATGTGTGTTCTTCTGATTTTCTTCTGGTGGTGCAGGCACCACTGGATTCATTGGTCATGCCAATAAAGCACCTTGAATTGCATTGAATCGAATTAAATGGATGTTGGGGTTAGAGTGAGGCAGACAGGCAGAAGAGGAGATCTTGGGAACACAGTCAAGCTGTTAAGTGTTTCAAACATTTTTCTAAAGGTTTTTTCCTGATCAGGTTCTGATGACCTGATTAAATAGCAGATAGGGTGACTCCTGGAGACGGAGAGAGAGGGGGAAATGTATTCATGGGGAAACAATAAGAAGATCCCAAGAGACTCTGCTTGAAAATAGACAGAAGCAGCCGGTAGGATCTTCTGCAGCTGTGCCTCAGTCCCTAACTCACCCGCAGAGGGGAAAACATTCACTCGACTCCTCTGACACTACAGGTGTACAAGAACACCAGCGGACAGGTAGAGAGCAGACTGACTAGTACACCAGACACTCACCTTAACTTTCTTGGGTTTCCTCTGCACTTCAATCGCAAAACTCCCAGTTGCCAGATACTGCAGGAAACACAAGGCCACAGTGTGATAAAGTCTGCACTCCAGGTGTCCACTGGATTCTTATTGCACACACTAAGTGCACATCTGGAGTGATCATACAGTGAGTTATATGAAATATTTCAATTAATAATATTGAAAAGGAGATGGCACACTGGCACAGTGCTGGACCCCGAGTTCCATTCCAGGCTTGGGGTGTGGACTATTGGTGGAGTTTGCATGTTCTCCCCTTGTTATGGGATAACTTAATGACATAATGACATCTCATTAAGTTTGCTGATAACATAGCCCTGGTTAGTTAATTAAAGGACACAGAGGACCATCATGGGCCCATTCTAAATGGTTTTACTAACTGGTGCAACGCGTTCTCCCTAGAGTTAAATGTTTCAAAAACAAAGGAACTAGCTATTGATTTTAGGAAAAATACCACACCCCCTCAACCCACTACAATTGACGGTCAGCCTGCTGAAATTGTCGATGACTATGAGTACTTGGGACTGGTCATTGATAAAAACCTGAAATGGGACAAATGTTGTGACACTATCGAAAAGGCCAACAGTTTTCTTAGAAAACTCAGCTGCCTTAAGGTAGATAAAACTATCCTTACACATTTCTACAAATCATTCATTGAAAGTGTCTTAACATACTGCTTCTCTTGTTGGTTTGGCAACATACTGTAAGTACTGCTAAGTGTAATAGACTGGGTAAATTAGTGGATATAAGTGGTAAATTAATCAGGCATAAACATATCATCTTAAGCATCCTTTACAAGCAGAGGGTGACCAAGAAAGCCAAAAGCATCTGGGAGTGTGTGTCTCACCCCCTCCACTGCAAATTCACACTTCTCGCCTCGGTGCCCCAGCTGTAAAACCAACAGACTCCCACTGCAATTCCACTCCTAAACAATGCAAAGTAACTACCTTGTCTCTTGATTCTTTTCTCCTGTAACACTACTGTATCCTCTTCCCTTCTTATGATGGGTATTTGTCATTGTGTTGTGTTTGAGTGTGCCGTAAAACGAATTTCCCCTAGGAAAGCTCTGGTTTCCCCCCAGTCTCTGAGCAGTAAGAGGTTTTAAGAGGTCAAGAGAGAGAGAGACCACAAACCTGAGCCAGCTCTACCCACCGGGTACGCACACACAAGCAGAACACAAACCTTTCCTATGAGCACAGATCCTGGCTGACTATCTGACGAGGGCAATTGAAAAACTGATCCTGACAGCTCAGTGACCACAGCCTGGCTGGACACAGGCAGTGCCAAATCCAAAGACAGGCTGGTGGGTTAATTGGCTGCTGGGCAAACTGGCCCTGGTGTGAGTGTGTGCGCGTGTCTCTGGTATGTGTGCTCTGCGATGGACTGGCGCCCCCTGCAGGGTGAATCTGACATAGCTCCGGTTGTGTAGCACCCCCCCGACCCTGAACTGAATTAAGCGGTGAGAAGATGGATGGATGAAAAGAGGGGTGTTGTTGTCCTCTGTGGGCCTGGCGCGAGACGAGGCCGTACAGCTGCGGACCAGGAGAGAGCCCGTCAGGTAGCGCGGGCGTCGGACTCACAAGCATCCCGCACCACACTGGCGTGGCCACGGACACAGCGCAGCCGAAGTCCATGCAGGCGTAGGAGACGGTGCTGAGCACGGTTGCCACGGCGCTGACGATCTGGACGACCTGCGGGCGGAGGGAGGGGGGGACAGAGGAAGTGCTTGTACTCTCCTGTCTCTCGATGATGGAGGGAGGAAAGAAGAGACGGAGGACAGGCGGCTGAGGTGGGAGGGGTGGGGGGTTGGTGGGGATATTTGGTGAGGGGGGTGTTGAGGATGGAAAGGAGGAGGGGAAGGGGCAGGAGGTCGGGCAGGAGGAGACAGAGCCTGACTGGGGAGGGGAGAAAAGGAACTATTTCCAGTGAGTCGGGAAATGAGCCAACAGGAAGAGGAAGTTTGGCTTTATCCCTATTTCCTGTGTCCCCATACCCCAGCCAGGCCTCATACATACAGCTTCCCGTAGAGGAAATTTCCTTCTGCTGGGTTTATACTGTACTACTGGGTTCAGTGTGCTTATACGTGCAGTACCCACCCCCGACCAGGAAGAGGCGCTAGTGTCAAACCACTGATTTTGAAGGAATGCTGTCCTGTGTGCTGACTTTTCCAATGACCTCCCTCCTTATGACCTGAATCCTTGGCTGAGATAAGAAATGTCCTCATTTAAGCCTTGTTGGCTCCAGGTCTCAGTTGCACTGAGGAAACCCAAAATAAATTCACACACTGTAGTTCAGACAATATTTTAGCTCACATGAGGGTTTCTATGAAGAAACAGACAGGTAAATTTAGGTCAAGGAAGCGAAAATGAGGAGGACCCTGTGTTGTATTTACTGTAGGGTGGGTGTTCAGTCTTACCCCAGTGACAAGGAGTCGGGAGTTGACCACTGTCCCAAACCAGTGGGCCATCCTGGCCTCCCTCAGCTGCTCAGGAGTGTTGCACTGTGGGGCTGTGGCTCTGCTGGGCTTCTCCTTAAAGAAGACATGATACAGCCCCTCCTGGAACATATTGTGGGTCATCTGTATGGCTCTGAAAGAGAGAGAAGCAGCAAGAGGTTGAGAGAGAGACACCACAAACCAGAGTCGACTATACCCACTGGGACACACACGCTCAAACAGAACTTGAACAGGAAGAAGAAGACATCCTGGCTGACAAGGATAATTAGAAACAGATCCTGACAGTTCAGTGACCACCGTCTGGCTATAGCAGCTGGACACAGATACAGATCTGGCTGTCCAGAGAGGACAGGGCCAGTGACCACAGCCTGTACACAGAAACTGGACACAGACAGACCTGGCTGTCCAGAGAGGACAGGACCAGTGACCACAGTCTGGACACAGAAACTGGACACAGATACAGACATGGCTGTCCAGAGAGGACAGGCTCAGTGACCACAGTCTGGACACAGAAACTGGACACAGATACAGACCTGGCTGTCCAGAGAGGACAGGACCAGTGACCACAGTCAGGACACAGAAACTGGACACAGATACAGACATGGCTGTCCAGAGAGGACAGGCTCAGTGACCACAGCCTGAACATAGAAACTGGAAACATATCAGTTTCCAGTCCAGAGAGGACAGGCTCAGTGACAGCAGACTAGACACAGAAACTGGACATAGACACAAACCAGGCTGTCCAGAGAGGACAATACCAGTGACCACAGCCTGGACACAGAAACTGGACACAGACACAGACCTAGCTGTCCAGAGAGGACAGGCTCAGTGACCACAGCCTAGACATAGACCTGACCCCCATTGCAGGCAGGGAGAAGCAAAGACAGAGATGCACTTTCTGCTGCACTGTGACAAATACTCTGTTATTGGGGAGACACTCTTCCCTAAAATAACAAATCTAACCTAAGAATTCCCACTTTCTGCCTTCAACAGTCAGAAACACTTATTAAAACCCCTCGGTCACCCCCCTCCCACACACAGACACACCCAGGGTGATATCAGGCCTGTACTGGAGAGCGCTGTCCTTTGGCCGTCAGCCAAATCACAGCTCCCTACAGCCTGAGAAGACAAACTGCCGAACGCGTTTCCAAACTTACCGCATGTGATATCCACTGGCGCTGGGAAGCGGCAGAACGTCCCTTTCAGACCATAACAATGTGGGAAGAGGTGAGAAATCCGTGCCTGCAGTGAGCGTGCCTGATTTCCAGCCGAGAGCACACCTCGGCCCTTCCACGCCCAGCCCCTGGGGGGACAAAGTTCAGCCAGACTGGAAGTCGGAAGCAGTTTTGTTTTGCCTGCTGCGAAGTGTCTGATGACAAATTAACTCCCTGCTCTCGGCTCTTTGTGCCTCCACCTGGAGCCGAGGGCAGGCTGGGTAAGATGACGCGGTCCGTCTTTGTGCCTGGCTGCAGTAAAGGAGAAGGAGAGCGAGCTGCACAGCCTCTGTCTCTCCCTGCAGCGAGATACGAGAAAGGGAACACCAGATAAGGAACCACTGTAGGTAGGAACAATCCAAGGCAATTCTAATATTAGTATTAGGGCAGCTTGGAAGCCTGGGTTCAATTCCAGACTGGGGGTGTCCTTCTGGGTGGAGCATGCATGTTGCCACCGCCACGTTGGCACTGATTTTCTCAGGGATGCCTGTCTGCAGGAGTGCTCGGTACTTCCATCAGGAAGGCAGCAGAACCCCCCTGCCACAGCGTCTGGGTCTGGAGTGCCCATTCCTACTGGGCACTGCTACTAAGGTTATCGCAAAGCAGCCCTGACATGGGATCAGTACTCAGCAGGGTAATAAATGAACTACCCTGTAGCGTTCCGGCAGCAGGCTGCCCTGGCAGCCCGAGAACATGACCCCGAACCTTCAATACTGTGGACTCATCTCCCCCTTTCCCCTCCTCTGGAAATAGGGGTTCCCTTTTCTTCTCCCTCTCCTTGCTTTGCTGCCCGTCCAGAGTGGCCAGGATGCCCGTGGATCTAAAGAGGGCAATTAACTTCTGTGGTTCCAGTCTCCTGCCTCTCTTGTTCCACAGCTGCCTTTATTTTGGGTGACTGCTGCTTCCTACTTGGGAGCTTACCATCCTGGGGATTCCTGTACCATAAGGGTGCCCCCATCAGTATTTATTTACACGGGGAGAGCGATCCAAGCTCAAATCCAGCGTGTGTCTCTCGTCTCACCCTTCGGCTTCCCTGCGCAGTGTCCAGAGGCTGCCTGCGAGGGGATTGATCCCACTTATTTGACACCAGCTATTTATAGAGGCTTGTTTACTTGTCTGACTTGGGGTCGGCTTCAGGACAGGCTGTCCTCAGGGACCCCCATGCTGCAGGTGGAGAGAAGAGGGGGCAGACGAACGGGTCAGGATTGGCCCTGCCGCAGACGCGCGCGGTCCGGGAACTGACCTCCGGCCAGCGTGCCGCACTCCAGCACCTGGAGGAAGAGCCAAGGCCAAGGGTGAATTTCCCGGCGCAACCCGACCTGCTGCGCCCGGGGCTATTTCTAGACGCTTGTTGACGTCTGGGGTCCAGGAGCTGTTGTTTGTGTTCGCTGCAGTGCATACGTGGAGGGAGAAGGGGAATGGTGCCTCTCTAGAGATCGTTCTCTGCAGATCAAAATACTGTTCTTGTTTTTCCAAGTACGAGATTTGTTTCTTTTCTTTTTCTTCTTCTGGGGACAACTGCGTGTCACTCTCTGCACCCAAAAAACAAACAAACCGCAAGGGAAATACTATTGGCTTATCAGGTAACACTCGGTCTTTAACTGAAAATGAATTTTCTTGAATTGCCTGATCACTAGGCCTGAAAGGCACTTTGGTGGTTATCCCTTAACAGCAGATCATGCACTCCTCCCCCTGAGAGAACATCTTATTTAGTTTTTTTCAAAGTGTGGGCTTTTATCCCCAGAGCTTTCTTCCTGTGGAATCCAGCCAGCGTGGGACAAAGCGGAGCGCACAGCAGCCATGGCGTCTGGTTTGCCCTCCTGGCTGAAAGGCCAAGTGCCGGCTGACAGGTCAGAGGAGGAAGAGGAGGGGGAGGAACCACCGAAGATGTGCCGGAACGAGGGCTACCCCGCCGAACTGTTCCGGGTCCTGGAGGAATTCCGGCGGGCGCGCCTCCTCACCGACCTCTCGCTCCGGGATGCTGCAGGGGAATGCTGGGAAGTTCACGCCCCCGTGGTGGCAGCGGTGTGCTCCCTCGTCAGGGATCGCCTTCGCTGCGGCGGCGGCGGCGGCGGCGCCGGGGCCCAGGTGCTCTTCCTGGACACCGGGACGGGCAGTGCCGGGCTGGCCGCCGTGCTGGAGTTCGCCTATACGGGCGACATCGCCGGGCTGGCCGGGGACGCCGCCGTGGCTGAGGTCCGAGCCGCGGCAGAAACGCTCGGAGCCCCTAGGGTGCTGGAGCTGTGCCGCCGGCGCGAGAAACAGCAGGTCGGCCGGGAAGGGGGCGACGGGGCCCTGGAGAACCTCTTGTCCATCGCCAAGCTGTGGGCGGAGGGGTTGGGCTGCGACGTGGTCCTGGAGGTGGACGGCAGATCTTTCCACGGTAATCAGAGTGGCGTAGCGTCTCCCCACTTCCACCCTGATCTCCGAGGTGATCGGGGGCATGACTAGCAAGACTGGCTCTGCCCCCAGAGCATCAGTAACTCTGCATTCGATCGATCACGTCACCTGATCCCCGCGTGGGGGTCACGCTAGCGAGGCGTGACCTTTCTAATCACGGGTTCAGGCTGCGAGAGCTTGCCGAGAGCCCAGAGAGAGCCCTGGTCGTTTGATTCCACCCCTCCCTCTATCCTCTCTCTCAGCGCACAGGGTCATGCTGGCGGCCGGCAGCGACTACTTCAGGGGCATGTTCTCCAGCGGGATGCGGGAGTCCAGCCAGAGCTCGGTGACCCTGCTGTCCCCGGCCCCCCGCGAGCTGTCCGCCCTCCTGTCTTGCCTCTACAGCGGGGCCCTGGAGCTGGGCTGGGGCACCGTCTTCGAGCTGACCCACTGCGCCCTGCAGCTGCAGGCCCGGGCCGCCCTGCCGCTCTGCCTGGGCTTCCTGCGCCGGGAGATGGACGTCGGCTCCTGCCTGGACGTGGCGGCCTTCGCCGAGGCTTATGGAATGGCAGAGCTGCGGGCCCAGGCCGACGACTATGTGCTGCGCAACTTCCAGGAGGTGGGCCTGTCGCCCAAGTTCCAGGACCTGGGCCCCGAACGGGTGAGCCGGTACCTGGCGCAGGACTCCCTCTGTGCCCCCAGCGAGCTGGCCGTGTTCCGCGTCGTGGTGAACTGGATCCAGGCGGATCCCGGGGAGCGGCTGGGCCTGGCCGAGCAGCTGATGAAACTGGTCCGCTTCCCCCTGATGACCTTCCGGGAATTCAGGGAAGTCCGGGCGGTCGAAATGGCCATGGAGCAGGAGGGCTCGGTGGAGCTGTACCAGGCCGCGCTCCGGGAGTTTGGTTTCACCGCCGAGCGCTCCAAGAAGCCCTGCCGGGTCCGCCAGCCCCACGAGACCCTGGTGCTGGTGGGCGGCGACACTCTGGCCCCGGACTTCGGGCAGCGCGCGCCGAGCCGGGACCTGTGGTTTGCCAACGCGCTGCGCACCGTCACGGGGCTGGTGAAGGAGATCGAGTGGCGCCAACTGGTGGCAATGCCCGCGCCGGCGCGCTTCAGGCACGGGCTGGCCGTGCTGGACAACCGGCTGTACGTGTTCGGCGGCAGCCACTTCTACGGCCAGTGTGATGTTCTGAAATCTGCCTACCGGTGAGTCCGCTGTCTCAGATGAATGCTTCCTTCCTTTTTATCTATCCATCTATTTTACAATCCACCCTATCCAGTATAGGGCCAGGGGGAGGTACAGCCAGCCTGCAGGCAATGGGCAAAGGGCAGGGTAAAAGGTGGACAGGATGCCAGTCTATTGCTGGGCAGACACAACTACATTGAAAACAAAGGTCAATCTTCCCAGAAGCCAGTTAACCTACCAGTATGTCTTTGGCCTGTGGAAGGAAACCCATGTGAATGACACAGGGAGAACACACTGTACACACAGCACCCCAGGCTCAGAATTGAGATTATTTCATTAGTTCTAAAAGTATCATTTCAACCAAGACAATCAAGCTTTCTGTCTCAAATGCTTGTAATATGGCTTAGTGTGCCTTCACTCGAAATGCAGCCAGTGAAGTCCCGTGAGGGTCCAACTGTATCATTCACCTGCGTCCGTTAAGGACTGCGATTTTAGGCCAAGGCTTTGTGAATGTTCAGTGCTGAGATCGCAACGGTGAGATACAGGCAGATAGAAGGGCAGGCCGAAGACACAGACTGTTATCCAAACTGACAGGCAGGCAGATGGACGGATGAGGGACAGACAGATAAGCAAACAGACGGGCGGACAGGCAGTAGATTGGCTAGACAGGTGAGTAGACAGGTAGACAGAGAGATCACAGATCGCTGAGGCAGAGGGGGCAGGCTCAGCCCACAGCTTCGCGGTTCTCAACCTGCTGCGCTCCCAGGTACGATCCCTGCGAGGAGAGCTGGCAGCGGCTGGCAGACATGCAGGAGCCACGCAACTACAGCTCTGTGGCGGTGCGGGGCGGGCTGATCTACGTCCTGGGAGGGGACAGAGACACCGAGCACAACCTGGACAGCGTGGAGTGCTACGACCCCATCTCGGACCGCTGGAGGTAAGAAGAGCCCGATGAGAGAACGGGTCTGCAGGGATGCTAGACAAGGTCTCCCGAGGTCAGTCTGTAGACATCCCAGCAGGACCGGCGAATTCCCTTAAAGCCCACTGCCTTAGGAGGTTTAATCAAAGCTCATTTTGATCACTTCAGAAGGCTGGGGCTGCTTGGGACTTAAAATCACAAACCACCATCACATCCCGCTGGTCACTTTGTTGCCTCTGATGACTAGGTGTGGGGATCCTTCTGTACATCCATGTGACCGATGGGTCACCTAGGCTAAATCTATAATGTACAATCAAAATCTAAATCAATAATGTATGATCTAATCCGCCTTCCCCCCTCCCTTTCCAAGCCTACTTAGGATTGTAGCCTGCATCCTGTCTCATAATTACCTCCCCCATGAGCTTTCAGAAGAAATAATCTTGATCACTCCAAGACTAAGTCAAACCCAACTTTTGCTGGGATCACTTCCTTCCAGCCCGATGTGACGTAGAGCTGCAATGCAAGTGATCCACCCCTGGTCTCAATTTTCTCTTTTGCTCGGGACGCAGTGCGCGAGCCCTGGGCTAATAACGATCCCTTGGGTCTGGCCCCTTATCTCTCAGTTTTCCGTCCCCTCTTTGGGGAGGTCGTCCTCTCGAGACGTTACCGTTTCGATCTGTCTTTTCTCGCTGCCCGATCAAGGTTTGCCCGGCCTCTGGACCAGGCCATGAGCGGACAGGCGGTCTCCACGTGGGAGGGCGAGATCTACGTCTCGGGAGGCTTCAACTGCAGGTACCAGTGCCTGGTGTCCCTGTTCCACTACCACCCGGAGACGGGCACCACCTACCTGGCCTCCATGACCCAGGAGCGGGCCGAGCACGTGATGGAGACGTTGGGCGGCCGGCTGTATGTAGCCGGAGGAGTCAAGGCCCTGGGGGAGTTCTACACCGACCAGCTGGCCTGCGAGGCCTACGACCCCCACACCGACGCCTGGGCACGCTTCGCCTCCTTGCGCCTGCCCCACGTCAACGCCGCCTCGGCCGTGCTGGAGGGCAAGCTCTACATCCTGGGAGGGTACTGCCAGGAGGACTACAGCGAGTCCACCCTGGTGCACCGCTACGACCCTGGCGCCGACCGCTGGGAGTCCATGGGCAAGATGCCAGGGCCCAACACCGACATCCGGGCCTGCATCCTCCTCCTGCCCACTCGGCTGCGGCAGTGAGGCTGCCAGTGCCCCAGGCCGGCAGAGGCTGGCATGGTTAGTCTGCATGGCACCTGAAACACACTGGGAGAGGGAGGGCACACTGCGCCTATACCCTTCTGCAATCCCATGGCACTCTTCCATACAGTGGGGCTGGGGGTGTTCCTCTTGCTGTGTGGGGACAGGCTCGATTCCGTCAGTGGAGCCCTTTCTCGCTCTCCCCTCTGCGTAGGTGGGGCTGACGGGGCAGAACGGCGGCCTCACGCCTTCCTCCCACTTTGTGATCTTTCTGAGCCGAGCGCGGCGTGGATGTCGTCCTTTTCTCCCGAGGCTGACCCTGAAATGGGGGCGGCGGGTGGGGGGGCGTGGGCTTCCCTGTTTGAATCCGGACTGATCCAGTCCCTGGGGGATGGGGGTCCAGGCTGGGGGCGGGGGCTGGACTCTAGTGGTGGGTGTGGTGGGTACACTCCTACACCCTTTGGAATCCTCTGGGGTGAGAAGGATTATATGAACATAAGGAATGATTATTATTGTGGATGATTGCTGTAATTACCAAGTTTGATGTGCTTCTTTTTTTCTTGCATCCTTATTCTTTCTAGGCCTGTGGTTCCCAATCGTGGTCCTGCTGACCCTGGTAGTTTATGTCCCAGTCAAGCCCTCAGTTACACCATCAAACCCTTCATTGACTTAGTAATAAGCCTCATCTGAACTGTTTGTGCCCAGCTGGAGCGCTAACCTTTGTATTTTGTAAGGGAACTAATATCCCACACTTGTGACTAGAAACAAAATGCAAATATCACAATGAAGCAACTTCTTGGATCAAGTAGGGCTTCAATTATGTCATGAAGGTGGGATGGACTGGAAACCAGGTGTGTGAGTCACCAGGACCAGGACTGGCCACCACTGCTCTTAGCTTTGCAGTGCAGAAAGACTGTAACAGGGGATAATTCCCAGTTGAAAGCGTTGCTGTGTTTTGTGGCGACAGGGTGCGGTCTTTCGGAACTGATCTCAGCGTGGATGTTGCTGTTTTCCGAAACAGAGATTCAAAAGGACTCTGAAATGGAGGCAGGGGGCTGGAACCGGTGTTTAAACCAGAGGGCCTGCTCACTGCATGAATCTGGAATGATCCACCCCCTGCGGGACAGAAAGACTCTATTTGCTCCAGAGTTCCGGGACAGGAAGCCTTCTGACGCCTTTCTTGATCTCTTTACAATGCATATTTTCCAAGCAGTGAGTTGTATACAGGTTGCCACTTTGACTAAAATTAAATTGAAGTAATAAAGAAAATCAGTTAAATGATCCTTTCAAACAGTATGTTTTTTTTAATATGTCCTGGTTTTTGGCAATTGCATGTACATGTTTATTCTGTGCTCTTCCGTGGTCAGCTGGAATGATGATGCAAGGTGCTTTATTTGTCACTAAGAGACAGGAAATCATCCGGCAGGGATCGGATTTGGAGATCCCTGTCATTGTCACTCCTGCCCTTCTGGGGACAGAGTACTTTCAGGAAGATGGGAAGAAACACATGTGGATGCTCTTTACAACACCACTCAGATTGCAAACAGACTGCTGTCGCAGACTTGCAAAGACATTGACACTATTCTTGAGTCCCGCACGTACAGCTGGGCAGCAGGCGCCTTTCACCGGTGGATTGGATAGGAGGCTGGGTTCTGTTTCTTTTTTTCTGGGACATACAGTTTGTCCAGAGAGCCTGGTTCTGTCTGATTTTAGAGCAGGGACCTCAGCCAGCATGTGGAGAAATAGAGGAGGAGGAGAAATGGAGAACGTGTCCATTGTTTGCCTACTGGCAGTACACGTGCTCCAGGATATGCTGTAGAAAGACCCAAGCTAATGGCTATTTTTATAGTTAATGTTTGTAAAGGCAGAATTAGAAATACTGTACTTATAACAGTTTAACTGTGTCAGACAGCACCATTACTGCACAGTATGTGGTGGGAAAGACACTTTGTTTGATATAATAAAATTCTATAATTTTTCATTTTATTAAGAAAAAGGGCAGAGCAGTGGTACTGCGGCTAAGGATCTGCACCTGTGGCTGGAAGGTTGCTGGTTCAAATCCTGTGCCCGGCAGAGGAATCCTACTCTGCTGGGCCCCTCAGCAAGGCCCTTAACCCCAGCTGCTCCAGGGGTGCTGTATAAATGGCTGACCCTGCGCTCTGACCTCAAGCTTCTCTCCCAGTCTGTGTGTCTCATGGAGAGCAAGTCGGGGCATGCGAACAGACAAATTCATAATAGAAATTGTGTATGGCCAATAAAGTGATCTTATCTTATAACCATAATGGAGACATTTCATATATGCTTGCACAGAGTGTTGAACTTTGGTTAGCAGTTTAATTAAGAATCAGGAGCTAATTTACATCATCGAGAGCTTTGCTGCAGTGAACCTGTAAAGAAACACACCTGTCCAGCACAAGGATTGGAGACACACGATCCAAAGGGATGTAGATAGAAATTGAAAAACAAAAACAGAATTCTACAACACTGGCCACTAGAGGGCGGCATGTAGCATCACTACTAAGTCTAAACCACACTCGTGACATGGGTAGAGTAAATAGGTGTGATTAAACATTTTGATGATACTCTACAGAATTTTATTTCTATGATGTTTGAGAACAATAATTAAATGTCAGAACAAGCCCTTTTTAGTTACCGGCGTTTCACTGAATAGTACTACTGAACAGCTTGGTGAGAGAGTCGATCAGGAAGGACATCCATAACCAAGCTCACTGCTAACAACCGCAAGATCTTCACAGGTGCTCTCGTGTTCACTGGATTGACAGTCTGGTCCTTCCGGCCACCACTCGATCCAAGTTTCTGACCCCAGGATGTATATGTAGCTAAAAGTAAAAAAAAAACATTTGATTTTATGGGATTCTTTTTTTCAGGTATCGGCTTCATTAAGGACACTAAAATAATTTGTGTGAGAGCAGTGCTGGACTGCAGGATGAATGTAAAATGAACATGTCGAGTTATTTATCGTGTGTTTGATTGAGAGCACTTCAGCATATGGAGCTCCTGTGTGACATTATCAGTTTTGCAGATCGTCTGAAGAACACTGTGCTGGGATACAGTACTGACCTTCTTAACTGCAACCTAGGAAGATAGAAGTTTCTAGCCTAATTACACACCAGCAATTCATGTGGGCTTTCTAGGTGCTCTTGAGCATGCCATTAAGAGATGACATCACACCTCCTGACATGACATCACAAGAACACCATGACCACCAGAAGAACACGATGACTCATAGTGTCACTACTGTTTGTTCATGTAAAACTTGACTAAGTCTGGTGTATAAAGAGAAAACTGGCCCTGCTCTCATGCTCCCCCTGCTGGCCTGAGGGTGTCATTAAACAAGGTGATGATCCTTTTGGGAATTCCAGAGTAGAGTTTATTGCCATCTGCACAAGTGCAATGAGATGCTTATTTGAATGTGTGCTCCAATGCAAAGACATCAAGGGATCACCAAAACAAAAACACACAACAGTGGCAACAACAACAACAACAACAAGTTAAATAACATAATACAAAAAACACCATTGTGAGCCAGTGGTATGGGTAGAGTTCAGTAATCTGACAGCTTGAGGGAAGAAGCTGAGTCTAGGCGTTCGTGCCTTTATGCTCCTAAAGAGCCACATGGAACATGTTGCCAATCTCTGTTGCCATGGTTTGATCCAACCATGTTGGATCAAACTTGATTTCGAAGTTGGATCAACATGATCCAACTTCTTAACACGGAGAGCAGAAAAGAGAATGGCAACTGGCAAGTTCCCTGTTATTGAAAGAAAAGCAACTCACGGATCCGTATCTGTCTTCGGACGCAACTGATCCTGCGGCCGTCCGATGATGAAATACTTCTGCCCCTCTCTCAGGCCCAGAGCTTCTCTGCAGGCCACGTGAGAGAGGAACATTCTTTGAACTGGTGGATTGAACAGCTCGTCTCCTGTGAAAAGACATGCCCTCTCTCTTTAAGGACAGCAGTGATGCTACTGATCACAGTGCCGACTGCAAGCAGTGGAGGCTCAGACTGTGCAGGGTGTCTGTAAGCACAGCTTCTGAGCTTAGTTAGAGGCTGATTACTTATCCCTTAGCCCCCCAAGATGTCCAGCCCCTCATTAAAGGATGTAAAGGAAAAAATCTATACGGATGGAAAAAAGAAAGGCAACACCTTTTCCTCCTCCACACTCTGCCCCCCCCATCTGTGTGGAACAGGCTGAAGAGTGACTCATCCGTGAAGAGGACCTGATGCCACTGCTGACGAGTCCATCGCAGCCTCTGTCTGGCCCAAGCCAGCTGGGTGTGACGTCTAGGAGGTGTGAGCAGAGGGCCTCTGACAGGTCGCCTTGCTCTGAGGCCAGCAGCATGGAGCCTCACTGTCCTGTCACTGATGCAGGCATTGTGTCTGCCGGCAGTTTCAGCAGCAGTGCGATGGCAGATCTGAAACGATCTCTCAGATGGACCAGTCTGATGTGTCGGTCCTGCTCTGGTGTGGTCACTCGAGGGCGACCAGATCGTGGACAGTCATCTGTCCTGCCGGTCTGCTGAAACCTTCTCTGCAGTCGGGACACAGTGGAGCGGCTTACTCCATAGTGTCTGGCAACGCTGGCACATGACATGCCTGCCTGCAGCATGCCAATGGCCCTCTCCCTTGCTTCCGGTGACATTGGAGGCATTATGGAAATCACAGAAAACTAACTACGTGTGGCCTTTTTCTTGTAGTGACCTAAGCTCCGAATGAAGGCCTTTTTAAAGGTGACCTGATCAGGCATTCTTCCACCTGGACCTCGTTGGGTGAAAGTGTATCTAACGAGCTATCGTGTGATTGGCAAGTTGCAATGCCTCACTGCACAAGCTGTATTGCTGTTCAGAGGGCTTAAAACCAAATGAAAACTTTTTTGTGAAAGTACAAAAGCTATAACTACAGTATTCTCATTCCAGAAAATGTGCATTTCTTTTTTCCATCAGTATAAAGTATATAACGTTTTCACATTCTGTTCCTCTGGGAACTGAGCCAATTTAAAAGGTAAGCCAGTAAACAAGACAATACAACTGACAGTGATACTCATTTAGATTAACGGCATTTGGTTTGTCTGAGAAAGCATCTGCACAGGACACTGAGTCAGCCATTGCAGGCCAGAGGCCTGAGAGGGAAGAAAGCTACCTTGTTTCAAGACGGCTTCAATCTCCATGACGTATTCCTCATAGCTGCTGGAAGGGTTTCTCTTGATTAATTTGGCTTTAAAAACTGCAGAGAAAACACACCAAAAATGGCTTCTAAAATGTAGAAGTACTCACATATATGTCAGTAGAGATCACTCTTCAAACATTTACCTACAGTTACAAATTCATATACAGTAGAACTGAGTACATGTATAGACCATGTGGTCTCTCATTTGGGAAATTGAGAGATGGGCACTGCACAGATCTGTGGTGCCTGATTCTTGCTGTAAGAGTGGAGTACTCCATTCATTCTTCTGCACTGCAATTATATGGGTATGGTAATAATTACAGTAGCTCAACATGGAATCCCAAATGCATTGTGTCCAAACATTCAATAAAAGCCAAACAAAGTGTTAACTTGAATGTTAGCATCAGAAGTCCTGATTCTAGAGAGATGGGGGCTTTTGTAAACAGAACTCCTTTAAGCGAATCCTTTAAACTTAGCGTTGTACGCTGGCATTAATAGACACTTTATCACTTCATCAGAACTGTGCATGAATTGCAGGTTAGTAACAATGTAATATAAAAATGTGTTTGATTGCCATTGACAGTATGCTGTCATACCAAGTTAACAGATGTGTTCCATCTCCAAATAACAAAGACCCACTGAGGCATGTGTTTAGTTTCATTCTCTGTGACAAAGAACCTTTTTACCACGTTTCCAAGTCTATAGCAGGTTATGTTGTTCGGAGACCAGTTATTTGTACTTCCCTACTCCAGATTCAAAAGGTAAAAGGTCAAGATTAAAAGTTGTGGTACCGTAGTTTGTAGCAGTGCATGCTGTAATCAATCGGCTATCCACAGTAATTTCCTCATCCTTCTTCTTCTTCAGTGCACTACAGCTTTCTGTAGAGAGAAAGAAATCACGAATCATTCATTTTGAATTTTACCTGTTAGTTATTTCCGCTGTTCTACCAATTATCCCTGAGAGTTGATGCACAATTCTGGTTCTTCATGGGGCTGAGCGTGTCTTCACTTCAGCTGTAGCAGCAATGCAGTTCAAATCCTGTGGCCGGCAGAGGAATCCTACTCCGTTGGGCCCCTGAGCAAGGCCCTTAACCCCAACTGCTCCAGAGGTGCTGTGTAAATGGCTGACCCTGTGCTCTGACCCCCAGCTTCTCTTCCTGTCTGTGTGTCTCGTGGAGAGCAAGCTGGGGTATGCGAAAAGACAAATTCCTGATGCAAGAAATTGTATATAGACAATAAAGTGATGTTTAATCTTAATCTTAATTGTTAATATGCTACAGGACAGTTGGGAAGGCTTTTTAGAAAGGCTTCTCTCTGGCCTTGACCGGACACCAACTCTAGTACAGAAATCCCTGCTGATCCAAGCCTGCAGGAAGGCAGGGATGAGGGGCTTCCTTCATGTGCAGCACATCCTGGGACTGTATCTCCACTGGGATGTTCCCATAGTTTTCACTGGGGAAATTTCAGATTTTCGGTACGTGGCATGAGGTGTCGACCTCTGGCTATTGGAAACAATAAACATCTCTAAAACTTGCAGGGTTCCCACTCTGAAGAACTGGAACTGTCCATCCTTGCATTACAGATCACATGGGTCTGCAACCTTTATTTCATAAAACCTTCCCAGAGATGAGTTGGTCATTATCAGCTCTTATCGAATCTTGTGATACTGTATGATGTAGTCCATAGACTTCCAGCATGCTATTTAATGCTGTTTAATGCTATTCCTTGGCCGACTGGGTCGTACCTTCGGCACATCGACACACACTGTCCCTGCAGATCCTCCCTAGTTGGGCCTGCTTCTTGACTGGGTGATAGAACTTCGTGCAGCGAATATCTAAAAAGACAGATGTACATGTTACTGTATATACAGATAGAGCAAACATCTGAAAAAAACCCAACACAACTGTAAGTGTAGAAGCCAGGTGGTGGTATTTTAAAGTTTGGGTTATATTCTTTTAAAAAATATTCCTGTGAATATGCTGATGTTCTGTTATTTGAAAAAATAACTACTTTGTTTTGTTATTTACGTAAATTGCGTGTATGCCTTTAAGACGGCCTGATTTGTCAACCAATCACTGATGTTCATTTACGTAAATTTTAGAAGTTTCCGTTTTCAATTAAAAAAATGATAATTAGGGCCTCACGGTTTCCGACATGCTTGCGTTGCATTTAGTTTATTTCAGCTTTGTGGAATAGTTTTGGTATTGTGGAAAACTTCTCCCTTTTTCCCTTTTTGTTTTGCTAACGAAACCAACATGAAAACGCGTTTCGTTTTTACGCCCAACGAAGTTTATTGTGGAATCTACACGGGCTCAGTCAGCCATAAGCTCGCCTTTCGTACGGTGGAATTCGGAAACTACATGTAAAGTTGGTAAAAAAAAAAGTGCTGGTCAATTTGGAGCATATGCAAATGAACAAAACCTGAAGTTAACTCTTGTAGGGATTTCTTTTAACATGATGGACCCAGGATAATAGCCAGTAGGGAAACGAACGCATCTTCATGGTATTTAACAGCAACACATTTAACCAAGTATGTGTTTAGACCTTTTCACACCACTTGTGTGAAAGGGGTGAAAGGTGTTAGGAGGAGCCATAAGGTCGTTGACTAATTTTTGTATCTTGAGAACTTTTGTTATATGGAAACTACTGGAACATTTTATGTAAGTCAGGTTTATGTAAGTTGAGGACATTTTCAATAATCAGGCATCACGGCTGAATCTGGTGGGTCTCGCTACAGTTACACGACCTAAGTGACTGGGTGATGAGTGAATTACCCTTAAAATAGCTGTGGCTGCATTTGGTTGCTGTCAATATGGAAAAAGATACGGCTAAGTTCCATCTCTGTACTTGATTTGACTTTCACTTTTGCAAAACCTGCAACATTGTGGGTCAGATTTCCTTGTGTGAGCTCCCCATTCTTTGTTCTCTTTCAAGTTCTCTTTGCAAGTTGTGAAAAGACAGTATCGAAAATTCCCATATCTGGGGACAAAGTCTTTGTTACCTGCAGCTTTGATGTCGGTCAGTGCACTGCTTAGGGCATCAGAGGATACATGCACTTGGAATTGCAGCTTAATTCCAGAGTCTGCATATATTGTGATTCATCACAGACAACACCAGGCTTCGGAATTTGAAATGGGATCACTCCCAGCAGAGGAAGCGAAGATTGCGGCTTTATTATTTGGAAGCGAATGGTGTTTAAAGATCCTGTTATGGTTCCCAACCCCTGGTTGCCACATAGTTTAAATCAGGGCTATCCAGTCCTTGTCCTGGAAGGGCCACTGCATCCACAGGTTTTCTAGGTCTCTCTAAAGCACCAGGACCTGAAGATCTGGGAGAAGATGTGAAACGGCTCCAGTTGAGACAGGTACCAGATGGTCCAACTCAATAAGAGCTGAGCTGGAATGAAAACCTTCAGACAAACCAGCCCTTCAGGTCCAGCATTGGAAATTCCCGATTTAATCAACTAAAACTGGAGGTTATTCATTCATACACCTACACTTTTAGCAACTTCAGTTGCTGAAACCGTAACTCTGGAGAGAAAGGGTTATTGTGCCCTTACCACTGGCGTAATACTCATAGATCGTCACACCGGAAGGCTGGATGAGCTCCACTTCTAACGTCTGGTGTAGAGTGATGGAGAGGCACTGTTTCTCTCTCAGAACCTGTCAGTAGGACAGAAATCCAAAGTGGTGCCACCTTGTGCAACCGGAGGCTGTAATTATCCTGTTGAGCTCACCGACAAAACTGCAAGATATCTGCCGTTCATAGCATCTGAAAAGTCCATGCATTCCATTTCTTACTGCTGTACTGTAGTTATAATTGTGTTGGATTTGCAGCTCGTTTGAGGCAGATATGGTCGGGGTCTCTCCGAGTCTGTCAGTTCTGTGGTACAAAGTGTCATGCAGTGCGTTCTGTGCATCTATTATTAAAAAGATATATGTATATTTAAGATGGTGGGGCTGCAATTAATAATAATAATGATAATAAAAATAATTGCTTACACGTATATAGAGCTTTTCTGGACACTCCACTCAAAGCGCTTTACAGGTAATGGGGATCCCCTCCACCACCACCAATGTGCAGCCCCACCGGGATGATGCAACGGCAGCCATAGTGTGCCAGAATGCTCAACCACAATTCAAACTGCTTACATTAATAGTATTGTGGGAATATCAATCCATGCCTTCAAACATATATTTTAGAGTCCCTCACTCCAGAGCAAAAAATAAGGAATTATTTTATCCAGTACTCAGTTAAACTACTCAATCAGTAAATGACTTCACAATAAATGAGGAAAGACTTATGGGAAAGTGCTGATCATGTAAAGCATGTAATATGTAAGTACATACAGCAGGCTAAATATAATTGTGAGTGGAGTAAATTTGCAGCTTTAGCTGTGTTGACTCCTGTAGGAGTGATATGAAATGAATATGTGTAGATGTCTGTTATGTAATATCGTTTGATTGCATTGTCTGGATGTACTGTAATTTTCTGTGTGTGTAAGGCACAGCCGCTTCAATGCAAGACAAATTTCTGAGAAACCAGACAATGAAATATGATCATATCATCTTATTTGCAGCACCTAACGATCATACCTTATAAAGATGAATGATGAGAGATCCTCTCTCGCTCAGCTCTTTGTCCAAAGTGAAGTGGTCGATGTATCGGTCCACTCTGTTTTGTAACTTTTTCAACCCAAAAAAAGAAAAAATATATATTTTAAATGGAGTACAATGCAGTACATTCCTCCGGGCCACTGCTGTTAATTCGTACACCACAGAATTAGGAAATAAGGAAGGTCCAGAGCCTACTCTAGTAAGCAACGGGCACAAGGCAGGATCCACCTCGTATGAGACGTCAGTCCACCACAGAACAGATACATAGATAAAGATAAGATTAAAGATAGAGATCAGATCACTTTATTAGCCATATACAATTTCCTGCATTAGGAATGTGTCTTTTCTCAGACCCCAGCTTGCTCTCCATGAGACACACAGACAGGGAGAGAAGCTGGGGGTCAGAACGCAGGGTCGGCTATTTATACCGCACCCCTGGAGCAGCTGGGGTTAAGGGCCTTGCTCAGGGGCCCGCCGGAGTAGGATTCCTCTGCCGGCCGCTTGATACAAACTGGCAACTTTTCAGCCACAGGCACAGATCCTGAGCTACAGAGCCACCGCACTGCCCCTATATGGTTGATATGCCATATGGTTACAGCCAATTTTGCCCTCTCGAACAATGAACCGGCAACCTTCCAGCCACAAGATCCTTAGCCACAGAGCCACTGCTCTGCAGACTCACACCATGGTCAATTTTCCCAGAAGCTTATTAACCTACCAGTATGTCTCTGCCTGTGGGAGGGAACTGACACAACAGAGAGATGACATACAAAAATTCACGCAGATACTGCAGCAACGCAGGTCTGGAAGTGAGCCCAGGGCTCTAGGTCTGCATAGGAGCACCATTTACCCATTCACCACCGTTCTGCCCAAGAAAATTAAAAGCAAAGTTGAAATGTTACAAGGAAGAAAGTAGTTTGTCGAACCAAGTGTGGCATTTCCGTACATTTTGAAGCTCCTCTAATGAGGGCACGCAGCCAGTTGGCAGGGAGATGTCCAGTATGGTCATGGTAGCATCGTGGTCACCCAAGTACCTGGGGACAAGACACAGGTAAGACAGTCCAAGGTTATTTTAACACTGTATCATACAGATTTTGAGTGTCTTTTACAGTGCAGAGTACGGCTGGCACAGAATGTCAGACACAAAGGTATTCACCAAAGTAACAAGTTTAGAAAACATTGCACTGCAGTTATTTAGCAACGAGATAAGTTTCTGGATTATTCTATTTTGCCAGTGCTTCCTAATATGTGCTAATGCACCGATATACACTCCATGTTCTAGAGGGGGTGCTGTCTTTTCTGTTTTTTCATTTCACCCCGGGGTACTTACAAACTTGACTTAAGTAAGTCATTCAATCAGTTAATCCTTATTACCACTCTTTCAGGTCTTCACTCTTTGAGGATCAAAGGTTACCTACTGTACAGTACTGAATGAAACCAGGTTGACAGCAGCCCTCCGGGGTCAGGAGTTAAAATTACAGATCTAATACGTTTAAAGACAGTGGTTGCTGATATATTCTAATGTATTAAGTTAAGATACTCAGAACATTTCAAGAGCTCAGTGAGAACCACATCTAAAGTACTCGGGGTTCAATATAAAACGATTCTGGCAGAAGTGATGACATTGTACTGATGGATGATGGATATGGATGATGCACTGCAGACTGACAGTCTAAACTCATACAGATATCCGGTGTGTAGGACCTGATACAGTGCGGACTAGCAGTCTCACTACTTACAGATATCCAGTGTGTAGGACCTGGTACAATGTGGACTAGCAATCTCACCTCATACAGATATCCAGAGTGTAGGACCTGATTGTTCCTTTTGGTGCCTTGCCTGCGAAATAGAGCAAAGTAGAAGACAGATAAGGAAAGAAAAAACTGTTGATGTCTTGCTTAATATCCCTGCTGGGGAAAATTTCAGCAGGCTGCTAAGGTCAGGGCTCCTTTGCCCCAGTCATCAGGAGTGTTCCAAGGGCTTCCACACTCAGTGTTCACAAACAAGTAGCAAACTATGTAACAAGTAGATTTTAAGTTCAAGGCTTTCCTAAACCTTAAAAGTAACCTTAAGCCAGTAATAGAACATTCACCAGGAATATCCAGTTAGAAGTAGCAGAGTAAACCCCTCCTGGCTAATCCTGTTTGGCCGGGGATGCTAACCACTGCTCAAATCTGCATCTATGACACAGCAGCAGCCAGGTCTGCTAATACATTCCTAGTGTACTCAGCAGTGGCCACTGGCTTCCACACAAGAGCCTCTAACCTTATGGAGTCAACCTAATGTGGAGAGCTAACCTTTGCTCTTCTCTTTCTGGTCTTCCCTTTCCCTTTCCAGAACCAGTCCAATCCTTGGAGAGTGCTCTGTGAGTAGTGGCTAGACATTGCCCTCAGGATATGCTTCTCCCCTCCACCCTCAAGTCTAACCATCCGTCTCCACGTGCAAAGCATCTACCTAATCTGAGTGCACGCCTGCGCACTGATCTTTCCAAATAACACTTTAAACACAATCATGAAAATGTAAGATGGTGCACTTGATGCCCCAACCAACCAAAGGTGGTTACACAATGAAGGCTGCCTTGTTAGAATTAATAGTGACATACCCCAAGATAAACCCTACAGAGGAACCGGCCGGGGGAAAGCAAAGGACACTTACGCTCTGCTGCTTCTTTGATGGAAACCTCTAGGTCAAATGACTTGCATTTATGTTGTGTTTCACTACTGGGGAGGACATAATATTCAGTCACGACCTGCAAAGGAACCAACCACATGGCAAGGAGAATGAGACTACAATTCCCATCATCTGCAATTTTTTTGCAGTGCAGTCGGCTCAGATCAGACTGTAACAATGAGCCTATCCGTCGAAAATAGATTCTACAAAGACCACACAAAAGCTGATGGAGATTGCGTGATGTTATCAAAATGTCTTAAATGCTTCTTCTGTCCTTCGTTAGGCACGATGTATAGACTCCATGCCTCTATCTCAGCCCTCTCTTTGCTGTGCATGAATTGCAGTGCACAAATGTGACACTGATACAGGGTCTGTTCATTCGGTTGCTCCCTGTGCTGGCCGACAGGTCTGTCACCGAGTGGGTGCTGGAAAGCAAGGTGCTGAATAAAGAGTGGAAAATTAACAAAAAGAGGATAGTCTCATCTAAGGAGGAAAGTAAGGTTGCTGAAATGCAGACTTTTCAATTAATTCAACTTAACTGCAGATACCGCAGATATCAAGTGACATTTATTCCTTCCTAATTACATCTCTTCCTTTGTAGTAAGTCCAATAGCAGCGCATGCAACTTTTTTAAGATACCAATGGTACTGCATAGTGTAGCTAGGTGTTGGATTAACACTACAAATAGTTAGGAATACAGCTGCATAGCTAAGTACAGCTAAATACAATACATACAGAAATACTAAATACAAAGTAACTTATCTTAACTTGTGAAAGCTTGAGTACTATTTGTTTGATTTGATTTCTCTTTATATATGAAGGTAAAAACACATTTCAAGCTGAGCATTTGAAAAGCCTACCGCTAGCTTTCCTCTTCCAGTTCCTGTGGCCTCCACGGTGAAGTTCTGATCAAGTTTGACCTATGAAAAAAACATTAAAAGAATTAAAGGAAGTATAAAATAAACATGGCGGCATGGCGGCATGGCGGTTAACAGTGTTTCCTCACAGAGACGGGGCCAATTCCAGACCTGAGGCGCTAAGGAGTTTGTATGATCTCCCTGTGCTTGTGTGGATTTCATCCCAGTCCAGAGACGTTCTGGTACGTTAACTGGTCCTGGCGCGTGCGCGTGTGCGCGTGTGGGCCTGTGTTTGTGTGCCCTTTGAAGGACAAGTGTCCTGTTCAGTGTGGATCCCGTCTTGGGCCTGTGGCTTGCCAGGACGGACTGTGGCTCCTCTGCTAGTCTGAACTGGCTGAAGCGGTTAGAAAATGAATAGATGGATAAAACAAAACCAGTGGAGTATGTGCCAAAAACTGCACTTCATGTTGCAACAGGAAAAGGGCAAAGTCATTGAGTGCTGAATAACCCTTTCTGGTGTTTTCCAATGTTCATGTTTGCGCCCTGTTTGGGGTTATATTCTGCAAGAGGCGCTTTGTCAGTGTTTATCTGTTAAATGTGAAACAACAGAGGTCGTTACATGATATTAGGAATGTGACAGAGTCCCAGGACTGTGTGCAGGCCACAGCAATGACTGTGGGGTCGTCTTCGTGGCCGATAGTAATTGCAGTCCTCCCCCAAGGCACTCTGCCACTGGATTTAACATTATCTCATGCTTTTTCAGCTGCAGGGACAGGAGTCTTACCTTTTCTGATTTAGCCTGTGATGAGCTGCCCAGTTTGAAATGCCACCTGGGTTTTCTTACGTCCGCTATGTTGATCTCCACGGATAATTCCATGTTGCTCTTCTTTTCCTCTTGAATCCTAAACTGCGCCAGTGCCTGGAACACCACCATCGTGGACTGCAAGGGAATGCAGCCAGACAACCACCAATAAATAGCATTCAACACGGGATTAGGGCAGGATAGCTCCTAGACAGAAATCTACAACAGTTTTCCAAGAAGGGCAAGGATAGACCATGCTCCTCCATCGCTCACTTCTTCATTCAGTTGTTGTTACGAGATTGGTTTCCCGACGACAGAGGGTACCCCGCTCGTGAGCGTCTACCTCGGCCTACAGAGGAAGGTCTAATTAATCTTTAACAAGATAACCAATCGGACCTTTTGCTTACCGACACCTCCACTTGCCAGACTACTTTAGCCTACAGTAATTCAAAGCTCACTCCATGCTCAGTATTGGAACTTTCCTGGTGAGCTCAACTACACTCTTCTTGTGCTTTTGCCTGCTTCATGTGGCTTTCCTGGTCTCGTGACAGTGGCTTAACTTTTGACTTCGATATTTGGATCTCGTCTTTGGAGCTTCGCCTGACAACTCGGATAGTGCTTTTCTGGATAACGGACTTCACCTTTCCCCCCCTTTTGATTATGAATTCTGGATCTGGAACCCGGCTTCTAGAGAACACCGCTCGGAGCCCATTTGACCGCGCTTCCTTTAATTACCATCGGCAAAGGTTTGGTAACTTTTACTCCGCGTTTCCAAAACCATGGCATAGGGTCCATTATCTTCATTAGCAGCTATCTTCTCTCCGTAACAGTTGTTTGTACAGCACAACCCGTTTTGCAGCCATATTCCCGAACAGAGGTTCACCTGGCAAATTTACAGCATATTAACCACCCACTTCCCGATATTTTAAAGCAGAGCCCATGACTTTTAAGTAGAATCACCTGTGCCCAAGCCAAGCTGCTTGCTTTGTCTGGCATGGGGAGCCATTTGGCTCCTGCTGTCCAATCCAAAAACCTGTCACTTGAATATAGGCTGCCTGAGTCATGAGCTGACCTTGATCAAAAATTCTCTCTGCCCTTCTGTGTTAGGTTGGTTGGAACTCAGCTGGCCACAGAACAGGAGCTCCACTGTCTTTTAAGGCACTTTCCATTAGGCCAGACCTACTCCTATAGCCTTACATTTGTCGTTACTGGTCTTACTCTTCATCACAACGTCCTGCCTCAGCAGCAAAGACAAGAATTGGTTCTCAATTGCACACAACAAAGTTCAAGATCAGAGATGATTTGCCGTGTGTAACAAGTATGTTGGAATTCTTGCTTTAAGAATTAAAGGTGGCTTTCATTTTTCTGCAAGTAGAAGAACGTTACGCGCCACAAAGACTGGCAGAAGGAACCCCATTACAAAGAGATGGACCTTAAGGGGGGGGGATCTTTGCTTTAGTGTTTGTACCTGTGTCGATCCAAAGCCACCTTGGGAATTCCCCTGTTCAATCAGCCACATATAAATGCGGGCAGCTGTATCCATTTTCTTCAGCCTCAGGTACGTCAGCAGAGCGTAGCCGGTGGCTTCTAATGTGTAATAGTGGGATTGGCTGTCTTTCCAATACCTTCCATCTGAAACAGAACCACCAGAAAAGGAGTAGTGCAGTCTGGCAAGGCTTATTGACAGCAAGTGTTTTTTTTTGCAGCGCAAGAGCAGTGCAGTCTGGGATGCCTTACCAATGGCTAGGGGTTATATGCCAAAGTAGAGCAGAGCAGTCCAGATTGAATTACCTGCTGCTAAGGACTTTGTACAGAAGAAGAGCAGGGCAGTCTGGGATGGCTTACTGTACCAATAGCTCGGGATTATATGCAGAAGAAAAGCAGTCCAGTCTGGGATGTCTTTTCAAAAGCCAGGAGCTGTGTGCTCTCATTAACATGGAACATGCTTACCTGTGCCCGATCTCTCAAGGTGTGCCAGCAGAGTTGATGCATCATTTTGATTGCTCAAAGCTAAAGCGTACGCTGTGATGGCCACAGAGTAGGGTCGCGACAGGATTGGCAGATGGGTCTTCAAGAATTCAGCAGATCTTGAAAGGCTCTGAGGCAAGCTCTGCACCCCGGCAAAAAGAGATCATAGAGATCAATGAACACTTAGGCAATCGAGACATTTATTTTCGTTCGACTTTACTGATTTAACTTCTTTTACTGCCGGAAGAGTTCAGTTTTCATTAAACAGATTTACTATGTAAACGTGTTAATGAATGTTTTCCACATTATGTACTTAGTTTTGATGCTGTCCCTTTAAAACTCCAGGTAGGAGGACTTATGGCCATGCAGGAGAGATAGGAGTGTGTGTATTCTGGTGGAAGTGTCATTTGATTTGCGTGCCTAGAATGCTTTTAAAAAGTTAAGTTGGAGATTGCAGGTTGTGAAGCGCAGCTGTTAACCTGGGCTGATGCGTGTTCATTTTTTGGTATCTATACTTAAATCAGACTTCCTTTGCTGAACCTGGGTTTTTGGCTCACTGAGGCCTTTAAACACACTGACCCTCCAATGTTGCCATCTCCAACTCTAATGTTTTTCTCCTTTTCTGTATGGGACTACAAGGACTTTTTTTATGGAAAACCTCATTCGGACTGGGAGAGATCTTTCTAGTTGTTGGACGTGCTGGATGCCAGTCTCTTATTTTTGTTATCATCAATTGGCAAAAATGTTGTGTCCGTTGCACCTGTCCCAGAACTCGTAATTTCTGTCCTTTTTCTGGGAACTACGACTGTCTACAGATGTTCTGTACACATTCATTTGAATTCTGTTTGTTATTGCCAACTGTTTATATTCAGTCTTATAGCTTTATTCGGCCATATAAAGCGTGTTATCCTTTTGAACTCTGCATTATTTTTATGGTTATGAAAAGAGGTGGGATACAATCTTTGTTATAGGATATCTTGCAAAAAGAGTTAGGGAGAGTTAACTTTACAAAAACGTCTGTATGTCATTTGTACTCCTAGAATATGGGAGTGAATACTTTTACAAGGTGCTCTACGCTCCTAAATTCTTACCAGGAAATGTCGTTCACAGATCGCTCTAGCTTCGGCTGTGGCGATTAAGATGAAGGCTGTGAGAGAGACTTGTCCGTCTCCTGCTGCTATCCCTCCCTGAAGGGAAATAAAATCAACAGACAAAACTGAAACAAGAAAGTAACAAGTCCACTTCCCTCAATTAAATACCGATTTTATAGGGTACTGCATTCCACAAGTCAGGGAGGTAGTTTTAAGAACATTAAATGCATCAAACTTGACATGGCAAAGTTAATTATTTACTATAATAATTTCAGTTAAACAGAAAAGAACAGTAAACTCTTCAAAACAAAAATAATAGCTTTTAAATGTGATCTCAACTTGCTGTACATATGAATAGCAGTATGTGATACAAGCACAGCCAGCACCAGTTGTCCCTAATTATTCAATCTGCATTCCACACCCTTTCCTGCACTTTTTAAACCTTCTGCTCACTCCAAACCAACGCTTGGTATTGGGAATCTTTCTGCCTCCTGAGCTTTTGGAACTTACGACCTTCAATATCCTGCTCTCTTGGACTTCGCCTATCGGACCCCTTTCCAGCTTGTACCTATCGACCAGTCTTTCATCTCACCCTTCTCAGATTGTTACCCTGGAACTCCTCTCTGGACTCGACTATGCCTGGACCAATCAACTACTCTCCTGCCTCGCATCTAGGACTCGTTCACCTTGGACTCCATCAGAGACCTGCACAGGGTTCATAATACTCGCCATAACAGTATGCGAGCACAACTGTGACAAAGTTTCACATTTTGCTTGGTTCTAGTCGTTTTCATTTGCTGTCACTCTTGTACACAGAAACACAGCTCTATGGTGACTCCCTACTAAACCTTCAGCCCCTTCTGTCCCTAACAGTTAATCACTCTTGCTAAACAGGTGCAATGTGATTTGAATTTGGAGGAGCCCCTAACAATAAGGTCTTTAGGCTGGACTAGGACGTGTGATGGATTAGCTGCTGCAACAGTATACACCATTCAATTTCAATTCAATTCTATCTTTATTGTCCCATTTGTGAAAATCCGTTTTACAGCACACTCCCAACACAATTACAGACAAAAGTTGACCAACCAAGACGTCAGTGCAACAGTGTTACAACAAAATAAGGTAGAAGATGGTTACGACACATTGTATGAAAGAGATATTGCAGTATGTGCAATTGTATTGCATAAATTGCAGAGGAAAAGTCAACAAATAATATTCTTACAAATGACTTTGCTTGATCAGCATACTGATAGACCAGATTTAGCAATGTGAGTATTGCATCATCCACCCCCATGCTTTCTCTGTACGCAATAGGTCAGTGAAGTCAATAAGGTTCTTTGTAATGTATTGCTCTAAGATTCTCTCCAGGTTTTTCACTGGAAGAGATGTAACGGCAACTGGCCTGTAGCTGTTAAGCTCAATTGGCCTGTCAGTTTTTGGATTAGGAAAGGTGATGGATTTCTTCTACAGGGAAGGGATGATTTGTAGATTTAAGGAGATTTGAAAAACCAAACTGAAAATTGTCCAACTTGTCTGCACAGACGATCTTTCGCACACTTTCTAGACTTGCACTGCCCATGTATAAATAACCCTGATCTGTGAGATCAAGTGATTAAGGATTCCAATTGTAAGATTCATGAATGATGACATTCTGATCAGGGCTGATCAATGACTGAGATTCTGATCAAAGATTGATGCATGATATATTTCTGATAATTGTGGATTGAAGATGATGAATACATGGCGAATGAATGATGTGATTCTGATCAGTGGTGATGAAAGACAGATGATTTTGATCGGTGTGGATCAAAAACTGATACACAACAAGTTTCTGATCTGTGTTGGTTAAAGTTTGATAAGGGATGAAATTCTGATCAGAGTGCAGCAATGATTGATAAATGAGAGAATTCTGTCCAGTATGGGTTATAGATCCCTTATCATCCACACTAACCTCTATTAACAGCAATCACAGCTTGGTAATAAATTCTTAATGGTCATAACATGTATATGTTGCAACATACCATATCAATATAACGACCAGTAACGGGCGCCTCTTCTGTGAAAGCTCCAGTGGGCAGCTGTTTTTTCAGGAACAAGAATTTGAGTGGTCCACACACATGCTGGTCCTCTATTGTCACAAAGGGATACGCTACAGAAAACACCTTAGCGACATACGCTGTCAGCCTGAAAGAAAAATTTTAAATGAGCTTTTCTTCAGTTCTTCAATTTGCTGGAAAATCTCTGAATTTTTAATGATTCATCCCAAACGCCACGGCAGTCTTGAAACATGAAGCCAGAAGCAGGGACCTATCACAGTAGGTAATTACTAATCGGCTGGTCCAGGTATTGGATCTAATTCCTAACTAATTTATCCATCATAGGGTCGCAGGGGAGTCGGAGTCTTTCCCAGCAAGTAACAGACACAAAGCAGGATACACCCTGGATCAGATGCCAGTCTATCGCAGATATTTCAGAAAATGAAAAAAAATCACACACAATGTATTGTGTCTTATTACCAGGTACTTGGTGCCTGTTTACTGTAGGGTGGGTAGGAATCATCTGGAAAGCGATAAGCCAGCTGATTGGAATAACCTGCAAGGGAAGGAAAGATTGTGAGATGGGCAGATTCTCTGAAACTGCGTGACCATCCTTTTAACGTTTTCCTTCTTGTAGCGTCTGGCAAGATATTTCTGGATTTTAGATTGTTAAAACATCTTCAGAATTTCAAAGATTAAGGCCTTGTAGGCTGCTGCAGTCTCTGTTGCTAACTGCTAAATCAATCAGCTGTTCCAAGCTTGGTATGTCCTCTTGGCCCCGCACTGGGAATGAAAGAACAAATTATCAGTACCATCATACAACAATCACAATTGCCTGGAGATTAAGAAGTTTATTAGGCAGCTTTTACTAAAGAGTAGCACCCAGTTTCTGTGCACGGGTCATACCGATTTTGACGTAGTTAATGGTCTTTTCCCGATTTTGGACTCCGACACTCTCCCACGCTTCGGCTTTGTCCAGGTAATGCATTGCTATGACCGGAAACGTCATGGAGGCTAGGTTCTGCTCCACGCAACCTCCAGGCAGTCGTATGAGATTACTCAGGGCAGAGCCACTGATGGCATTCCTTATAGTTTCCTCCAGCTCGTCCCCTGTAGACACAGACACATGAATCCTTGATTCTGGTTCTTAAAAATAACTTCTCTGGCTAGGGGCGTAAGCCCTATTTTGGATGGCTGACTATCGGATAGATACAGTAGCCAAGGTGATCCTTTTGCTGGTTGGTGGACCAGATAAGGAATGAGGTGGATAGAGTCAATGGTATGTGTGTAGCTTGCGTCAAGGCTGGATGTCATTTCCAAAAGGCAGATTTGGCTTTTTTAAGGAAACTGTGGAAAGAGGACAATAACAAGCCTGTGAAATTACTATGTTCTCTGTATTCCCAGGGATTGTTCTAGAAATATATTTTTCACCCTTCACCATTTCGATGACTCATGATACAACAAAACCTAAATAGCTAGGCTGAGCATGCACTAATAATATAGTTAATTATTTTTATAACTAGTTAATAATAATAATAATAATAATAATAATAATAATAATAATAATGATGAAGTCATGAGAGATGAAGCCAGTTCAGGGAGGGGGATTATTAGGAGGCCATGTTTGGTAAAGACCAGGGGGAAATTTGGCCAGGACGCTGGGGTTACACCCCTACTCTTTTCAAGAGACACCCTGGGATTTTTAATGACCACAGACTGTCAGGACTTTGGTTTTAGGCCTTATCTGAAGGGCAGTAAAGTGTCCCCCATCACTATCCTTGGCCTTTTGTACAGTACAGTGTCCCCCCTCACCATCCTGGGCCATTACGACCCACACAGACCGCAAGGCGAGCGCCCCCTACTGGCTCCACTAACACATCTTCCACCAGCAACCTGCCAATAAAAATGTTTGTCACACTTGAATCAAATTTAATTCAGATTTATTGGTCACAGAACTGTACAAAGTATATAGAATTATTATGTTCTATAATTATTATAATTCTATAGTATATACAATTATTATAATTCTATATACTTTGTACAGTGCAGTGACCAATAAATCTGAATTAATTTAGATTTTTCAGGTGTGACAAACACCAGTGGTGGGTCTCGTTATCTACTGGACATCACCAAAGACAGCCAGACCTTCAAGTGTGGACAGGGAAATCTCAGAACAATGCCTCAGTCCTGAGGGGTTCCCAGTTTTCCAAAAATACAGGAACCAAAAGGTCCCCAACTCTAGAACTGGATTTGACCACAACTGCATTGTTCAGCTGTGTTGCTGGAAGCCTTTGTACCAGTGCATCAGCTAAAGAAACTCCTCAGAGGCTGAAGAATTACCTGTCACTGTGATTTGTCTCAGTGGTTCTGTGTTTGGAGTGAAAGAGCCCATGGATATCTTGTCAAATTGCAAAACTTGCTTTCTACCTGTAATGAAGAGAATGAGTTATCAAACGCAACAATGCATTTACTTGTTCATTCAGTTTGCAGCTTAAAAGCACAGCTGCTATAGAGCCTTCAGACCCGTCATTGGAACCAACTGAGATCCTTGTGCATTAGGAAACTAAGGGAAAGGGAATTGGAGGGAATGTACAGGCCGTGCAAAAGGGAGGAAAGTATTTTTGCTGTTGAGGTAGTGAGATCAGGGATTGGTCACAGCCACATCAGAGGGCAGGTCTGGGTCTGTTCCCAGGGTTGTGTTATGCTGTTGGACAGCAAATTGCAAGGGATGGACCCTGTCCGGATTACTAGATCACTGGGAAAGCAGAAATTTCCGAGGGTGAGATGAACACACATTGAAATTTACCTCACATCAAGAATTTCACTCCACATAATTTTCTATTCTTTATTTCATTCTCTTGATGTATGATTTTGCACATTACCCGTTTCCTGTTGTTGTTTTGCACATTGCCTGTTGTCTTAATCTTTCTTTTCTTAAACAATTGTATTGTTGTTTTTTTTGTACTACTTACCATCTGAGAGCTAGCTAAATAGCATCTAGTTATACCATATATCTGTGTATGGGTGTAATGACAATGAACTTGAAAAGACTAGCAAAAAGGTCAATAAACTGAGAGTAAAATTAGGCAAAGGGTATCCAAGACAAGGTCCAGAAATCGTGGTCAAAAGCAAGCCTAAAGTCCTAGAAAACAAGGAGTCCCAGGATGATATCTCAAGGAGAAGATGTATAGCTCTCAAAACCTAACCCAATACTGAGTGAAGTTGAAACAGAGAGCAGGGTTTAAGTAGGCTGGAGGGGAGGTGTGGTGATGGGTTAACAAGGTCTGATTAACCTACGCCTCCGCAGAGTGGATGAGTTACGTACTATTGGTTTAGTCACCCTCTGGTGGCGGGATGCTGGTACTGTAACGGGTTGAGATCATTGCCCTCAGGGTGTGGTCAAGAAGAGTGTGATCCCCTTACCGCTCATTTTGGAGGGATTCAAAATCACTATCTTCTCATCAGTCTTCTTCACACCTTCTGGCTAAAGGCAAATTAAGAACAGGCCAAGAACAGTTACAGTGAAGCGAAACAATAAAATCGTGCTCCATAAAATGAGCGATTAGAATCAGTGTGGCTCAGATCTTGCTAAACTTCTTCAGCACTGGATGAACCTTTGGGTTTGCCCTTCGGGTGCTATTTCAAAGCACCCACTGTACAAGCAGAGCCAATTAGGCACACAGAATGAAATGACTGGAGTGTGCATTACATAAACTGACTTTTTTATTTTCCAAATTAAAACCCAATGTTGGGGAAAATGCTAATGATTTCAGATAACCAAAGCTAGCTACAGCTGGAACTCTGGTGTGGTCTATTTGTCTACTTAAAGAATATTGTTTACTCACTCCATATGCTGCTAAATATGAACTTCTGCTGTTCTATTGAGATCACGTTTGCTACAGTATTCTCCTCCCCAAGTACTTGCAATAACGATAATTAATCTAATTTTATTTTTCTGATTCTTCCTGTTTCGAAGAGTTTAATTTTAAAAAAAAATCATTGACAATATAAGATAAAAAAAACTTGTTCTTTTTATTCTTGAGGTCTAGAGGAATAATTGTTCACCTCTCCTGGGCCGTCACACTCACCAGGACTCTCAGCTTCTTTCTCACTGCATCTCCGACTAACTGACCATAGACGTTGGCCCTCACTTCGATCTCCGGCTCTCCCAAAGCCAGAGGAATGATGGTGAAGGGAACCAACCGAGATGACTTTCTGTCTATACGGACGTCCTGTCGGAATCTCCCTGTGTCGCTGGCCAGACTGCAGATTTCATCATTTCTCATCAGATCCACTCGGACCTAGAGAGCAGAAGAGCATTGATCCTTCCTTAATTGAAAAAGAAAGCTTTCAGATCGATGCTCAGTATGCTCTACAGCAACAAAACACATACTTGTTGTGTACTTGGGCATTTTCTTAATTAAAATACATCTGTATTGCACAAAAAAATGGTTTCAAAGATCACCTCTTTCCTAGTTGAAGTCAGCTAAACATGGCTACCTTATTACACAGGGTCTACCCACCCTTTACAAAAATGACTGGGGTTCCTCAAACTAAATTTCCGATTTGATTTTGAGAAATTACTTGCACTGGGGGGGCTAGATCAAATCTCTATATGGGAGTAGTTCTGGGGTTCCCTTTTGGAAGGAAGTGCCAAGATCCACCTTTTTTGATTAAATGCTTCTGTTCAAGTGACTGTAGTCATGGCACTGACTCTTGTCACCTGTGAAAACTGTGACATGACAATAGCCTCTGCTGCAGTGAAAAGTAACTGCACGCACTTTTGAATTGTCTTGCGACTTGTGCCATTTTGCATTGATGAATTTCCAATGTCCGCAGCATCTGAGGGATACTATGAAGGCTTGATGGATGGATTGGGTTTTACCGATTCTTCTTTACGACTTTCAGTAATCAAGGGGGGAAATGTTGAGCTTGCAGCTGATAATCAGTAACGGATCAAGAAAAGCCTTCAGATTACTATAAATCCTTTCTGGTTGGTGCACCAATATTGTGCTGTTTGGATCATTGTGATCATCACTCTAGATGACTGTGACTGAGACTTGAATGTATTTGAAGTAGATGGTCCATTATTTAGTCCTGCTGCTGTAATGGAATGTCTGGATAACTGAAAGGGCTGGTTACAAGATGGCTCAATATGTATTATAGTGCTGTCGCCGGTGATGAGGAGGAAGTGCACACAGTTGCTGACGGTATCGCAGTGCTGGCTAGGGGTTTGGAGCCGGGGGGAGTCCGGGGGTCCGTAAGATGACCAGCAACTGACCCTACTCATGCAAATGGTTTTTGTTGTGTCAAAGGAAATACACGCAGGTGCTTGTGTGCCTACACCATCTCCTTTATCCTGAGCGAACCCGTAGTCATTACAGTATAACAACACGGCCATGGGGACCTTGAGAGTGTATCCTACCTTTATTGACACAGTATCATAATTGTACAGAACTGCTTTGATCTCCACTTGTTCATTTCTTATCACTGCGTAGGGCAGACGCAGGTCCACAAAGAATTTCATTTTTGCTCTTATGGTGAAGGGACTGGACACGCAGATGCCTGCAGGGACACCAAGACACCACTGCATTTTGTCCTAAATAATTGTATTTTCTCCAACAATGAACAGTGATCTAGATCTACACCTAAGGGATACTCACAGAAACACAGGAGCCCCATGGACCCAAGTTACTTAAAACCTATGTCCTGAAAGGAGAGGTCCGGTAATGTTGTTCTCCTCAGGAAACTGCCATGCCTCCCTCCACCACAGTGAAGAATGTGACATTCTGTGTAGTCCTCCGGTTCCACTAGAGTGTTCTCTCCAGTCATGCTTGTCCCAATCAATATGTCCCATAATGCTCTCGTCTACTCTGTTTCTCCAAGTCCAATACAAGGTAAGGGAGGACATCTGAAGACATAAGGTCTGAAAGGGACTTTTTACTCAGACAGTACTTGCACAATCTAAACCCAGGGCAGAGGGAGTGGAGTAAATACAGAATTTAGTGTGTCACAGTATACAAAAGTATTCTAACATAATATTACATAATAATAATAATATACCATAGTATTATAGTATTCTGTTTTACTAAAGCCCACAGACATGCATTTTAGTTTATCTGTGATTTTTGCAATGTTTAAGTGCATTTAGCATTTTTGCTAAATCTAACCCACATTTGCAGTGCTGTTCTAAATTGCCACTGCACCTCAGCCCTGACAACAGGATGAACCAGATGCCTGTGACACCAAGGTCTCTGTAGAGGATCTCTTGCACTTTGTGCACTCTGAGACATTTCTCTACATTGTTCACAACACTTAACAGCCTAGCACATACAGTTGGCACTACAGCTGTCCCTCTATTTTGCAAACACCGGGTTCAAGAGTTTTTGCTATAATGATCCTTGCATTTTTGTACCTATTTTTGGCTACAGGTAAGGTCGGTCCTTTGTAGCTGAATGGAAGACACCATTCTCATAGTGTGACCACTCAGATTTTAATTATTTAATCTTGTCTATTTATCATGTTAACCACTGTATTAGGATAAATAGGGTAATTATCATAGTAATTATCAATTATCATATTCTTACTTTGACAATTCAGTGCTCTTCTGAATTTTATCTTCCAAACAGTTTTCAAGGAATACATTATGTTTGTAAACCCAGGGATGGGGATATATAGAAATACTTTACAGAACTGTTCCCACTAGATAACAAATGTGCTGAGATCACCTTAATTACAGCTCTTTGCATTGACTCAGCAACATCGACATCTTCCGTCTTTCTGCGTTACCGACATACTACACTCTGGAAGTGAATAGTGGCTTTGGTGTTCAAAACTAACTTCCAGGTCACCTAGATTGCTCCTCGTGTCATCAAGACCACAGTCCTCCCAGCTGCTGCTAGAGGTCCTGCGGCCTTAATTAACATTAATTAAGAAAAGTACAGTGGAATGTATCACGCATATCCTACCCCAAAACCAACATAAAAATATTATTCCAGGAGAATGAACACAATTGATATCTATGCTATTAGAATAATCGCAGCGAGTATTTGTTACAGGACAGTACATCTGGGCTAATAAAAGCCTTTACCTGTAAAGGGGGATGAGCTGATGGCCAGGATCTCCCAGTCTGTGATCGTGTCCGGCAGAGCCTTAGAGATCATTAGTGAAGATCTAAAAAGAGGCAGAAAGTGAGAAAGAAAGAGTAACCTAGGTTTTTTCTCCATTACATCCCTGCAAAGCACCAGCCTTTGCCTCTTAAAGCCCGAGGTGCAAAGTCATTCATACGGGCTGAAGACACAACTGCTGTGATGCCCAGGAAAAGAGCAACACCAACATGCTCTTTCACAACCTGCCCACCCCTTCTATAAACCCTCAGTGTACCCCGTGGCATCTCCTCTGGGTGGCAGAATGAAATCTTCAAACAGCCAGCTCTCAGGAAAGTTGGTTCGAACACGGATTTCATCATCAGGTAAGAGGTCTTCTTCACCTGCCACAAAATACAGATAAGAAACCCGTTGTTTCTTTTCAATCAGAATTTGGATTGTCCAGAAATTTCTAATACAGTCCCCAGAGGGTTAGTGACATCAGAAGGAATGCTATATTTTCTCTGTAGCAATGAGCCGATGAACTTACTGCGAGACAGCACCAGGCTGGAAGAGAGTTGCTTCTTCTTGTTGGCGATCTCGGTGCAGCAGCGCAAGAACACTTTGGCGCACTCCGGTCCTTCCGTGATGAACCGCGATCTCCGCTCACAGGAGTAATCCATGGGGATGTCCTTCATCCCATCCCGGCAGCAGATCTTGAGCTGCTCATCCTGGATCTGGCTCTCTGGAAAGCATGAGCGCAAGATGGCTGGTTGGCCAACTCCTATAAATTCTACCGTTGGAAGTGAGCAGATGTTAATTGACTCGACGTTTTCTCCGGGCAGGAGAAAATAAAAACCCTTATGAAAGATACTGGAGGAGGGGACAGCACTCACCCAATTTAACCTTGTCTTCGGACAGAAGAATAGATCGGACCTTGCGAGGAGTGTGGGAGGGACATTTGAGATCTGTCAAGGTGGAAGCCGGAAAGATAATATCAACTTTCCATTGACATTTTTTGGCAGCTTTAAATAACAGTAGTCGTTAGGCAACACCTACACATCTTTTTAGTTCCTTCTTTCTATCGACTTCTCATAAGCCTCTTTATACTTTACTCTTGTTCCAAATCAGAATCCTACAGACTATAAATAAAACAGTCAAACTCCTGCGCAGGCAAACTCTTTGTTACTCCTTTCCTACTTCCCTGAAACATAACATTTGCAAACAAGAAGGTGCCATTAGACCCACCCAGCCACTTAACTGGTTAACAGTTTATTTGATCTGAGAATCTAATCCAGGCGTTTTTTTTTTATGAAGCCAGGGTACGGCTTTCAACTTTTGTGATACCTCTTGTTCTTGGTTTTCAATGCACCTCCACCTACATCCATGTCTTTTCCATTTCAGCAACCTATCTTAATCCTACTGGTTCTTTCAAGGAAATAATTTAATCTCTGTGATTCTCTCTACCTTGCCTAGTGGTGGTCATTCCTCCAGTGTTCGATTTGAACAGCAGCCCAGCATCAGTGAAAACTCCCATGCTGTTCTTTCCTCCACCTGCGGTGCAGCCAATGTCTTTTTTCTCAACCTCATCCCAGATCTACCAGAAAGACAGAGAGATGGGATCTGTAAAATGGTCGTTATCTTTCTAAATTTAAGAGGTCCTGCTCCGTCTTGGAAATCCCCAATCCAGTCAGGTTTTGTGGGCACCCATCAGTCATTCCAGCATCAATTTCTTTAATGGCTTGGAGCAAGTACTGTAAGTGAATTTGTGAAAAGCAGAGCTGGATGATTTTGATTTTGACAGATATAGCAATTTTCAGGTCAATTCCGTTGAACTCTCGACTTCCCTTAAATGAAACCAGCTTAACTGATCTGATCAACACCTAAGATCTACAAATCTGTGTTTTTACAGAACAGGTGTAGGTAAGGCCCTGCTCTCCACACAGAGGAAACAATAAATCAAAAGGCTATTCCTTTAGCATGTTGGTGCCCAGATAACTACTAAGTAATGGGTAAACAATGGCAGCAGGTCAGTTTGATGATGGGTGGTATGCTGCAGTTGAATGAAACATGCATGAACATTGACCAATCTCACATTACACTTGTCCCCCATGAAAGATCGGTTTTCAGATCTTGTCCCATTTACTATCAGGCAATGAGGAATGGAACATCAGGAAATGTGCATATCGCCAAATTGCCAGCTTTTTAAAAATTGGGAACGTCTTGCATTTTTTAGATAAACCCAATCATCTATGAAGAGAGTACCTTGGTTTGAGTGAGCTTGTTCTTGCTGTTCAAGACAAAGACAGCCTTGTCTACTGCAACCAGGCCAACTTTGGCACCAGGGTCCCCGTTCACCTTCAGCTTAAAACTGTCTCCGGGTCTGTACTCTTGATCTCTGTCTCCCGAAGACACCTCGAGCTATAGAGCAGAAGACAGACCCAGGTCACACTTTCCCGTTTGGCCTTTTTTGAGTTCATCATGCAATCAAGACAATATTGGTTCACCATAATTCTGAACCAAGGAGCGTCCATCAAATGCAGTTGAGGAGAACATGATGAAAGTCCTTTGTCCTACCTGGCATACAGCTCTCTCAGCTTGCTGTGCATGCTGGCACTCACCTTCCCCATGCAGGTATCTGTTACGTCAACCCAAACTGAATCCGACACAATCTCCACCTTGGACCCCAGCGGTAAGGTGTAGTAAGCCACTATACGGAAGGAGGGGATCATTTCTTTTGTGACAGGTAATTGCACAGCTAGGATTGTCTCCTTCTGAAATCTGACTTGACCCTTTTCAATGATTCGGCCTTTGCTGAGAATCTGGTGAGGAAGCAACAACAAACAGGAATTGTCAAGCTTTAGATTGAACCTAGATGCTAGAACACTATTTAGTTCATCTTGCTCTTTTAAAAAATATGGTAGAAGAGACATAGGTCTACAGTACTTATTGGATACACAGTCTCTTTGATATTTTTTCCCAATAGACCTGGACCAAGTTAGAAAGTAGTTGCCACAAAAACAAAAGCAAGTGTTCTAGGCTATTACCAAGTAGGAGAAAAATTGAATGGAAGTTGATTGTGTCCCTTGGTCATTGTGATACAACAGGAACACAGGGATTGTCTTTCCGGGCTCTACTTCTGTGTTTGCCAGATTGATGTGCAAATAGTTTTTGGAGCTGGGGTTCTCAGGAGCATAGGCCACTGCGGTCATCTGATTCTGTGCCTGATGTCCATCAGCAAGGTCTGGATCCTGGGTTTTCACCTGGAAACAAAGAAGGCAACCACTGTCTCTTTCTTATTCAACCACTACTTCTCTTCTAATTCACAAGCAGGGCTTCATAGTGGAAAAACTGAATTGTTTCCTCACTAAATCAACTTTTGAGATCTGTATGCCACTTAAAATATTTTCTTCACCCCTCCCCCACCCAAGAAAATATGTAAAACGTTAGTATGATGCCAAATTCTTCTCTCATATACAGTACTGTAAAAATCCTGCTAGGGGCAGAGAAATGAGGCAGGAATCTCTTTTTTCAAGATGCTGTGATTGCCTCCATGAAACCTGCTGATTATGCTATCCAAAGAACCACTGTGCCACTCTAGCCCCTAAATATGAAACTAAAAAGAGCAACAGAGCAGCATGTGTGTCCTGGTCTCAGAAGCTCCACTGTTCAATGGAGAGCTGCTGGTTTTGGGTAGAGACAAATACTCACAATTAAAGTTTTCACTGTATCACTCCCTTGCGTGTTCACGGTCACTTTGGCCATCCCATTGCTTCCTGTGATTTCCCTCCGTGACTCTGGCTCCACTATTATAGGGACTCTTTCAGCCGGGGACCCATCTGGGTTTGTCACGTAAACCTGCAGTTAGAGAAGAACAGGGCAGAGGGTTCACATCAGAACTGCCATTTCCTTCCTCACTATGGTAATTATTAGGTGCAGAAAGCTATTTATTTAGTAAGTGCAATAATGTCAAAGGTGCATCTCGTAGAGTTAGATCAGCTGATATCAGTTGTATACTGTACATCCCATAGTGAAGTCAGTTGATGTCAGAGGTGATTCTGGTACTGTGATGCCATGTACTATAATCCTTTAGACAAGATTCTTTTTTTCTTTTTCCATCTTAAAAAGTTCAGCCACTCAAGATCCCCACCCCCCCATCCTCCATTAATTATTAGTTTGAGGCATAGAAACCTCCAGTGAGTGTTGGGAATGTTTATTGAGATGTTCAGCCATTTCGGCTGGGAAGTAAGGATCCTCATGTGGAGTGATCAAGCTGGGAAAGTGGGAAAAGCAAGGAAATGACCTCATGGTGGATCATGAGTACAAGTGAAGGAGGTGAGGGATCTCTCGGATGCTGTTGTCCCTCTTGAACTTTGGTTCAAAACTCCACTTCGGTAAAATGAATTAGGACATGGGACATAACACACATGGGACAAATACATAGTATTCATTATCTTTCTCTTTCAAAGTGTCTTGGACAAAGACTTGTTCTTGTACTACTGAGCCCTAGTGAAGACTCCAGGTGAGCTACATTCAGCAAATAGAGTCCCCAGATGTGTTCCAGATTAAAAATGCATGTACTTTTGTCTTTGAGGGTATTTTTTACACCTAACAGAAAAGTCTCATTGGATCCACCATCCACACTTACGGTAACTCCAAATGGCATGCCTGGCTTGAAGTACTTGGTTGTCCTGGTGAAAAGGATTTTGTAAGGGGATGTAACAATTTTGATTCCTGTTTTTTCTGCTTCAACCAGATCGCTGCCTACAAAGAAAGAAGGAAAGATTGTTTGCTGTTCAAATGCAGCAATAAAGACAGAGTAACATTGTGTCACGATTGTAAATCCCTCCTCTTAAAGGCGCTCCGACTTTTAGTTGTTTTAGTTGATTTTGTGCACCTGCCTCCTATCTAGCCCCTCCCTGTTTAAGCCAGACGCTCCTACCATTCTGGGCTCAGCTGTGGAAGATTGTCGCCCGGAAGCCCGCTTACTAGCGGGTCCAGGAGAGACCCGATGGCATAGGCTTCACCACGGCATCCTGACCATCTGGGTCCGAGGCTGGGAGTGCCTGGCCCTGTTAACCCACTTTTATTCTCCGTCCTGACACCGGATCCGGCTCCGGTTTTTAAACCTTGTCTTGTCTGTCCTGGATGGATCACCCGGCTCTGGACTCTTGGACTTCGCCCTGGATTTACCTTTCAAACTCCTTTGGACTTGTACGCCTGGTGCCCCCGAGCACCAGTGCACAGTCGTCACGCCCCCCTGTTCGTCAACCTGCCCAGTTCCTAGTCATCTCCTCCCCGTGTCTTTTCACTCCCTTCCAGATTCTGCCGTCTGCGTATGGTCCTGATCTACGCTTCGTGACATATTGTAGGACTTCAGACAGCCTTTTCCACTGGCTAAAGGGTCATATGAGAAAAGGGAAAAGGGGGAGCTGAGAGGAAAAATTTTCCAAGGGTTTTAAAAATAGGAAGATAATGCCTTAGCTGGGAAGCCGACGGACGAACAAACAGGACTCACGTGAGAATGTAATATAGGGCTCATAATTAGAAGCTCAGGTGGTGCTGATGAGACAGGGAGAGAGGAACAATTAGAGGGCTGCCTTGGTGGTGTTAGGGGCCCTCCGCCAGTGAGCAGGGGACAATTCCTTCCACTGTATCACCATAGTCAATGGGAGGAGGTCATTTATTTCTACTTGCTTGAGTTCTTCCTTTCCTGTGCTGGTTTCCTCAAAGTGCAACAACGAATTGTGTTGTTCCAAGTCTACGGCACAGCTCTTCCTGATTAAGGGTGGGTGGAGCCATGTGAGCATTTCAGAAATTAATTCCAAATATGGTCATTTGCAAAGTTCTCTACCTGATCACTTGGAAACTAGAACCACACAGACACTCGAGTGCAGACAACTCCTCTCCAATTCTTTGTGTTCTTGCTAGCTTTAGGGGTCTCAGTCTGGGTGCACAGTGCTGTCGCTGGGTCACAGTGTGGGAGAGGCTTCGATGACATCAGCAACTCGGGAGCCCCCATAGTGATTCCCCCCACTTTCATTAGTAAGTGGATTAACAAAGGCTTAGTTCGCAGAAAACACTCACCAGTCTGGGTGAACACTGTGGCCTTCACAAAGATGGAACAATCCACTAACTCTTTTATGTCCTTTCCGATGTCCTCTTTAGATAAGGTCACTGTGCCGGCTGCCAGCTTGGAGACATAAACCAATTAGAGTGAAGCCTGTATTTCTGCCCACTCTCATGCAGACATCCTCATATATGGCACAGTCAACCTGAGATTCTGATTAAACTGATAATAACATGGTGTTTTCTTGGGGTCAACAGAATTATTTACAAATCCAAAAAAGCTGACTTGGTGAGTGAACATGGGTTAGATACTTCTAGTGTGAACTCTAAAGTTGCTGTGTTACTGGATTCCTGAAAGCTCAAAGAAAAGCAGAAGAGGAGGAGATTGGAGTGATGCTTTCAAGCAAGAGTATTAAAGCCCTAATAAAAGAATGTAATTAGCCATGCAATCAAGAAAGAAATGTTCACACATCTCAACAGGTCTGGAACATGTAGCTGGTCTTATTCTTAAAATATGCCATGCAAATAGTAATATTAGGAATAGGAATTATGCACAAAGGAAACTACATTCACTCAAAATAATGGTGAAACTGTACCTCCACTCTTTTAAGTGAGGAAGAGAAGGTGTGATGTTTTCCCTGAAGGTCTTCGTAACCAAACACCACGTAGGCTGAGCCCTTCACCTCCTCTCCATACACATAACTGGAATAACCAGTAAATAAGCTTGACATCCATTAAACCCACAGCGGCCGTATTACTGATCTATATCACTATCAGATGTGCTTTTGAAGCGATTTTCATGCCATTTGAGGCATTTCAGATTGAGGAATGTGGATTAACATCAAATAATCAGTAATTGTTTGCTATAATTAGTACTAGGTGCTAACTGTTGCAATACTTTTTGCATAGAAGTATTTTTGCAAGTTTTCTGAAGTATTCTTGCAAATGTTGCACAATGGTGCTTTGAAATGTTCTGACAAGCAGTTTATCATCATCACATCATTAGCTATCAAAGGCTGGGATTGTTTGTTAGATACTCAAGATCCAAATATCAAAACTGGCTTCTAATTCCAATTATTGTCCTTTGTCTGCTTTTTGCACGATGGATAACAGCCTCGGTATGAAAAACATACTAGGCAACACAGAAGCGTAGAGTAAAAAAGTGCTGGGAAGTGCAGATAAGTGATATTTCCTGCCTTGTGTATTGACTCAAAGTGAGCTAAGTGGAGCAGTCTGAACTAAACCAAACTTCCACATTGTACTCATGATATGAACAGCATACAGTACAAACCCCTTCAGATTATAGACTAATATGCTCACATGGCACTGATAATATACAGCAAATTTGATTGAATCAGAGAGAGAAACCATACATACAACCATGTGTACGTATGTACAAACATGCATACATACAAACATACCTACACATACATAAAACCTATTACTGACTGAAAATAGGAAGACGCATTTCAAATAGGTTGATCGATTAACATTCCTGACTGCGGGTGTGGTAGACCAGACAGCAGCCATCTGTACTCACCTGGCGCTGATCTCTACCTCGAGTTGCTCGTCATCAACGTGGAAGAACTTCTTTCTGGGCTTCAGAATCACTTCAAATGCCGGCAGCACTGGAAACAAGCAGACAATGTGTTCATCCTTGTGCTTCACAAGGAGGCATTACAAGTTCCCAGCGGTCAAAGGGAACGATTGTGGTGATTAGGTCCCTCTTTTAATTTGGGACTTCCAATCTTTTTCTTATTAGGATTTGCAAGCAGCGAAGGAACTCAACTTATCTTTGACCATCAAAGAAGCTGCCCCACTGTTCTCCAAATTGTACTTTTTTCAGAATCACGTCACATTATGCTCAATGGTTCAACAGTGTCCAGAGGATATGTTATGTGTTACATAGTCCCAGTCCCAGTCCTGGAGGGCCAGTATCTCCACAGGAAGAAGCTGAATCATTTCATTATTGGATTAACTGGACCATCTTAACGGCCTTTGCCAGCTGCTTTAACGAAACCTAGCAAATCTGCTTCATAGGAGACACACGGTTTGAAAAAAACATATTGTTTGTTCTCCACCAGATCATGGTCCTGTAACTGAAGGATTGGCTCTTATTCTGGAGAGCTGGTGTGTATGCAACTCACAAGTGGCAACCAACTGAAACTAAGCAGGTGTGAGCCTGGTCAATACCTGGATGGGAGACCTCCTGGGAAAACCTAAGTTTGCTGCTGGAAGAGGTGTTAGTGGGACCAGTAGGAGGCGCTCACCCTGCAGCCTATTTGGGTCCTAATGCCACAGTATGGTGACAGGGACAGTTTACTGTTAAAAGGCACTGTCCTTCGGATGAGATGTAAAACCCCTGACTCTATGTGGTCATTAAAAATCCCAGTGCATTTTCTCGAAAAGAGTAGGGGTGTAATCCTGGAGTCCTGGCCATATTTCCCATTGGCCCTTACCAATCATGGCCTCCTAATAATCCCCCTCTCTGAACTGGCTTCATCACTCTGTTCTCCTCCCCACTGATAGCTGGTGTGTGGGGAGCGTTCTGGCGCACTATGACTGCCGTCTCATCATCCAGGTGGGGCTGCACACTGGTGGTGGTAGTGGGATTCCCTATTACTTGTAAAGCACTTTGAGTGGAGTGTCCAGAAAAGCGCTGTATAAGTGTAAGCAATTATTATTATGTAATTTTTCTAAGTATCTTTACAGTAATAGCATGTAAATATCTGGGGGAAGTGGTGAAACTGGTCCAGCTAGCCAGAAACCTACTAGTTCAGTTTATTAAGAGCTGAGTTGGAATAAAAATGTGGGATTGAGGACATCATGATTGAGGAATCTACAGGTGACTGTCCACTACTACTCAAATACCACAGATAACCAGTACTGCCACTTCGAGAAACCTAATTGCTACAGGTACAGTAGTGATGATATAACCTGCACTCAGACTGATGAGGTATGAGCAATGAGACTCAGACTGCATTGCAAAACCTTTCCTGTAAAATAGCTGAGTCGCATGCGCACAACGTCCCGTTAACCATCTTCTATCCATCCATCTGTTTTCTAACCATTTCTTCCAGTTCAGGGTGGTGAGGGGAGCCAGAGTCTATCCCGGCAATCAATGGGCGAAATGCAGGATACGTCCCTGGATGGGACGCCAGTCCGTCACAGGGAACACAGAGACGTGCACACTCACCCCGTGGCCATTTTCCCCAGAAGTCAATTGACTTATCAGCATGGAGGAAGCAACCCGCGCAAACACAGGGAAAATCAACTCCACAGCGATAGAACCCAAGGAATCGAACCCCAGGCTCCAGTGCTGTAGCCATCCTAACCACAGTGCCACTGCGTTGCTCTTCGTACCGTGTTCCTTTACTTGGAATTCGGTCGTAAATGCATTTTGGGGAGACTCATCCAATTTCGCGATCAGCTGCCAGATCCCCTCGCTGAAACAAAGGCAAAATGAAACAGACAGACAAGCTTCTTCTGCATCTCTGGGTAGGAACACATCTTAGTGGTGTGACCCAGCTTATTACTTGTGTTGCCACTTGCGTAAGAAAAGGAAATCCATTATAGTTACCAGTTCACTCATGTCAAGGATGCAATTTTCCAAACAGTTGATTACAGTTGAGAGTCAGCTGTGTGAGGAATTACCTTTAAAAAGTCATCCATTACAGCTACTGGAGAACTTTGCATGTTCAATGTAAAGATGAATTTTACAGAACAAGCAATTACAGTTACAAGATACCTGCGTGAGGTATTAGCTTTAAAAATATTCTATTAAAGATAAAGGTTCACTTGTGTAGCCACTTGTTTTGTATAATGGACTGTTTAATGATGACATTTATAGAGTAATCCATCAATGTTACATGTTTTAAGGGTTATGACTTTTATAAAGTAATCCATTATGATTACAAGTTATGTATGCTAGGGACATGACTGTTATGTAATCTATTAAAGTTATATGTTACCTGTAGAAAGAATCATCTTTTAAAAGTAATCCATTAAAGTTCCAATTTACTTGTGTGGAGGATGACTTACTTGATCACCTCTGGCAGTTTGTAGTTTGAAGTTAGCACCCCGTTGTCTGTCCTCTTAGGAGTCTCTGAGTTAATCACAATACCTTTAGGATTCTGTGCACACAATCAGGAGAGAAAGTCAGCACCTCTAAAACATCTTTACATACTCTCCCTCACAAACGCCATTACATTCCCAAACCCACTGTTTCACGATCTCATCCCTAACTGAACCCATCACATTCTCACAGGCACCAGATTCCACAGATTCTCACTCCTGGACCAATTATCCAACCATGTCCCTCTCCCTTCAGTATTTAAAGTTCACTCACGCACCAACCCTGGCTCACTATTGAGAAGCCTCTGAGGGAATTAAGAAATGTTAAACTACTGTTCTTTAATCTTTCTTGCTTCTCGGCAAAGAATTAAACTGTTCACCTTTGAGCCCCTGCAAGCACCACAGGGTTTGTGCTGTTTCTGCACGACTAAGAATAACATGAGCACAATGTCTTATGAAACATTGACTACATATCCGCTTTTCTGAAGCTATGCTCTAAAACTTATCATATATTAAATGGTTTTTCCCTTAACCCAGCTCAAGAACATTATGTGTTAACATTTGTTAAGGATATTGCGTTATGTGTTGTCTACGCCAAACTTTGTTTGTTACATTGTATAAAAGGACGAACCGGTGCAGGCTCACGTATGGATACAAAATAAACGGCTCTTCTTTCACATACAGCAGGACTCGGTCATTTATATGACACAACAATTTTAGCACTGCGAGCAGGGTACTCCCGGCTGAGGGGACTCCGTCTGGCGGTGGAGGGGAAAGTTAGGTGCTGCACTTGTGAATGAAGTAAGGACTCCTCTTTATAAAAAGTCCTTTCTCCTCTCCACGGCGCTGAATGGTACTTTCCCGATGCTGTAGCAAGTACAATAAAGAACAAAGAGCCTGTGTGTCTGTGCGAGAAGAGCTGTTTCGTAGGGTGCATTCAGGACGGGCAGTTAACCCTGGGTCGTAACCTGATGCGCAGTCCCTCTGTAAGCCTGCGAGTGCGGGACAGAGGACCTCCGTCTTTTAGCCTGCGATTGTGGGACAGCGGAGGGGGGAGAAGATTTTCTCAGTGTACTGGTGTGTCTGCCAGACTGTGTTAGCCTGCGATTACGGGACAGAGGACCTCTGCCTCTAAGCCTGTGATTGCGAGACAGGGGAGGAGTGGTTATAAGATTAGGTAGAATCTGTTGGTTGTTGAGAAGGAAAAAAGAGAGAAAATGAGTTGGTGCAAGGAGACGTTAACGGGGGTTTCTGACTGGGTGTCAGAGAAAAAGAAATTAGGAGAATCTGAAGAGACTTTGAAAAAGAAATGTGGCTTGTCTGACGGTGTGTGGACAGAGCAAGAGTGTAGAAAAGTGTATGAGTACTGGAATGAAAATAAGCAAACTGAGTCAGGGCTCATACTAGGAAAACACCTGAAATGTAGACAGAATATTATGGGTTAACATTTGTTAAGGATATGGCGTTATGAGTAGTCTACACCAAACTTTGTTTGTTACACTGTATAAAAGGTCTAACTTTATAACCGTTTGGAGAGACTAGCCGGTGCAGGCTGTTCTCCCGTATGGATACAAAATAAACTACTCTTCTTTCAAAGACAGCAGGACTCTGTCATTTATATGACACAACACCTCCTTTAGATTTCTCTAGTGTGCGTTTTTGTCTCGTTGGATTTCGCAGGTTTTGGACCTAACTTTTCCCATTTTTGATCTCGTCCCTAGGATTTCGCCTTTTGGATTGTCTTTGGATTTGGATTGTCCCAGATATATTTGGTTATCTGATATTTTGCTTCTCCTATCGACCTTGATTCTGGATTACAATTTTGGATTGTTTGCCTCTGCATCCCGCAGAATTCACAGCTATGCACAGGATCCTCAGAAAACTACCTGCCGGTTCCCTGACACGCAGAGGAGATGTTTAAAGTATAAAAGGATGCTTAAAAACAGTAGCAAGCAGAACAGATAGTGAGAGAACCAGTCTGATCTCAGGGAGTCGTCTTCATTATGAAATAAACCTCTTTTCAAATCTTCACTGAGGTGTGCTGCATCTCCTTGTATCTCTACACCCAGGATTATCCTAAACCTTGTCCCCAGATGAAGACATGAAGAATAGATTTCCTGGTGTAAGATTCCCTCTGTTGCACTGATGTTTTTCTCCTCACCTTAAACTCAATGGTCACTGTACTATTGATGGCAGTGGCTGCTGTTGAGGTGACAAAGGCTCTGTACAGCACTGTAACAGAAAGAGACAGAAGTTCACCTTCATGTTAAAACCACTCAGATTCTCCAGGTTGAAAAGCTCTATATAAATGTAATGAAGTGTTGTAACTATGACTTCCACATTTATTGAATGAAATCAAGGTTTTTGCTTGAATTTGGGTTGGAATGAACTGATCTGAGATACAGAACTTACCTGTATCAGTGGGGTTGTATATAGGTTTGTCTGTCTGCACAAAGACGTACCCAGATTGGAAGAACAACAGCACCGTGGATTCTACCATATTTCCATTAAAATCGGCTGACAGATAGGCGTATTGATTGCTATCCCTTTGAAGACCTTGAGAAGGGATCTAGAAGAAAATAAAACCCAAAACATTGCCGTGACAGCCAGAGGAAAGTTCCAGGATTCTTCTGGGGTTTGAAGCCAGTTTGATTCAACTGTGACACCACAGGGTGACTCCCTTCAGTGACTCACCTACTGTACTCTCCTGAAAGGTATTTTGTTTTATTTTGAGAAATTGAAGCCAATGCAGTAACCTTTCTGTGGATGGAGTTATGCTTCAGTTCGGCTTGAACTCCAACCTGAGGAATTTAGGGATGACATTTGATCCTGGCTGCTCTCTTCACTCTCATGTTCAGAATACTGGACTAACATCAATTTTTTCCATCTCAGAAATATTGCCAGACTATATCCTATGCTGCAGAAAAAAAACTAGTCAACATATTTGTCTTCTAGAAGTGATTATTGCGATGCCCTACTTGTTGGAGTATCAAAACCCACTCTGAACAAACTCCAATATGTTCAGGATTCAGCAGCCAGAATCTTGACCAGCAGTCACGCTATATCAGTCTTGGAATCCTTGCAATGACTTCAAATCGTGTTCAGAGTCGACTTCAAAATCCTCATGCTCACCTGTAAGGTTCTACATGGCTTAACACCTCAGTAACTGATTGACTTATTATCTCCCTACTCCCCCACTTCCTACCTTTTCTGTTCTCCTGTCTGTCCCCCCAAGCTCGTTTACATCCTATGGGTGACAGGGCCTTCTCTCGCTATACCACAGAGCTCTGGAATTCTATCCTTAAGGATATCAGAGAGTCACCTACCCTGAGTGCATTTAAGTCTAAACTCAAAATCTTTCTTTTTTTAGAAAGGTTTTTACTTAATTAGTGTCTGCTCCATTTTGTAATAACCATATATCTTCTGCTGCACTTTTAAGCACTTTCTTAAGGTAGGTGCTTGTTGTGTAATTTGCTTAGAACTGTTTTCTACACCTATTGTAAAGCATTTTGAGATGCTACTTTTAAAAGTGCTATATAAAATAAGGTTTATTATTAACAAATTACCATGATAAATGACAAAGATTTTGAAAAAACAAACATTGAGAGGTAGTAAGTGTACATTGATCTTACTCTTAAAGCCTTGAGCGCCTGATGTTTGTTTTCTGAGTTCAATTCCACAGTTGTCTCACTCAGAAGTTGTCGGCCAGGGAAGATAAGAGCCCTGATCGTCACATGAATTGTATTGCTGGTGCCCTGTGCCTCAAGGTACACATTTTCAGAACTATCCAGGCGAAAGAGGTTTGGAGCCATCAGTATGTACCTGCAAAGAGAAAAAGCTCTATTTTAAGGGACGGGTTTGTCTTCATCACCTGGAGACTGCTGTGGGTGTTGGTCTTGTCCCATCCTACAGTGTCAGACCTCAGCCTTGAGAAAAAAGGAGTTGTAAACAAAAGTTAAAGAGGAGGTCAAATCTCACCTAATCTCACCCACCCCCTCCTACTTACATATGAATGTCTTATCTCCTTCTAACTTGCTTGCAGAGTTTGTTTACACCTCTCTTCCTCCACCATGACTCATCCCTCATTAAAGGGTGGTAAGGGGTGGATCTGACAGCCCCCTCCTTACAGACAGATCATCGCACTCCTGAGCCAGCTGAGTTACCCCAATAAAGCTGTACCCCAATTTCATAAAACTGTTCACCCCAAACAGACAGATGTAGAAAACAGTACAGATAATAGAAATGGATCATATGGATATTTGGTCCACGGTTTGCCAACAGGGAAATCTGGTCCTGTCTGCCAGTTTGACCTAGTATAAGTGCGAGTAGATCCTTGGTTTGCTCTGGGCTGTCTGAATGGCTGAACAGGATTTTCTTCTCCACCTTCATTAGAGTATCACTGAGCTACTAAAATCCCATTATACAAGACTCTGAAGCGCTTATTTAACAAGCAAACTTGGAACAGCCAACATCAGATTCCACTGTGACGATAATGTGCTGTCTTCGATTTTCATGTAAAAAACAGAGAAAGCACGAACAGACTCTGAAAACACACGCTGTGTCAAAGTAAGCACTCTTGAGGTCCACAGTCTGGGATCTGTAGCCGTCAAGAGATTGACGAAGTAAAAGCCGAAAAAGACACACTCACAAGGGTTCGCCCAGAGAGAGCCCGAAGAAAGACGCCAGCAGGACACGACCGAGCCAGACCCCAGCCATCCTGTCAGCGTGTCTTTCAGATGTCTGGTGTGTGCAGATTCAGGCTCACTTCACATATATACCGACCAGATCGATACACTGTTAATCTGTAATCTGACGGCCTCGTGAGGGTGGGGGGGTGTCACACAGTTTGGCAGATCTTGATATTTTTTGCTGGAATTCCACTAGGTCACAGCATTTACTCTCAGTTTTTATTATTTTACTATTCTAAAGAAAACGGAGACACGCAGAACCACAAAGAGCGTTGCAATATCCTTACATGACAAGGACGCCTTTTGATTCAACTGTACAGTGAACGGTGCAGCACCACCAGTGATAAATGGAAGTTAGTTCGGGGGGGATAACCAGGACAACTCAGTCTCACACAGCTGTCCCTCATCAGCATCATTGCACAAATTAGCTCAGCTAGCTCTATGTATCAAACACCGACACCTCCCTTTAGTTTTGTCTCAAGTATTCCTCCTCCAATGCCTCTCCAGCTCGTACTGCAGCTGCCCCTGGGTTCATTCAATCTGAAGAATATTTGAGGCTCCTCGATAACCAAGCACGTTAAGCCAAACATATCTCCCCATGTATTAAAAACATTCATTAAACATCCAATCACAACATCCAGTAGATGCCCCTACTGAAAAAAGAAATGGCAGGAGTGGAGTGGAGTTTTCCATGTATTAGACCTTTATAAAATTGCCGCACTCTGATTCTCTGCTTGTTGAGAGCAGCAGGCTATGCCTTCCTGTTAATGAAGAAGCCATATCTGCAGAACAGAACCTCAAACAGTCAAAGGTTCCCCTGAAGGCAAATAAACCCACATTATTTGAAGAGTTTATTTAGAGAGAGCGTCAGTCAATACTGTCCCCTGGAATGGAAAAGGACTCATTTACAGGAAACAATGTGCCTTCTCTTATATGATTTACTCTTATTTTGTGGTTCTCAGCTGATTTTACATATAATTCTGTGTTTTATGTCTTTTTTAAAGAAAAGGGAAATAGAAGAATATGACATGTTTCCAGTTCTCTGCCGGAGTTGGGATTAGTGTGGTACAATTTATGCAGAGATACTGTACAATAAAATGAAACAGTACAGAAGTCTTATTTTTGGATGGAATATGAACGGAACCTACAAGTAAAGGAGATGAGTAGACAAATTTGATGCAGACAGCAGCATTTTCTAATATGCAATTGTATTAATCTTTTACCAATCTTATAAGTCAAACCATTTCAGCTGAAGCACATTTTTGCAAAGGCATTCATTTAATTTATATCTCAAAGATCTTAACAAGAATAGAAATAGCAGAAACATTTCATGATTTAAAGTACCACTTATTTCATAAAACACAAATACACAAAGCCAGCAGCCATATAACCCTGCAGCTCGCAGCTGGCAGCCCACTGAAGTTCAGCAGTTCATACAATCTCTTGCATTAGGAATTTGTCTTTTTCACAGACCCCAGCTTGCTCACCATGAGACACACAGACAGGGAGAGAGAAGCTGGGGGTCAGAGCACAGGGTCAGCCATTTATACAGCACCCCTGGAGCAGCTGGGGTTCAGGGCCTCGCTCAGGGGCCCCACGGAGTAGGATTACTCTGCCGGCCGTGGGATTATAATGGAACAGAGACTGAGGGCTCTATGGCTGAAGTGTTTTGCCTTTTCTGTCTTGGTACGCTTCAGTGTCGATTTATCCCTCTGCTTGTGCCTTTGTAGTGTCGCAGCAATGCCTACAGAATTCAGCGATGGGAAGGAGTTTTAGAAGAGCCGTTCCACGGACTTGACTACAGAATATTCCTCTTGAGTCCAGCCTGCAAGAATGCAGGGGAGACGGGCTGTTATCTCTGAGCTCATTATCTATAAGCCCCAAGTCATACACAGATCCAGCCATTCGGAATGCGTGCCGGATACCGAAGCAATTTGTGGAGCGGCGAAAGCTTAATGTGGCGTGTGGAAGGGTTGGGGCTGTTGGGACTCCTGGTCAATCTTTTCCCAATTCTAGAAAAGTTGGATACTGTTTAGACTTTTATTAATTTTAAACTGTGCATTACAAAATGTAAAATATTAAATTAATATTGTTTCTATTGTAACGCATACGGCCTCCATTGGTTGTGAGAGCCGGCTTAGCAGCGCGGTGACGCCCTTCCCTGTGAACAGCAGGGACTGCAGCTGCTGGGCTGACAGGGGGTTTCCCTTTGGCTTAAGTGGCTGGGTTCCTGTTGAGGGACGCTGGAGGCCTAGGTTTGAGTCCCCGACAGTGGGGGGCTGACCTGATGCGGCAGCGGCGAGGGCGCCCACGTGAACCCCATAGCGTTACACTATTTACAAAACCGAAATGACTCAGTTTTATTTGTATATATTGTAACGCTTACGGCCGACAGGCACTGTGTAAGAGCCGGCGTACCAGAGTGGTGACGTCGCCGCCCTTCCCTGTGCTAGCAGGACTACAGCTAGTGGGCTGTAAAAAGATCTCTCTTTGGCTCACCGGGCTGGGTCCCTGTTGAGTGACATGGGAGTCCCGGGTTCGAGGCCCCGACGGTGGGGGGGCGACCTAATGCGGCACGGGCACCTGCCCTGCCTGAGCCCCCGTTGTGTTACAATATATAAACTTTATTATTATCACATGGCTTGTGAACGCAATGTGCTTCCTTCAGGTTTACTTCCGATTTAATAATCGCTATATTAGATGATAAACAGTAGAACCGCAATTATATTTGCCATTGTATTAACAGTTGCAACAGATACAAATCTTGACACAAATCCAAAACCTTTTAAACCAGAAGCTGTTAACTCTACTTCACCCCCGCAAGTCAAGAACCTGGTGTGCCCAGCAGCTGTTCTGTTGGGATTACACTACCAACGAGTCCCTGAGGCATACCATCCAAGGTTTCGAAATTATAAAAAAAATCAAACCTTTGTTTGGGTGAGAGAAACGGGTACCTTTTGAGAAGTCGTGTACTGCTTGCAAAGAAGCAGAGTGTGCTTGATGAATTTTAAAATCTGTCTGCCTGAGTGTACTGTAGCTTGTTTAATTGAGCTGTTCGGACACCTAGGGAGATTCCAGATCTTAAGGTAAGGTCTGCCTCTTTCCCGGATATGCGAAATGATCCTTGTTAAGCTGCGAGTTCCTGAGTGATTTGACTTTCTATTTGTCTCCCTTTAGCTGAAAAAGAAGACGTTTGTACTTAATATTTTTGGAATCCGATTTACATATATTAGATTATTATTAATAATAATATTTACAGTTATTTATTATAAAACAGCTAACATCGACACAGATGCTGCTGCTGTTCGTAGTCTCTCATTAATTTAAAAAGCGCTGCATTCTGCGACACGGCATCCTTTAAATTTGTAGCACCTTGATCACCTTTGTCTGTCCGGGGGCTCACCCCGCTATGAGAACATGAATATCAATTCAACATTTAAATACTGTGATGCATAAAATTAATACCCTGATACAACAAGCTAAATACATATATCTATATCAATAAATTGATATTGTTAACGGCGCTCAGAAACTTAATGGTAGCGAATTCTTCAGAAATTAAGAAGCTTCATATTTTGTAAAAGGTCATGATTGTTGCAACAATAGGTTTATTCCGTACTGAAAAGAGAAGAGAGAAAACACAACGTTTCGGCTACGAAGCCTTCTTCAGGTGTGGACTTGTTACAGTTATGATCAGGAGAAACAAAAAGTTGATTTTTTTATTGATTTGTGGCTGCTGCGATTGCACCTTTTGCAATGGCGGGATAGTTGACCCTTCCAAATTGCTTTGTCAGTGATCCTGAATGTCAAGTAAATATACTGTGCTATATAAAGTTAATAAAAACGCCAATGTAAACGTCATATTTACAGGTGGGGAGCTGCGTCAGCATGCGTAGGCTGCAAAGGAACAAGTAATAGGTTTATTCCATGCTGAAAAAAAAGAAGAAAGAGAACACAAAGTTTCGGCCGTGGAGCCTTCTTCAGGTGTGAGAGAGACAGGGCAGTAGGCAAAGGTAAAGTAGCGGGAGAACAAAGGTTGGGAGGGAGGAGGAGTGAGAGGCGGGAGCAGGGGACAGAAAGAGAGGCCAATCAAGAGGTGTGAAGTCAGAATGGGTGCAGAGAGGTGTGAAATGAAACTTCCAATGAATGGAGAAAATGTAAAAGAACAGTAGTCTGTCGTTAAGAGAAGGGAGAAGGGGTGATCCTAGTTGCAGGATAAGTTTGGTTTCGTTAGTCTTACCGAAGGTTTCTGTAGTCATATTTACAGTCTGACAACACTATTTTATTTTCAATTGGTTTCATCTGCCAATGCACTTCAAACTTGCATCACAAGGAAAATAATGGTTGTAAAGTGCTCCAACGCCCTCTCAGTCAAGAACCGAGAGTTCAGATAGGTACTGCAGCTGCGTCAGCAGGCGTAGGCTGCAAAGGAAAGGGTAAAGGTTTATTCCCTGCTGGAAAGAGAAGAAAGGAAACACCGTTTCGGCAGTGGAGCCTTCTTCAGGAGTGAAGAACGGAGTGTGCCGATTCAATAGCAGCCTAAGCCTTCCCCCACTGCAATGAGAAAATACACAAAGAAAGCACTGAAAGCACTCCAAGGGACAATTTGTTGAAATATTCAAATGTTTCAAATTCAAATCCTGCAGCCTGTAGAGGAATTCTACTCTGTTGGGCCCCTGAGCAAGGCCTTTAACCACAGCTGCTCCAGGGGTGCTGTATAAATGGCTGACCCTGTGCTCTGACCCCCAGCTTCTCTCCCTGTCTGTGTGCCTCATGGAGAACAAGCTGGGGTCTGAGAAAAGACACATTCCTAAAGCAATAAATCGTATAGGGCCAATAAAGTGAAATATATATTTAAATATTGTTCACCTTTAATATTTTAACTGTGTAAGGTACCACTGAAACTGAAAGTTCAGAAGCCATTCCAGTATGTGTATCCAAGAACATACACTTTGAATAAGATCTAATCCTGGAATTCTCATGATGTAGAGCAAATTAATTCTGTCCGGTCACTTTGTTCATAAACTCAAAACCTTGACAAAGAAATTTAATAAGTGCTTGCAAAAAAGTATCGTTAAACTTAATTAGACAATCAGGTTTAGCTGATTTAGATCACTGAAAGCTTTGCTGCAATGAAAACAGCCTTCCAGGATAAGAAAAAAGGACCTCTCTTCTAAAGGAATGTGGATGAGAATTGAATATAGCAAATACGCAATTGCACAACAATGGCCAGCAGATGGCGGTATTTACCATTTACTCGTTCACCCACTCCCTGGGTTACCTGCTGTAAAGGTCTGATTCTGCAAGTTTTTATGTAACTCATATCTTACATAAGTCGGAATGCATCTTTCTTATCGGTGGTGTGAACCCATGGAGAGATTAGCCATTCATGATCTCACAGCGATTCTTTCCCAGCTGTATGTGCTGGAGTGAAAAGAGGGGCAGGAGAGCAGAACTGCAGGCTCAGCAGGGGCTATTGTACTTTAATGGTGCTGATCATGTAGGGGGGTAGATAGCAAGAGAGAGAACATATCAGAATGTTACAGTCCACAAGTGAGTGAGAGAAAGACAGGAAACATTCCCTGTTTATAAACTGAGAGAGAAATGACATAAACATGTTTTATAGCCCTGTAATTAGATTTGTATGCAGTTAAAAACATCCACTTCAGTAAATTAGTGTTTATCCATTTGGGTGTGCATTTTTTATGTATTTATTATCCTCCTACAGATGGTAAAGGAAAAGCTCCTGTGTTGTAATTTCTGTAATGGAAAGTTACTGAGAAAAAGTGTTTTATCCTAAAAATGTTGTTTACGGGCAGAACTGTGTTGCAGAAGCAGCTGGATTCTTAGAACAAAGTGTGATGGCACCCAGCTCCTCAAGGGCACGGGATGTTTTAATAATGTTTATCTCTGCTGCTTGAAGAAGGGAGAATGAGAAACTAGGGACTCTCCCTGCTTGTTTTGAATCAGCCTTCACTTCTCCGCACAGACCAGTGATTGCTTTTTCCCCTTCCCGGGGGTTTTAAGTGTCTACGTCCTGGATGGATCTTCCGGCCGTTGGGTTATGGACTGCGCCCTTACTTCCAGTTTTTGACATTCCTAGACTTGTCACTGCCGTCACCACCCCCTCTCTGTCAACCCGTCCTGACCCTGCTGGATCTTCCCCTGATGTCCTTCTCCAGACCCTTCCGGATTGTACCGTCACGCATAGGGTCTTTAACAACGCACTCCACAGGAGTCCCACCCGGCTCCTGTGCCAGCCACAGTGTGTGAAGTATGGTGATGCAGAGATATGGCGCACCAGGAGAACGGTTTCAGGAACAAAGTACGATCCTAATCCTGGCATTCTCATGCAGTAGAGCAAATTCATCCTGTCCTGTCTCATTGTTCGAGAAGGCAAAATCAGCTGTTAACCATATGGCATATCAACCATATAGGGGCAGTATGGTGGCTCTGTGGCTCAGGATCTGTGCCTGTAGCTGGAAAGTTGCTGGTTTGTATCCTGTGGCCGGCAGAGGAATCCTACTCTGCTGGGCCCCTGAGCAAGGCCCTTAACCCCAACTGCTCCAGGGGTGCCATATAAATGGCTGACCCTGCGCTCTGACCTCAAGCTTCTCTCTCCCTGTCTGTGTGTCTCATGGAGAGCAAGCTGCAGTCTGTGAAAAGACAAACTCCTAATACAAGAAATTGTATCTGGCCAATAAAGTGATCTTATCTTATAACCATAATGGAGACATTTCATATATGCTTGCACACAGTGTTGAACTTTGGTTAACAGTCTAATTAAGAATCAAGAGCTAATTTACATCATCGAGAGCTTTGCTGCAGTGAAATCTGTAAAGAAACACAGCTGTCCAGCACTAGGATTGGAGACCCACGATCGAATGGGATGTAGATAGAAATTGAAAGACAAATGCAGAATTCTACAACACTGGCCACTAGAGGGCGGCATGTAGCATCGCTACTAAGTCTAAACCAAACTCGTGACATGGGTAGAATAAATAGGTGTGATTAAACATCTTGATGATACTCTACAGAATTTTATTTCTATGATGTTTGAGAACAACAATTAAATGTCAGAACAAGCCCTTTTTAGTTACCGGCGTTTCACTGAATAGTACTACTGAACAGCTTGGTGAGAGAGTCGATCAGGAAGGACATCCATAACCAAGCTCACTGCTAACAACCGCAAGATCTTCACAGGTGCTCTCGTGTTCACTGGATTGACAGTCTGGTCCTTCCGGCCACCACTCGATCCAAGTTTCTGACCCCAGGATGTATATGTAGCTAAAAGTCAGAAGAATAAGAGGCCATTTTACTGAAGTCCACTCTTAACCCACAGCAAAGCAGATCATTGGTAACTGTCTCTCCTCCTGGTTGTCAGGGCTTTAGCAGAACACTCCCAAAGGCAATGACCCACAATCTGAGTGAATGCGCTGCCAGATAAAAAAAAATGAAGGGAAAAATACTACATTGATAACCCAAAACATTTGATTTTATGGGATTATTTTTTTAGGTATAGGCTTCATTTAGGATACTAAAATAATTTGTGTGAGAGCAGTGCCGGACTGCAGGATAAATGTAAAATGAACATTGAGTTATTTATCGTGTGTTTGTTTGGGAGCACATTAACTTCAGCATATGGAGCTCCTGTGTGACATTATCAGTTCTGCAGCTCGTCTGAAGGACACTGTGCTGGGATACAGTACTGACCTTCTTAACTGCAACCTAGGAAAATAGATGTTTCTAGCCTGATTACACACCAGCAATTCATGTGGGCTTTCTAGGTGCTCTTGAGCATGCCATTAAGAGATTACATCACACCTCCTGACATGACATCACAAGAACACCAGAAGAACATGATGACTCATAGTGTCACTACTGTTTGTTCATGTAAAACTTGACTAAGTCTGGTGTATAAAGAGAGAAGTGGCCCTGCTCTCATGCTCCCCCTGCTGGCCTGAGGGTGTCATTAAACAAGGTGATGATCCTTTTGGGAATTCAAGAGTAGAGTTTATTGCCATCTGCATAAGTGCAATGAGATGCTTATTTGCATGTGTGCTCCAATGCAAATACGTCAGGGAATTACCAAAAACAAAAACACAGAACAGTGGCAACAACAACAAGTTAAATAACATACATACAAAAAAAAACACCATTGTGAGCCAGTGGTATGGGTAGAGTTCAGTAATCTGACAGCTTGAGGGAAGAAGCTGAGTCTAGGCATTCGTGCCTTTTTGCTCCTAAAGAGCCACATGGAACATGTTGCCAATCTCTGGCACCATGTTGGATCAAACTTGATTTGAAAGTTGGATCAACATGATCAAACGTCCAAACACGAAGAGTAAAAAAGAGAATGGCAACTGGCAAGTTCCCTGTTATTGAAAGAAAAGCAACTCACGGATCCGTATCTGTCTTTGGACGCAACTGATCCTGCGGCCGTCCAATGATGAAATACTTCTGCCCCTCTCTCAGGCCCAGAGTGTCTCTGCAGGCCACGTGAGAGAGGAACATTCTTTGAACTGGCAGACTGAACAGCTCATCTCCTGTGAAAAGACATGCCCTTTCTCTTTAAGGATAGCAGTGGCCCTCCTGTCTGAGTGGAACAGGCTGAAGAGTGACCCATCTGTGAAGAGGACCTGATGCCATTGCTGACGAGTCCATCGCAGCCTCTGTCTGGCCCAAGCCAGTCGGGTGTGATGTCTAGGAGATGTGAGCAGAGGGCCTCTGACAGGTTGCCTTGCTCTGAGGCCAGCAGTTTGGAGCCTCACTGTCCTGTCACTGATGCGGGCATTGTGTCTGCCGGCAGTTTCTGCAGCAGTGCGGGTGGCAGATCTGAAACGATCTCTCAGATGGACCAGTCTGATGTGTCGGTCCTGCTCTGGTGTGGTCACTCGAGGGCGACCGGATCTTGGACAGTCATCTGTCCTGCCGGTCTGCTGAAACCTTCTCTGGGACACAGTGGAGCGGCTTACTCCATAGTGTCTGGCAACGCTGGCACATGACATGCCTGCCTGCAGCATGCCAATGGCCCTCTCCCTTGCTTCTGGTGACATTGGAGGCATTATGGAAATCACATGGAAATTGCATCACTACGTGTGGCCTTTTTCTTGTAGTGACCTAAGCTCCGAATGAAGGCCTTTTTAAAGGTGACCTGATCAGGCATTCTTCCACCTGGACCTCATTGGGTGAAAGTGTATCTAATGAGCTATCGTGTGATTGGCGAGTTGTAGCAAGCTGTATTGCTGGTCAGAGGGCTTAAAACCAAATGAAAACTTTTTTGTGAAAGTACAAAAGCTATAACTACAGTATTCTCATTCCAGAAAATGTGCATTTCTTTTTTCCATCAATATACAGTATATAACGTTTTCACATTCTGTTCCTCTGCGAACCGAGCCAATTTAAAAGGTAAGCCAGTAAACAAGACAATACAACTGACAGTGCTACTCATTTAGATTAACGGCATTTGGCTTGTCTGACGAAGCATCTGCACAGGACACTGAGTCAGCCATTGCAGGCCAGAGGCCTGAGAGGGAAGAAAGCTACCTTGTTTCAAGACGGCTTCAATCTCCATGATGTATTCCTCATAGCTGCTGGAAGGGTTTCTCTTGATTAATTTGGCTTTAAAAACTGCAGAGAAAACACAACAAAAATGGCTTCTAAAATGTAGAAGTACTCACATACTGTATGTCAGTAGAGATCACTCTGCAAACATATACCTACAGTTACACATTCATATACAGTAGAACTGAGTACATGTATAGACCATGTGGTCTCTCATTTGGGAAATTGAGAGATGGGCACTGCACAGATCTGTGGTGCCTGATTCTTGCTGTAAGAGTGGAGTACTCCATTCATTCTTCTGCACTGCAATTATATAGGTATGGTAATAATTACAGTAGCTCAACATAGAATCCCAAATGCATTGTGTCCAAACATTCAATAAACGCCAAACAAAGTGTTAACTTGAATGTTAGCATCAGCAGTCCTGATTCTAGAGAGATGGGGGCTTTTGTGCTCTTTTAATGGGACTTAAACTCATTGATCATTTTGTTTTTTAGTGTAAATGAAGAGGTCTTGCTACTCATTGAGTAAACAGAACTCCTTTAAGCGAATCCTTTAAACTTAGCATTGTACACTGGCATTAATAGACACTTTATCATCAGAACTGTGCATGAATTGCACGTTAGTAACAATGTAATATAAAAATGTGTTTGATTGCCATTGACAGTATACTGTCATACCAAGTTAACAGATGTGTTCCATCTCCAAATAACAAAGACCCACTGAGGCATGTGTTTAGTTTCATTCTCTGTGACAAAGAACCTTTTTACCACGTTTCCAGGTCTATAGCAGGTTATGTTGTTCAGAGACCAGTTATTTGTACTTCCCTACTCCAGATTCAAAAGGTAAAAGGTCAAGATTAAAAGTTGTGGTACCGTAGTTAGTAGCAGTGCATGCTTTAATCAATCGCCTATCCACAGTAATTTCCTCATCCTTCTTCTTCAGTGCACTACAGCTTTCTGTAGAGAGAAAGAAATCACGAATCATTCATTTTGAATTTTACCTGTTAGTTATTTCAGCTGTTCTACCAATTATCCCTGAGTGTGTTTGACAAGATGTTGATGCAGGGTTCCAGTTCTTCATGGGGCTGAGGGTGTCTTCACTTCAGCTGTAGCAGCAGTGCTCGGGCGGAGCGGTGGCACTGTGGCTAAGGATATGTGCTTGTGGCTGGAAGATTGCCAGTTTAAATCCTGTGGCCAGCAGTGAAATCCTATGCTGTTGGGCCCCTGAGCAATGCTCTTAACCTCAACTGCTCCAGGGGTGCTGTATAAATGGCTGACCCTGTGCTCTGACCACAAGCTTCTCTCTCCCTGTCTGTGTGCCTGTGTGTCTCATGGAGAGGAAGCTGGGGTATGCAAAAAGACAAATTCCTAATGCAAGAAATTGTATCTGGCCAATAAATGTATCTTTAATCTTAATTGTTAATATGCTACAGGACAGTTGGGAAGGCTTTTTAGAAAGGCTTCTCTCTGGCCTTGACTGGACACCAACTCTAGTACAAAAAATCCCTGCTGATCCAAGCCTGCAGGAAGGCAGGGATGAGGGGCTTCCTTCATGTGCAGCACATCCTGGGACTGTATCTCCACTGGGATGTTCCCATAGTTTTCACTGGGGAAATTTCAGATTTTCGGTACGTGGCATGAAGTGTCGACCTCTGGCTATTGGAAACAATAAACATCTCTAAAACTTGCAGGGTTCCCACTCTGAAGAACTGGAACTGTCCTTCCTTGCATTACAGATCACATGGGTCTGCAACCTTTATTTCATAAAACCTTCCCAGAGATGAGTTGGTCATTATCAGCTCTTATCGAATCTTGTGATATGATGTAGTCCATAGACTTCCAGCATGCTTTTGGAGTTTAATGCTCTTCCTTGGCCGACTGGGTCGTACCTTCGGCGCATCGACAAACACTGTCCCTGCAGATCCTTCCTAGTTGGGCCTGCTTCTTGACTGGGTGATAGAACCTTGTGCAGCGGATATCTGAAAGAGAGAAGGTTTTAGTCTTTCCCCAAGTTCATTGAGAAATATTTTATAATCATGTGACTTTGTGTGGAAGACTGTGACTGTGCACTCAGGATGAATCTCCCAAAGGCCATTAATTTTTCAATAAGCTGGATGCTCCCAATCTCAATCAGGCAATTGAACATATTATTTGAAGCCCCTGCTTATTCAGTGCCCAGACATTGAGCTACGCGCTCAGTGCTAAGCTTTGCAGTACCGAAACACTCATCCAACCGATGCCTTCTTTTCCCCCTGGATTCGCATGCACTGAATCAGTGGTGCCATTCAGCTCTCGCTGCTTTTTTTTGGCTCATAATTTTTCCACTCTTTTCTTTTTCATTGTCTCCTCCAAAGTTATGTCTCCCCCAGCCTTCTCTGCTGCTGTTTTCATCCCGCTAGGAACCTTGGCATTATTTCAGACCGTTTCATTCCAGCCAGCCTCTCTGCTGCATCAAGGCAGCCCTTTTCCTGGCTTAATACTAACAGTTGTATTTAAACCATTCTCTCTGCTGCATTAAGGCAGCCTTTTTTAGACCGTATTGTTCATACAGCTACATTTTCAATCAGCCTGCATTATTACTTCATCTTCGCCCAGGGGTGTCCAATCCTGATCTTGGAGAGGGTGTTGTGTCTGCAGGTTTTCTTGGTCTCTTTAAAGCTGCATCGACTGAGAAACTGGGGGATGCTGTGAAATTGATCCAGTTAGGAAAAGTAACCAGATGGTTTAGCTCATAAATAGCTGTGCTGCAATGAAACCCTGCAGACACACTGACTAATGGCCAGCACCCAGGGACCATGTTTGAAAAGCCCTCGTCTAAAGCAAATGTGTAGATTTATATGGAACTGTAACTCTGGAGAGAAAGGGTTCTTTTGCCCTTACCATTGGTGTAATACCCATAGATTGTCACACTGGAAGGCTGGATGAGTTTCACCTCAAACATCTGGTGCAGGGTGATAGAGAGGCACTGTGTTTCGTTCAGAACCTGCCGGGTTGATCACACAAGAAATCAAAACAATGAAATTATCGTGTACAAATTGCAGACTTTACTGCATCAGAGAGGCAAGCAGCCTTTCTCAAGATTGGCGTAGGTCTTAGCATCTGAAATTTCCTTGCATTTTATTTCTTGCTAGCTGTTATTAATTTAGCTGGATTTTCAGCTTTTTATGTGGTTGACTTTCATCTTCTGAGACCACTTTCTAACGTTTAATACTGATATTTTTCAAAAGAAAAAAATGTGGAGGAGAGAAGCATTTGGAATAAGCATTTTGGAATAAAGTGCTTTAGGACCAGCTTGTGAAATATGCACACCACAGCACCTGCAAACCTATTATTTTCTATGATTGTCTATTATTATCATTGTATGGACTTCATGAACAGTTCAGTACAGTTTCAAGCAATTGTGTGTAACACTCTGAGATGGCTTCAGGTTACCATTAGCAAGGTTTCCTTGTCATTCACTGTTGAGCCAGTTAAGGTGGTTAAGTTACCTTGCCTCGATAACCATGAAAGATTGTGAGGCAGCTACAGGAGGTGGTGGGGTATTGGGTGGACACAGGCTGTCTACCAACTCTTAGTTGAAACTCTATCATTTAGATGCTAAGCACCTAAGCTTTATGCCCAATAAAAATGAATGGTGAGTGAGAGAGAGACTGTCTTGCTATCCTATCACTTACAGTATACCCTACAATACCTAAGGATCGTGCTTTGGAAAGCTACATGATGAGAGGCCATTTTTCACTCAGTTCTTTGTCCTATCATTTATACACTGCAGCCCCTAAAGACTATACCTTGTAAAGATGAATGATGAGAGATCCTCTCTCGCTCAGCTCTTTGTCCAGATTAAAATGGTCGATATATCGGTCCACTCTGTTTTGTAACTTTTGCAACAAAAAAACACATATTTTAACAGTACATTCAGTACATTCAGACTAGCCCAGGCTACAGCTGCTAATTCCTCAATTTCAGAATCAAGAAATCAGGAAGGACTATCAGGATCATTAGTAGTGCTGTAAACAAGAGCTTTGCAACAATATGTGATGAGAAAAGTCACCTCATCAGAGCTTTGTTTTTTTCTTAACTACTGCCAGCGGGTTTGAGGAACATTAATTGCAATGTCGAAATGTTACAAAAGAAGAAAGTGTAGTCTGTCAGCCCAAGCGGGACATTTGCATACATTTTGAAGGTTCTCTAATGAGGGCACGCAGCCGGTGGGCAGGGAGATGTCCAGTATGGTCATGGTAGCATCGTGGTCACCCAAGTACCTGGGGACAAGACACAGGTAAGGCAGTCCAAGGTTATTTTAGCATGGTATCATACAGATTTTCAGCGTCTGTTAGAGTGCAGAGTGTCACGATCGCTACTCCTCCTCTTAAGGATGCTCCAGCCCTTCCTTGTTCTACCTCATCCCCCACACCTGTTCCTTATTCCAGCCCCTCTTTAGTTCCACCTTAAAAGCCAGACGTAGACATCACTCAACGCTCTTCATTGAACCCTGTTTCGTGAGAGCCCGGGTCCTGCTGCATCTGGCTCCGTTATGATTTTAACCTTCTGTTCCTGATCCCCCCCGCCGGTTCCGACCCAGTTCCCGTGTTTTAACCCCCGGATGGATCTCCTGGCCTTGGACTCTCGTTTCTGTCTTGGATTACCCGTTTGGACTTTTACATGGATTGTTCGCCCCGGAATCACTCCCCCTGGACACCTGCACCCCTTGGACACGCCCCCTGTCTCCATACCCTCTCCTGCATGGCTTTTCCCCCAGTGTTTCCTCACTAATCCAGATCGTGTCGTCTGCATAGGGCCTGGAAAGAACTGTTCGTGACACAGAGTACAGCACATTCGCAAAGGTATTCACCAAAGATACACGTTAAGAAAACATTGCACTGCAGTTATTCAGCGACGAGATACGTTTCTGGATTATTCTATTTTGCCAATGCTTCCTAATATGTGCCAATGCGCCGATATTCACTCCAGGACCTAGAGGGGGTGCTGTCTTTTCTGTTTTTCATTTCACCCAGGTTCCCTTACTGACTTGACCTGAACCAGTCGTTTACTTGATTGGCCTTTCTTACCACTCTTTCAGGTCTTTACTCATGCCGTATACAACCTGCTGGACTGCGACCCTTCGAGATCAGTGGTGAATAATACAGATCTACTGCATTAAAGCCAGTGCCTCTGAGTATGTTCTAAAACCTTAAATAATTGAGACACATTTAGCGTGCGTTTTTAGTGCATTCAGAGCTTACATGCTGTGGTGGATGGTGCTTCTCAGGAGATACGGGCACTGGCCTTTCTCCCAAATTGAATATTAAAGAGAATGATGTGCAGACAGTCCTTCATTTACTCACTCTTGAGCCATAGGCACAGTGCGTTTCATTACAGTATACTTTGATATCATCCTGCTCTATGTACTGCCTATGTCATTATATCCTAATATCCTCTTCTATATTTTGCAATATAATACTGTAACGCATACAGCCGCCATTGCAGGTTGTGCGAGCCCGCTTACCAGCGCGGTGACGTCATCGCCTTTCCCTGTGAATAGCAGGGACCGCAGCTGCCGGGCTGATGGGAGATTTCCCTTTAGCTCAACTGGCTGGGTCCCTGTTGAGTGATGCCGGAGGCCCAGGTTTGAGTCCCCGACGGTGGGGGGGCCGACCTGAGGCAGCAGCGGTGAGGACGCATACCCACGTGAACCCAAGAGCGCTACAATACACTACATTTTGCATATACGCAGTGTAAGATGACCAGGGGAAGGGTCATCCAGGACAGGTATTTCAGGAACGACGTGCTCAATATACTCGACTTAAACCTGAGCAAGATGGCCGCCAAGAGAAACCACTTGACCCGCAGTTGGAAAGGGCATATTCCTAAAAACAAGGAGACACAGGTGTGTCTCGTCAGGAAACAAAATATGAATGCCCCGGAAGGGGTGAACTTGTGTGGAAGCCAGTAGGTGAATGCATTTTGGAGGAGATAGAGGAATTGGGTCAGTGTTTGAAAGGATTGAAGAATTACAGATTAATGGAAGGAAATATGGATTCCGGTTTACAGTTCGTGGCTTGGATGCGACGCGGATTTGTGGTACTTTATGGACTTTGGAACTCGGATTGAATAAGGATTGAGAGGATGGGTTGGGGACTGGGTTGGAAGATAAATGGACTGGAGAAACCGAGTAAAACTCCACGGAAATTAAAGAAGAAAAGTGTGGTGTGGGTACTTTTTCTCATTTACGTAAAATTTTCCCCCAGAGACACCACAGAATTTATACATAAGCAGAAGACCTGTATTGAAAGGGGCAACAAAACAAAAACATGGATTTTAAGGCTATACAAATTAACAAGGGGTTCTTGGTTCCTTTATCCAGTAATCCAATCACTGAATTCAGTCATTAGCCAATTACATCATGATCCCAAGCAGTTGACACTCAGTTGACCAAGTACTCCTAGAGATGGACAAGCTTGACTTGACTAGGGTATTCTTGGTGAGCTGCATGCATGTAAACTCACCCCACCATCCCCCTGACAGTGGCTTGCAAGACAATCACAAAGCACAAGCTCTCAGTGAAAACAACTCGATGCTGCATCTGTAGTAAGACGTCTGGGATTCAGTGTAAAAAATAATGAATGAAGGGTTGTCATTGTACATCATACATTGACACATACTTGAGCCTTATCTGGAGTGAGGGTCTTGGGTATCTCCTCATGTTGGATGACTAGGAGGGAGGTTTATTACAGGAAAAAGCAAAAGGGACTGTTGTTTCGAAAGGTTAGTTTTTGACAACACTGTTCTCTTTGCTGTGTTTGCTCATCTGCCCCCATGTGGAGAATTTAATGAGACTAAGGTGCGAATGACACATTCCAGGGCACAAAAGAGAATAGAGGGTGAGCCTCTAGACTCATGCCTGTTGGCCTGTGGATTTGAGGTCTTGCAGCAGACAGTGCTGTTGTACCTTTGAGAAAGATGCTGTATCCCAGTCCACCAGCTGTATAAGTGGGGACCTTTGCAGCATTGTTGGGGGGGGGGGGGGGGGTGATCCCTGTGATAGACGTTGTGTTTCTGAGAGTGTGGGTCATGTGTACTCTGTCCAGTTAAAGCTACTGGCACATCTTGTAAAATGAACCAGTGTGCACTGGAATGCTTGTCAGTGTTTTGGGAACCTGTGTACTGTGTGATGAAAGTGCCGTACACAGCCTTGCTTGTACACAAAGCATTGGTGTGAAGGTGAATCACCCATCTTAATGAAATGCAGCAGTGCAGACTAGTGCACTCACCTCATACAGATTTCCAGTGTGTAGGACCTGATGCAGTTTGGACTAGTATGCTCACCTCATACAGATACCCAGGGTGGAGAACCTGATCTAGTGTGGACAAGCAGACTCACCTCATACAAATATCCAGGGTGTAGGACCTGATCGTCCTTTCTGGGGCCTTGGCTGCACAAGGGGAAAAAAGGAGGAGAAAGATTAAGACTAACTTAACATCTGGATAACTTTTCATCTCATGCCCTGCTGTAATATTTTCCCCAGCTTCACTTCAGTTCAGCAGGATGTGCAGTAAATATACTGTACAGTCCTTAATGTAGAAACATGACTCTTTTATTTGGCTGACTACTAGGTTTGCAGTCTCTGAATATCTACTGTCAGGAATATGGCGGATAGGAACAATTTGCTAAACAAAAGAATATTGAAGTCCTAGAGACAGTTTTCGGATTTTGTGATTTTAAACGCTACAGCTCCGTGTTTGAGTCTGTTGGCCAGGACCCGACTATTTTTATAGATTCTGTTCTGACACACCCCAGGGCTTGTTACAGATGATATATTTAGGAGGCACAGTCTTTACAAACAAGAGCTCATTTCTCGCTTCCCATAGTTTTTCTAGCTGCTTGTTCTCCATTCCATAATGTCAATTCACGAGGAATGACAACGCCCCAAAATCAAAGTGTGGCGAACTATTGTGGAGTGAATATTTGGCTAAACCCGCTTGGCTGAGGGCCGACCTCTTTGCCGTAGGATGAGGAGGCCAGGACCCCCACGCAGGGGAAGCAAGGGGCAGCTGCAGAGGTGGAGGTGGGATGCAAAAGTCACATGGGAGGGAGAGGGAGATATCGCATTTGGTATTTATAGCATTCGGTGTAGGAAGGACGAAGGGAGTGATTGCTAATTGCTGACGGCAGGGGATGATTGAGCATGGTTGTTGTCATCCCTCCCGAATTTTAGTTAAATAAACTCCATTGAAAATACTCTACACCTTTCACTGCTCTGTTGCCCTTGTTTTTAAAAAGCTCTAAGAGAATAAGAGAGGTAAGGCATGGGCATGGGCGTTGTTCTGATGAATTTCTAAGGTTCAGCAATAACATCATGGGAAGACCACAAGGACAGGACTCTGAGGGCAACATAGCAAAATCCCCCAGGAAAAACTCCACAGAGGCGGGACAGGGGCAAGATGAGGACACTTACGATCCACTGCTTCTTTGATGGCAACTTCTAAGTCAAATGACTGGCATTTATCCTGTTGGTTGTCTTTCGGGAGGACATAATACTCTGTCACAACCTGCAAAGGAACCAGCCACATGACAGACTGAATAAGTGTACAATTCCCATTTATCATCGTCTGCAATTTTTTCAAATGGAAATGGCTGATGATCAGACTGTATCGATGAACCCACCGATCTAAAACAGATTCTACAAAGACCACGCAAAGCTGATGGAGATTGCCTGTTGCTATCAAAATATCTTAAATGCTTCTTCTGTCCTTCATTTACCACAAAGTGTGTTAATGAGTGGGAATGAGCTGAATAAAGGGTGGAAAATAAAAATGGGAATATTCTTATCACGTGTGGCACAGTGGTTAGCATTGCTACCTTGCAGCAGTGGGGCCCTGGGTTCAATTCCAGACCTGGGGTGACATCAGGGGAATCCTACTCCGTCGGGCCCCTGAGCAAGGCCCTTAACCCCAGCTGCTCTAGGGGTGCTGTGTAAAAATGGCTGACCCTGCGCTCTGACCCCCAGCTTCTCTCTCCCTTCTGTGTGCCTGTGTGTCTCAGGGAGAGCAAGCTGGGGTATGCCAAAAGACAACTCCCTAATGCAAGAAATCGTATATGGCCAATAAAGTGATCTTATCTTATCAGCATGGAGTTTGTTATCCCTGTGTTTGCTTGGGTTTCCTCTAGGTGCTCTATATGACCTGCAATGAACTGGCACCCTGTCCAGGGTGTACCCTGCCTTGCACCTGTTGCTTCCTGGGATAATATCTGCCCCCCCAGATGAAGAAGCAATGTTCTTATCTTAGGAGAAAAATGGCTGAACTGTAAAGTGATTAAATAGAACTGTAGATTCTGAGATGATCCAAAGTCATGAAAGGTCTTAAATGTTGCATTCTGACATTTTAACAATACTGATCTCATGTGTCAAGATATTCGAACAGGTGAAAGCTCAAACACTATTTAGAGCCTCTGTTTACTTATACAGTATATACAAATGAGCAAACTGAGCATTTGAAAAGCCTACCGCTAGTTTTCCTCTTCCAGTTCCTGTGGCCTCCACGGTGAAGTTCTGATCAAGTTTTACCTTTGTGACATAAAGCAAAAGAATTAAAGCGTCTACTTAAGCAAAGAAAATCACTCACACCCAAACATCTTTAATAAGCACACAAGGTTTCAACATGGTTTCAACCGTAGCCATTTCATGAAAAAGTACACAACAGGACGTTGTGTGTGCTATGTCAGTCTCCATTTAATTTAAAGGGTGTTTAAAAAGACAACAACTTTAATTTCTGGGCACACTAAATGGCACAGTTTGGTCGTTTGGTTCATTTAGACAAAACAAATATGTTCAGTGTAAGACATTTTTCCATTCTTGAGAAAGTCTGGCTTTCCTGTTCAGTGGTTCGGGCTTTTTATCACCAAACCTGCAAATTTTTTTCGTATATTTTCATTTAACAAAACCCAATGTTCATGAATAAGAAGTAGACAGCTCTCCATTATCAAGGATTGCATGCTTTTCCCATTGAGGATATTTTGGAAGTTTAGCAGTATTTTTTTTACTGGCACAGCATTTACGGCAACCCACTTGTATAAGCTACAGTACAATACTGATCTGACTACATTTACACATTCTAAACTTTATATACTTCCAATACTTTGATCACATTTTATAATCATTCCTATCTTGGAGTCCTTGCACTGGCTTCCTATCCAGGTTTTCTGTCAACTTCAAAAAGCTCATGTTCACCTACCAGACTTTGGAGTTGCATCCCAGTGTCTGTCTGAATTACTATCCTCTACTCCCCACCATGCAACCTCTGTTCATCTAATTCAGGTCTCTTATTCAGGACAGGTATCTAAATTCACTCTGAACAAACTTCAATATGTTCAGGATTCAGCAGCCAGAATCTTGACCAGCAATCACACTCTACCCTTCTTGGAATCCTTGCAATGACTTCCTATCATGTTCACAGTCGACTTTGGGGAAGAATTTTAGCATTTACCTTTTTTAAAGTGTATAAGATAGTGACTAGTAGGCTTTGAAAAATGCCTTTTACCTAGCAATAGTATAAAAGAACAATTGCAAGCATATTATTTGACTTTTGATATTAATGCTACAACCAGAATGCAGAATGTCAATACAAGCAGAATGTCTAGCTCATTTCACACCTTTCATTTATATACTTCGTTTTGTCTGTATACAAGGTAAAACTGCTTCTTAAGAAGAACGTGGCCAATTACAAAGAAATGTTTGTAGAGCAAAAAACAACTCCTAATATAGAAACTTAGAATGAGCTTTCCTTAGAATGTGTGAATTTGCTGTATAAAACTCATTGGATTTATCATCTCAGTGGAGAGGTTACTCACAGATCTGTATGAGAGGCTGCTCTCAGATCTGCATGATTATGTCCTCCCCATGCGCATGAATAAAGGACTCTGCTTGACCACACCTAACCTGAGTGAAGAGTTTTCTTCGACAATTTCTAAACTTTTCTTCGACAACTCATGCTCACCTGTAAGGTTCTACATGGCTTGGTACCTCAGTATCCATCTGACTTATTATCTCCCTACTCCCCCACCTTGCAACCTTAGTTCATTTCTGTTCTCCTGTCTGTCCCCCGAGCCCACTCATACATTCTATGAGTTACAGGGTTTTCTTTTGCTACACCCCAAAGCTCAGAAATTCTATCCCTCAGAACAGGAGAAAAGTCACCTTCCCTGAGCACTTTCAAATCAAGATTACAAACCTTCTTCTTTCGAATGGCTCCTATCGAACTGGTTCTGTGTCTACCTCTTTGCTTTCCTACTGGATTTTAATCCCCTATTTTAACTGCGTAATGCTCTGCTGTTTCCTCCCATGATGGGCTTTTTTATCTCATTGTCAAACACTTTGGGGAGCCACGTTTTATGTTTTATTATTATCATTATTATTACTTTAGATGGAAGTTCTTAGCCGGAATTTAATGTGGGATGACACCCAAGCCACTTTCCCACTGGTTCTCAATTCCATCCATTTCACCTTTTTTCACGTCTCATCTCGCGCATCAAACAAGTTTGGAGTACAGAACAAGTTTCTTCCTCTTCTGATTGCATTTCTTGTCATGCATAAACATGCTTCCCTTGTCCACCCAAAGTCAATCTGTGCAACTGCCTCTGGGTTTGATTGCTCTGCGTGGAGATTGCAGCCTCCTTGTCCTCCAACAGAGGGGCTTGGACCTCAGCCAAGTAGGTTAACCCAAATCGCAAGAAATCTCCTCGGCACATCTGATCCCGGGTATCGTTATTCCTTGTGGATGGTAGATTTCCATTGCAAGTGTATTGTGATCACAGTTCCAAGCCTTTTTATTTTCCAGGTTATGAAATTTCGCTCTTACCTAACTTGTGTGTTAAAATCAACGGTGCTTATGCTGTTGTCCGTTAGCATTCGAAAAATGGCAAGCTGATGGGTTAAATAGATTCAGAACATGCCAGGAGCCCTAATACACACCAGGAGGTACACTGCAAACCAGTACAGTACACACCAGAAACGGGGGAGAGAACTGCCTTTAAATGTGCGCCAGAAGAAAGGTAAAGAAAGGTAAAAGTAATTGAAAACTGAATAACCTTTTCTGCTGTCTTCCAGTGTTAACGTTTTGTACCCTATTTGGTGTTTTAGTCAGCATAAGACCTTTGTTAGCGTTTATCTCTGAAAGGTGAAAAACCAAAGGCCATCATATTATAGAAGGAATGTGAGAGAGTACCAGGAGTGTAAGCATATCATAGTAATGACTATGGCTTCATCTTTTTGGAGAGCAATAGTCATTACAGTCCACACCCCACGCACTGTGCTGCAGCGTCTCACATCATCTCATGCTTTTCCAGCCCCAGAAGCTGTCATCGTACTGTACCTTTTCCGATTTAGCTTGTGACAGGCCTCCCAGTTTGAAATACCACTTGGGAATTGTGCTGCGACCTGATATGCTGATATCCACGTTCAGTTCGAGGACACCCTCCACAGGTTCTTCGATCTTATACTGCGCCAGTGCCTGGAACACCACCATCGTGGTCTGCGAGAAAAGCACAGACAAGTCACCGGTACATAGCGTTCGACGCGGGATCCTGGCAGGATAGCTCCTGCACGCAACTCCAAAACAGCTTGTCAAACGTGGCAGGGAAAGACCATGATCCTCCGGTGCTCACTTCCTCATTCAAGAACCAATGTATTGACACATATTCAAAGCTATAGTGTCAGTGTTTAAGTGTGTTGTGGAAGGCGTGGAATAAATGAACATAGCTGGGCAGCTCTGTGTCAGTCACCAAACTTTGTTACTTTGTAACAACAGCACAAATTGGTTTGTTCCTACTGATGTTGTTAGAGAAGGGGTGACCAACTTTACGGAACAGGACAAAATTCACCTGTGGCTGAACCACATGAGGCCGCACTGTGTAAAACAAAACGTTAGCGGTCTGTCCTATGGTGCTGACTCAATGCTGGGCTGCTGTGTGTATTGAACTCAATAAAGGCTGAAACTGCACAAGGATGTCTCCAGTATCACAAGTAGTGTGTATCTATAATGTCGAAAAAAGCTGGGAAACCACATTTGTTCGTCTGTCTGTCCACCAGCATGTCTGCCCTGCATGCTCCTATGCTTTTTTCATTGTGTCTGTCTGGCTACAAAGCCTTGAATCCAGTTCAAGAACAGGTGCAAAATCCAATGTACCAGCACCAATGAGTCATTTGGGGGGCAACCAAGTCTACAGTCTTTGATTATATCTGAATTTCAAATCTTTTTTTTACTTCTATTGTCATTATATTGGTCTCTGCAAGAGTGTGATACTGGCTGCGTAAGGGCACACAGTCACACAGGGGAACATTATATAGTCTTGTCTTGTAAAGAGAGAGACTCTAGAGAGCCTCCCATTGTATATATTGGGGCTACAGGAGAGTTTTGGTTTTAGTACTTTTACCTGTGTCGATCCAAAGCCACCACTGGAATTCCCCTGTTCAATCAGCCACTTATAAATGCGGGCAGCTGTGTCCATTTTCTTCAGCCTCAGGTACGTCAGCAGAGCGTAGCCGGTGGCTTCTAATGTGTAATAGTGGGATTGGCTGTCTTTCCAATACGTTCCATCTGAAACAGAACCACCAGAAAAGGAGTAGTGCAGTCTGGCAAGGCTTAAGTTTAGCTAACTGTGGAGAGCAAGAACAGTGCAGGCTGGGATGGCTCAACAGCTGCTACAGTATGTGCAGAATAAAAGCAGTGCAGTTTGGGATAGCTTTCCAGTGGCTAGAGACTGTGTGCTCTCATTAACATAGAACAATCCAGGTGGGGCTGCACATTGGTGATGGTGGAGGGGAGTCCCAATTACCTGTAAAGCACTTTGAGTGGAGTGTCCAGAAAAGCGCTATATAAGTGTAAGTAATTATTATTATTATTATTATTATTAACAACAAAAATGCTTACCTGTGCCCGATCTCTCAAGGTGTGCCAGCAGAGTTGATGCATCATTTTGATTGCTCAAAGCTAAAGCATAGGCTGTGATGGCCACAGAGTAGGGTCGCGTCAGGGTTGGCAGATGGGACTTCAAGAATCCAGCAGATCTTGTCACCCTCTGAGACAAGCTCTGCACCCCGGCAAAAAGAGATCATAGAGATCAATGAACACTTATCCAATTGATTTGTTTTAGTTTGTGATTTTTCTTTCCATATTTTACCTAACTTCTTTCACCCACAAAAGTGTTTGATTTGAGCCTTCAGGTGTTGATTGATTAACTTTACAAAAACATGTGTGCTTCATTTGCAATTCAACAATATGGATGGGGAGCTGTGCTGTACAGCTGTTTTGTCTTACCATGAAACGTTCTTTACAGATCACTTTAGCTTCAGCCATGGAGATTAAGATGAAGGCTGTCAGAGTGACCTGTCCTTCTCCTGCTGCTGCCCCTCCCTGACAAGAAATCAAAGACCAAACTAAAACAAGGAAAGCAACAAGTCCACTTCCCTCAATTGAACATTCATTTATATGTTACTACTTTCCACAGGTCAGGCCCAGAGATTGGAGAGCTGAACACTGGAAATCCAACTTGACATAGTAAAGTTAATCATTTATGCTACATCCATCCATTTCCCAAACACTTAATCCAATTCAGGGGTGCAGGGGAGCCTACCATTGTGGCCAGCAAGGGTTGCAAAGAGGGAGACACCCTGGACAGTAAGCCAGTCCATCACAAGGCACACACAAAGACAGACACAAACACATACTCACACCAGGTCCAATTATTCCCAGAAGCCAATTAACCCACCAGTATGTCTTTGGACTGTGGGAGGAAACTAGAACACCTGGGCAATATGATAATTGAGGCCCACCTGTGGTGGGCCTCATTAGCAGCAACGATGAGTCAGCATACAGAGAGGAGGTGGAGCAACTAGTGGACTGGTGTACAAACACCAACCTCTCTCTTAATGTAAACAAAACAAAAGAAATCATCATTGACTTCAGGAAGGCCCACACTGATCACTCCCCACTGCACATCAACAGCCTCCCCTATGGAGACAGTTAGAAGCACCAAGTTCCTTGATGTACACATTTCAGATGACCTCACTTGGTTCCTCAACACCACCTCCCTAGCCAAGAAAGCCAAGCAGCGTCTCTATTATCTGTGGCGACTGAGGAGGGCAAACCTTCCCTCGCCCATTCTTCCCACTCTCTACAGAAGTGCCATTGAGAGCCCCTTGACCAGCTGGATCACTGTCTGGTTTGGGAAATGCAACGCTTCAGAGCGCAAGACCCTGCAACGAATTGTGGAAACAGCTGGAAAGATCATCAGAGCCTCCCTCCCTTCCATTTCTGTCACCTGTCACAAACGCTACTTACACAGGGCCTCCGGTATAGTAGATGACCCCTCCCACCCCTCCCACAAACTCTTTGCCCTCCTACCATCTGGAAAAGATATCGCAGTGTACGGGCCAGCTCCACCAGACTCTGTAACAGCTTCTTCCCCCAGGCTGTCAGGCTCCTCAACACCCTGGAATCTACTTGCACCCACTCCAATTCCAGAAAAAGGGTTTAAATTTACCTTGTAATTTGCACTATCTGCACTTTGCACTTTGTGTATCCTGTCTACAATGTCCATGTCAGTGTCCTGTCTGTCCTGCCTGTATTTGCACCGTGGACCAGGAGGAACGATATTTCGTTCCACTGTATACTTGTATATGGCTGGAATGACAAATAAACGTGAACTTGAACAACAATAACAATTAATAGGGAGTGAACGGGGCAAATCCCATTTAGACTGATCCAGGTGATGCAATGGATTAGGTGCTGCATCTCTTAACATGGGCTGCCCATGTGGAAGTGACCTTGATCTGTGTGTTGAGCGACAGATTGATGACAATTCATGATTGACGAATGACCAATAGATGAGGAGATCCCGATCTGTGTTAATGAAAGATTAATTCTGAAATTCCGATAAACAATTAATAAATGACAATATTCTAATCAACGTACAGTACAGTAGATTAAAGATCATGTCTCTCATGCACAGTAAGCTGTATTAGTCACAATCGCAGCCTGTAAATCAAAAACTGGTAATGATCACAACATGCATATATTATCAACTTGTGACTGTGTCTAAAATGTTTCAACATCAAGGAATATAATAATATACATCATTAACATACCATCATATACACTGCAGAAACAGGAGCCTCTTCTGTGAAAGCTCCATTGGGCAGCTGTTTTTTCAGGAACAAGAATTCGAGTGGCTCACACACATGCGAAGAGTGTATTACTGTAAAGGGGTAGGCTACAGAAAACACCTTGGCAACATAAGCTGTCAGCCTGAAAGCAAAAATCAGAGACAAATTAGCTTTTCTTTTTTTTTCCCAATTCAGCCTCCTGGAAACGTCCTTCTATTTTTTTTATTAATCCACCAAATCGAGATGGTTATATCATGATGATTGTTGATGCTTCACAGCTCTTGGATGCTGAGCTTTAGTTTCAGACTGAAATGGCTTCTTCTGTGTGGGGCTTGCATCTTTGAGATGGTTCAGTTAATTGATGTTTCTAAATTGTCATGTTGAATGTGTGTGTCCGGACCCTGTGATTGACTTGTACCCCATCTACAGAGTAATGTTGCATTCCATTCATCTGGGTAGTTACGACCCTTACAAGGAAGTCATTTGTGATGAATGTGCATCAATTCATTATTGTCCAGCAAAAGTTGAGGAAATGTCATGGGACCATAAAGTGTAAGTGTATGGTAAAACAAATTGATAGGACACATTCTTTGGCCATCAGTATGCATTTTTTGTTTACAGAATTTGAGGTTAATTTAAAAAAAGTGCTTCTGTGAATTTTATTATGGATCTGAATCTTGATGCACAATGACAGCTCCAACATCCAAGATTCAAACTTGCTTAGGGTAGATCAATCAGTCACATAACCTTCTTGCCTTGTTGGATTTCTCACAGAGCGCATGAATGATGTATTCCTTGAAACTACTTAAAGGGATAGGAAGGAAAATCGGTATGCTTCAACCTGGATCAGTTCTCCCCCAAGAGAAGCATATTGATATCCTAGGACACATGGTAGTTAAAAGTCAGCCAACTACTTGTACTGCTAACATCTCTTATTCCAAAAATGTTTGATCATGTCAGTCTTAGTCATTCTAGTGTCAATATGGTTCATATTTGGTGAAACGGGGTTGTATAAGCCACAATGGCCACTTGGCCACCATTTTGTTCTCACAGCTTAAATTGCCTGTGTCTTAGGAACTGCTGCACTGATTAGCATAGGGCTTGGGATGATTTTATAAGGTCTGCTTCCTTGCATTTAGAGAACTGTGGGTTAAAATGGGCAATAATTGGACAGTGACTCAAGCAAAGTGGCAGAGATCCGGCCGGTAGTTCTTCGAGGATCCTGTGCATAGCCGTGAACTCTGCGGGATGCAGAGGCAAACAATCCAGAATCGTAATCCAGAAGCAAGGTCGACAGGCGAAACGAGAGGTCAGTTAACCGGAAAGGGCAAACCGAGAAGACAATCCGAAAGGCGAAATCCGAAAGGCGAGATCAAAAGGTAAAAGTTAAGTCCGAAAACCGAGAAATCCAACAAGAAAATAATGCGCACTAGAAAACTCTAAGGGGCTTTTCAATAGTGAGCAGGGTTTGGTGCATGAGGGAACTTTAAATACTGAAGGGGAGAGGGACGTGGTTGGATAATTGGTCCAGGAGTGAGAATCTGTGGAATCTGGTGCCTGTGAGAATGTGATGGGTTCAGTTAGGGATGAGAGGGTGAAACAGTGGGTTTGGGAATGTAATGGGGTTTGCGAGGGCGAGTACGGGACATGACACGAAGTTTACAGTGACAGGGAGATGTGTTTTTGCTACATTGGTGGCCACTCGCTGGTGATGAGATTTTGAGGTCACTGAATGTTATAAAATGATCGCCACTGTCAGATGAACATATGGGAGGGATCTGTCTGCCGTTCCTCATTCACCCTTGTGAAGTACATGACGTGTGTTTCCTGGTTTGAAACGTAGAGTCGGAGGTCGTTCGATTCTGACAAGATGGAGACTCTTAACTGAACTACATTCCCTAGAAGGGAATCGGAGACTGATCTGCCATCCTCAAACACCTGACCAAGGTACACTTTTGGTTGGGTGATGTTTAAAATCAGGAAGCTGGGGCTTCAGGGCGTCCTTTGAACTCTCACGGCTGTTACAAGTTCTGTTTTGAGAAAGAGTTTTTTCACTATGAAGCGAGGAACCGGCTTAGTTAGAGCTGAATTGTTGTTCTTTGTTCTAAAAATTTTGAATGCATCATGTAACAACTTAACATCTGTGTTTTAAATTACTGTACAAAGCTCTCTGAAATATGCAGCCAGAAAGAGAGAACTGTTACAACAGATAATAAAAATTACTAAGATCTAAGATAATCTAGGTTAATTAAAATAAATAAATATATTTATTTTAGATAGATATATACAGTACAGATTAATTAAAATAAAAAAAATTGCACAGAATGTATTACTTGTTATTACCAGGTACTTGGTGCCTTTTTACTGTAAGGTGGATAGGAACCATCTTGAAGGCGATAAGCCAGCTGATTGGAATAACCTGCAAGGGAAGAAAAGCTGGTGAGAAAGGCAGATTCTCTGAAACCGTGTGACTCTCTCTACTAACATGTCTGCATCTTTTCATACAACCAGACTTGCAGCTTTGTGCATCTTCAAAGATGGTAAGATATGAAAACTTGTGTGGCAGTTCCCTGCTGTTAGACAACTAAAAAAATCTCCAGAGGTAAGGTTGAGATTGTGCAACTCCTGTGAAACATTTTTTTTTAAAGCAAATGTTAAACAAGAGATTTCAGACATGCACACCTACAAGACTTTCATTTTCATTTGAGAGGGTCCTATCCTTAACAAAGTCATTCATGGTTTTAAGTGCAATCACCCCTGTAAATTATTTCAGTACTTTGATGTTGATACTGATTCCCAAGATGCTTCTTACAGTCACACACACACACTGTTAAGCAGCTTTTAAAGAAACCATAGTTCCATATTCTTGTGAATGAGTCATACCGGTTTTGACGTAGTCAGTGGTCTTTTCCCGATTTTGGACTCCGACACTCGCCCACGCGTTGGCTTTGTCCAGGTAATGCATTGCTATGACCGGAAACGTCATGGAGGCTAGGTTCTGCTCCACGCAACCTCCAGGCAGTCGTATGAGCTTAGTCAGGGCAGAGCCACTGATGGCATTCCTTATAGTTTCCTCCAGCTCATGCCCTGTAGACACAGACCCAGACACAACCATACAGTAGTTCTCTGATTCTGCTTTTATAAACGTGTATCAAACACATCAACACAACGTTGTTCCAGGTGGATTTGTCTGGACAGAGAGGTATTTTAGATGGTTGATTTGCCGATGGATACGGTGAGTGAGGTGACCTACAAATCGATTGCTGTGTTCTCAAATTCCAAGAGGATTCTGTCATAAACACATCAGTCACTCCATGTTGTTTTGCTTCATCTCAATGACTGGTGATGCGAAACTACCTATATACTGTATCAAGGAATCATGCGGTAATAAAAGTGGACTGTGCTGTATCTTTTACAAACATTACGTTGATCAGAATTGTGACCAATATGTTTTTATTGACACAGATGTAGGAATCAGAGTAATGAGTCTGCCGTGATCTGAGCGTGGCTTTCTGCTGGACTTGAATATCGCCACTGACAGCCAGATCTTCAAGTATGAACAAGGAAATCTCAGAATAGCGCCTTGTGTCATAACTTTCTGGTCCATTCTTCAAGGATTCCAGCTTTCCAGGAACAAATGGTCCCCATCTCCAGGACTTGAACTGGATTTGACCACAACTGCATTGTTCAGTTGTGTTGCCTCCTCAGAGGCTGTAGAATTACCTGTTACTGTGATGTGTGTCACTGGTTCTGTGTTTGGAGTGAAAGGTCCCACCGATAACTTCTCAAATGTTACAATTTCCCTTCCATCTGTAATGAAAACAATAAGTTACCACATTCAAAAATGTATTTACAGTACTTATTTAATTTACTGCTTAATGCAGACCACTGCTCAATGGAATCAAAAGATGTGCTCATATTTGTTCTTCAAAAGCTCAGCAGGTGTGAGCCTAGTCAGTATCTGGATGGGAGACCTCCTGGGAAAGTTAAGGTTGCTGCTGGAAGAGATATTAGTGGGGCCAGTAGGGGGCGCTCACCCTGCGGTCTGTGTGGGTCCCAATGCCCCAGCATAGTGACGGGGACACTATATTGTAAAATCCTTCACATGGGATGTAAAACTGAGGTCCTGACTCTCTGTGGTCATTAAAAATTCCAGGTCGTTTCTCGAAAAGAGAACCCTGGCTTCCTCGTCAAATTTACCATTGACCCTTACCAATCATGGCCTCCTTATAATCCCCATCTATGAATTTTGAATCCTTTATCCTCTATCTGTGGGATATCTTTATCCTCTAGAGCAGCTGATTCAAATGATTCTTCTACTCACCAACTGGACACTAAAATATAAACATCTGTTCTTACATGTTTAATGTGTTTTCAGTAAAAATGCTTTGAGAACTCAGTCATTCAATCATATTTTAGTTCATGTGACAAGATCGCTGTAGGGACAAGACCTATTTTTTCACTTAGAATTTTTGTGTTACTTGACAAAGCAGCCTAATGCCTCTCCCTCAATGAAGAGGAGTTCACCTTTTGTCTAACTTGTGAACCTCAAGAAAACAAATTGTGCACAGACTGTACTAAAGACAACTTAGCAGGCTGCTAAGCAAAGCAAGGCAAAAGCTCTTTCTCTCGTTGGCCTCCATTAGCTGCAGAGCCCAGCCAGTGTTTTACGAACTTAAAGCTTAAACTCATCAAGGACATGTGGACAATGGATTTTTGAGTATAATTTCATTAATCACATAATTCTTGAGAGATTTAAGAACTGTTGCAAATACATGTTCGATGTTTAGTTCACAATATTAAATGTGTATATATATAAATGTGATTTAATTATCAGAATCCTGCTTGCTAGGAATGAGCCAGGGAGCTGCTGCAGGGAGAAGTTGGGGCGAAGGAAGCAGCAGTGAGCGGAAGTGGGTGATATTAGGAATTTGACTCTCAAACCTCTGCCTACAAACTCCATTTATTTTCAGAAACTCCTTCGACCGAAACAGATGGAGTAATGACTATCACTGACAAACTGCAGGAATATGTCACAAATCTGAGGGAATGCACGTGAAATGCTTAAGGGAGGTACGTTTACCTACTGTTGAGGTTTTGAAATCAAGTGTTGGCCACAGCCCATCAGAGAGGGCAGATCTCAATGTGTTCCCAGGGGTGAGAACACTGTGCTCGGAAAGCGACCAAGAAGAGGGTGATGTTCTTACCACTCTTTTCGGAGGGATTCAAAATCACTATCTTCTCATCAATCCTCTTCACACCCTCTGGCTAAAGGCAAATTAAGAAAAATCCCAGAAGAGTTATAATGAAGCAAAACAATAAAATGATGTTCTACAGAATTGACTCACATCTTTAAACTCACATAACATGGATTGAACCTTTAGCTTTGTCCTTTGTTTGTCCAACAATTCCTGGTGCACAGACGTGGAGAATATTTCGACATCATGCTCTACACATCTTGAACATCTGACAATAAAATATCGCCCTTTCTTTCTCCTGAGGGAGTTCACATCGGTAGTTCTCACAGTGGTGTATATTCCGCCGCAGGCAAATTTCACAAGGGCACTGAATGAATTACACAGACACGAAAATACACATCCTGAGGGGGCATTCATCATAGCGGGTGATTTCAACGGTGCAAACCTGAAGAAAACAATGCTTAATCTACATCAACACATCAACTGCCCGATGCGCGGAACAAACACGATGGACAATGTTTACACTCCCTTCCGGGATGGTTACAAAGCCCTGCCCCGACCTCCTTTTGGCAAATCCGATCACGCCTCCATTCTGCTACTTCCCATTTACAAACAGAAGCTTACACAGGATAGGCCAGTGTTAAGAACCGTTCAACGTTGGTCAGATGAATCAGACTCTATATTAAGTCACTGTTTCGCTATGATTCTTCCGAGAAGCTGCCAGAAATAATATCAATCTTTATGCGGACTATTTTACTGGCTACATCAACAAATGCATTGAAATTGTGGTTCCCGGGATTACTGTTCGCACATACCCAAATCAGAAACCGTGGGTAACTGGCGAGATACGTGCCAAACCTAAAGCTAGGACAAAGGAACAAGTAATAGGTTTATTCCATGCTGAAAAAAAAGAAGAAAGAGAACACAACGTTTCGGCCGTGGAGCCTTCTTCAGGTGTGAGAGAGACAGGGCCATGTCTCTCTCACACCTGAAGAAGGCTCCACGGCCGAAACGTTGTGTTCTCTTTCTTCTTTTTTTTCAGCATGGAATAAACCTATTACTTGTTCCTTTGCAGCCTACGCATGCTGACACAGCTACCCACCTGAACTACTAAAGCTAGGACAGCTGCTTTCAATTCTGGTGATATGGATAAATACAAAAAACCCAGATGTGACCTCAGGAAAGCCATCAAAATAGCGAAATACAACTACAGAGTAAAATTACAGTCATATTATCACGGCTGCAACACACAGAACATGTGGAGTGTGTCACGATATTAGTCCCCCCTCCTTAAGGGTGCTCCAGCCCTTTCACTCAAGACTTTATTCGGTGCACCTGTTTCCCATTCCCAGCCCACCTTAAAAGCCAGGCGCTGACGCTCATCCGGGCTCTGCATCTGATTTCCATATCGTGCGAGTCCGGGACCTGGAAGCGCCTGGTCCCGTTAAGGTTTTAACCCCTGTTCCTGTTCCCCGTCCGCCGCTTCCGACCCGGCCTTCGTGGTTTTTAATTCCTTCTTCTAATGGATCTTCTGGTTTTGGACTTACCCTTGTGTTTTGGATATTCCCAAAGGACTACTTTCTCGGATTGTTCGCCTCGGCCACACCTCCCCCGTGCACCAGCGCACCTTGGACACGCCCCCCTGTCTTCTGCCCCGTATTCCTGCATGACGTTTCCCTAGTGTTTCCCCACTCCGTCGGATTGTGTCGTCCGCATAGGGTCCGGAAAGAACTGTTCGTTACAGAGTGGTATACACACTATTACAGACTACAAAGCGCAACCCAGCTATATCGCACAACAGTCTGCCTCTCTTTCTGATGAGCTAAATTCATTCTATGCTCGGATTTGAGGTCAGCAACGCAGATCCAGCCAGGAGGATTCCAAATCCAAGACCGAAACCCACTGATCATGTCCAAAGTGGATGTGTGTAAAGTTTTTAAAAAGACCAATCCACACAAAGCTCCTGGCCCTGATGCTATCCCTGGCCGTGTTCTGAAGGCATGTGCAGACCAGCTGGCAGATTTCTTCTCAGACATATTCAATCTTTCTCTAGCTCAGTCTATAGTTCCTTCCTGCTTTAAGAAAACCACCATCGTCCCTGTTCCTAAGAAACCCCGAATCAGTTGCCTGAATGACTACCGCCCCGTTGCAGTCACATCAGTTATCATGAAGTGCTTTGATTGGTTGGTCAAAGCACACATCTCCTCACTGCCTGACACACTAGACCCACTGCAGTGTGCGTATCGCCAGAACAGGTCAACAGAGGATACTATTGCCACTGCCCTCCATACTGCCCTCTCACACCTGGATAAGAAAGGAACATATGTGAGAATGCTGTTTGTTGATTAAAGCTCAGCATTCAATACCATAGTGCCCTCAAAGCTTATCTTCAAGCTCCAGGACCTGGGACTGAACACCTTCCTTTGTAATTGGATCCTGGACTTCTTGATGGAATGTCCGCAGGTGGTGAGGGTGGGCACCAACATGTCCTCTACTCTGACTCTAAGCACTGGAGCCCCCCAAGGCTGTGTGCTTAGCCCTGTCCTCCACTTCTTATTTACCCATGATTGTGTCGCCAGGCATAACTCAAACTCCATCATTAAGTTTGCGGACGATACAACAGTCATCAGCCTGATCACAGATGGTGAGGAGTCTGCGTACAGGGAGGAGGTTGAAACCCTGGGAGCATGGTGCCAGGAGAACAACCTCTCTCTGAACATCAGTAAGACTAAGGAGATGATTGTGGACTATAGGAAACACCAGGGAGGAGATCACACACCTATCTTTATCAATGGGACTGCAGTGGAGAGGGTCAGTAGTTTTAAGTTCCTGGGAGTTAACATCACAGAGGACTTAACCTGGACCCACCACACCAACACCGTGGTCAAGACAGCACGGCAGCGCCTGTTCTTTCTCCGCAGGCTAAAGAAGTTTGGCATGCCATCACATATCCAGGCCAACTTCTACAGGTGCACTATTGAGAGCATCCTGACTGGCTGCATCACTGCCTGGTATGGGAGCTGCTCCACCCGGGATGGCAAAGTACTGCAGAGGGTGGTGAAGTCAGCGCAGCTCATTACCAGCTGTGAGCTACCTAACATCCAGGGTATCTACTCAGCTAGATGTCTGAAGAAGTCCAGGTCCATTCTCAAGGACCCCAGTCATCCCAGTCACAAACTGTTTTCTCTCCTACCGTCCGGTAAACGGTACCGAAGCATTCGGTCCAAGTCCAACAGACTACAGAACAGCTTCTACCTCCAGGCATTAAGACTGCTAAATAGCCAACCTGCAGCTCCTTTAGCAAATCACCTTTAATGGCTACATAGACACACAGTTTTCACTGTATTCAGCATACTGCACTATTTGGACATAATATAGTGTATTGTATACACCCTGGACACATAGTAGCTCTATTTATATTGCGCTCTGTCTGAGTTTATTTTATTCAATTTCTATTGCACTATTATGTATTATGTAACCTTAATTTTGTAACTTTAAGTTTGTGATTTCACCCCATGGTGATCTTGTAGAAAAGACATCTCACTGCCAGCAACTACTGCTGCACGCTGCATTGTTGTGCATTTGATCAATAAACTTTGATTGATTGATTGATTGATCTGCTGTACAGTAAGCTATTTCAGAGCACACGCTGAAGTGACTGCAATGTGCATAAGAGGGACTGATAGTTTTTTCCAAACATAAAATAGGTGAAAAAATAAATGATGTGGGATAACCAAAGATGGCTGACCCTAGAAGTTCAATTTTGTAATTAGAAGTGTTACTACACAATTTTGCTTACCCCCGAAATATGCTAAATGTGAAAGGTCAATATTAATCCTAAAATAAACTTAGCTGTTCTATTGAGATTGTGTGGGGAACTTTATTCCCTAGGAATTTCTATAGACCTAGAAAATACCATTTCCAGTTCCCTCCATTTCTAAGACATGTGGGGTAGCAGAAGGCTGAAATGTTGCATACACCTTTATTAATGCAGCAGTTTAATTCATTGATTTTTTCCTTGTTCTGTTTTAGAATTTAAAATGAATCCAAAATCATTACCAGAGAAAAAAATAAACCCAAAGGAAAAGTATTCACCTCTCCTTGGCTAACTAACTAGCATTGATATTTAAGAAATCTGAAATGTTACTGCACAGTTTGATCTACCCCTACTCAGTACTTATACTGCTAACTACTGCGATTAGTACGAAGATAACCTTAGCTGTTCTACTGAGATTGTGTTTGCTCTTTTTCCCAAAAGGCTTCTGTAGATCTACTGTAGATATGACAATTTCCCATTTCCCCCCATTTCTAAGAAGCATGGGATTGCAAAAGGCTGAAATGTTGGTAATCTAAGTGTAATTTTAATATTTTCCTGATTTGTTCTCTCTTCTCATTGACAGAGAAAAATCAGTGGGGATCCCCAACTATAAAAATTCACGTCTCCTGGGCCGTCACACTCACCAGAACTCTCAGCTTCTTTCTCACTGCATCTCCGACTAACTGACCATAGACGTTGGCCCTCACTTCGATCTCCGGCTCTCCCAAAGCCAGAGGAATGATGGTGAAGGGAACCAACCGAGATGACTTTTCCTCTATAGAGATGTCCTGTCGGAATCTCCCTGTGTAGCTGGCCATGCTGCAGATTTCATGAGATTTCATCAGCTCCACTCGGACCTAGAGAGCAGAAGAGCATTGATACATTTTTCACTGATGATGAATAGAAAGTGATTACAGTACATTGAATGACAATACAATAACATTCTCTCCAGCAACGGTCTTTCAGATGAGACGTTAAACCGAGGTCCTGACTCTCAGCGGTCATTAAATATCCCCGGGCATTTCTCGTGAAGAGTAGGGAGTTATCCTAGTGTCTGGGCCAAATTTCCCCCATCAGCCTTTACCGTGACCTCGATTGTCCCCATGTATGATTGGCTGGCACTTGCCCTGGGGTGGACTGGCGTCCTGTCCAGGGTGTACCATGCCTTGTGCTCGTTGTTTGCCGGGTAGGTTCCTGCTTCCCGTGACACCATATGGTATAAAGTGGTTTGGTAAATGACATGACATTACTCTCCAGCAAATAAAGCCTCATTGTCTTTATCAAATCTGAAATGCACAAAATGTGTTTATTCACATTTCAAAGATCCCCTTTTGATCACTTCTGGCCGTCATGAAGTCAGCTGAGCATTTCTACATTTGACTTTGGAGAAGAAAACGTCCATGTACTGGTTCATTGTGTACCATCTCTGCTAAGGCTTTAGAAGAGCATGTTTATGTTGAGCACAACGGAGATGAGGAAGAGTTTTCCATTTTCGGAAAGCGTTCCATTGTGGTGAAAACCAACCAAATTCCTATTCCTTCCGAAAATGAATGACGAGACCACTTAAAACAACATGAGCCTTGCAAAAACGTGTCTTCTGAATTTAGTTTGGGCTCTATCCACAAGTCTGGCATTGTAGTTTGAATCATCATGTCACCATTATAGATGATTGGGACCAAGATTCCTCAAGGACTGGAGGTAGCACCAAAGCAGGTCTTGGGTTAGTGATTCAAGCCTCTCTTAGTTCCAAGTCAAGCAGCAACTAATGCAACTTCCCATGTGCTTTAATGTCCTTAATGTGGTTCTGTTTGAATATTTTCATGCTCTCTACAGTATGACAATTGTACTATCACATGATCACATAAAGTACACGAGAATTTACTATTTACTAATTCCGAGATAATTTTCTCGTAATTATGAGATAAATTGGTCGTAATGACAAGATAAGCTGATCTCAAAACAATTTGGTTTTAATCTATTATAAGATATATTTTTTTGGGGGGGGGGTGCGAACTCAATTATTATTTTTATAAAGAGGAAAAACTACATCTTTTATACGGTTGAAATTTACAGTTCTCAAACACATGTTTTTTTAGGTAAACACAGTAAATTAACTTTAAGTTATCCTGGCACTCTTCACTCAAACATCTGCCACAGAAGGATGTCAAAAGGCTCAGGTCTAACATCTCAGAGCAATCGAACGGAGGTCGGACTTACAGTATGAGAAGCCCAGAGCTCAGGTCACACCTGAGAAAACAACTGACACTTTGAACCAGGTCCCTGTAGACTCCACCTCTGGGTATCATAGTGTGCCCTTCAGGGGATCCTAGATTACTGTGTAAAATGGTAGCCAGCAAGCTCTTTGTAACTGGAAAACTGATTCTGCACTTCCATCTCCCTCATCACCTCTTACTAAATGTAGTTTATAACGAAAGTTCGGGAACCGCGCTCAATCATACCCAGCTGTCAGTAATTAGCAATTGCTCCCGTCATCCTTCCTCGATCACACGCTATAAATACCAACGTGATTTCCTACTCTCCCTCGCATAGGTCTTTTGCATCCCAGCTCCACCCCAGCTCCACCTCTGCAGCTGACCCTTGGTTCCCCTGCATGGGGGTCCTGGCTTCCTTGTCCTCTGGCCAGGCGGTCGGCCCTCAGCTAAGCGGGTTAAGCCAATATCTGCTCCATAATAATTCAATAGTTCATCACGCTTTGATCTTGGGCGTTGTCATGAAATATGATTGAGTCTTGCTAATGTACTGGCATGAGCTGGAACACTGTTGAAGTTGAGTATGAGAAACCTCAAATGCAACTTGAGAGAGAAACTTACCTTTATAGGCTTAGTGTCATAGTTGTACAGAACTGCTTTGATCTCCACTTGTTCATTTCTTATCACTGCGTAGGGCAGACGCAGGTCCACAAAGAAATTCATTTTCACTCTAATGGGGAGGGGACTGGACACGCAGACGCCTGTCGGGACAGTGAGGACATACAGTCTGAAATGGCCTGTTTACTTGGACAGTGCTGACATTCGTAATCTAAACGCAGTGCAGAGGGATTGGGACAAATATTAGATTTGTTCTGTCAATGCCTACCATAGAATTATTCTATTCTGTTTCATTAAAACCTAGGGAAACGCATTTTATTTTTATCTACTGTAAGTGCCACCATTTGAGCTAACTCCAGCTCCCATTTTCAGTGCTCTTCTGAATCGCCTCTGCACCTTGGCCCGGACAACAGGATGAACCAGATGCCTGTGACACTAGAGGGTTTCTCATTGACCACTTTGGCAACCCTCTGCAACACTCTCTGGACTCTGGTCTAGTGTGCACTGCAGGCAGTACAATCATCTCTTGTTTTAGAAGCACTTGATTTATGACTTTACTCTACACGTCTTGTGTTTCCAATCTGTTTTTGCTGTTATGAAGAGATTTTTGCCACTATTCTTGCCATCCTCTTTGCATCTGTGATCTTAATATTTTGCGCATTTGAGCTTGTCTAATTATTTTGTTAATCACTGTACTAGGGAAAATATGGGAAGTAAGAAGCAAGGGAAAATTGTCACGCCCTCTGCAGCCAGAGGGCGCTCCTTCTCTGTCCTTTCCCTAGTTTCCGGTCTGCTGTCCTACCTGTCCCTCTCTCTTCCTTGGGCTATATATTTCTTGGTCTTGCACTCTGTCCTCGCTCAGCATTGACGTTCGGATGTCCTGAGACCCGCCTAGCACCAGGGCGCCCCACGTCCGCTCCCTGAGGGCATAGGTTTCAATACGGCATTCCTGAACTCTTTGCACTAATGAGCCCGGGCCTTTTTCCCGTCTCGCCGCTACGCATATGGGTCTTTTTCCGCTCTCCTGCTCCCCACGGTTAGTCCCTTTGGACGTCCGTGACAAAAATAAATAACATTGTCTCTGACAGCACCGATCATTATGGAAGCCCGTTTCCACCAGGGAGTAAAAAAAATGCTCTTTGGTATCTCGCAATTGCGACATTGTATCTCAGAGTTCCGAGTTTGTATCTCTCAATTGTGACTTAAAATCTCAGAATTACAACTTCATATCTCGCAATTACGAGTTTATATCTCACAATTGTGACTTCTCAATTGTCAATCTCAAAAATCAAAAAGTTGTAATTCTGAGATTTTAAGTTGCAATTGTGAGATACCATAGAGTGTTTTTTTTTTAACTCCCTGGCTTCCATAGAATCTTCACTGGGTTGGCATTCTTAGAATATTTTTTCATATTTTATCTTTTTGTTTATATTCTTAATCACTTTACTAGGGTACATGGTATAATTATTAAAATAAGTAATCATGATCTTACTTTGACTCTACTTGATCTTACAATTGTGACAGTTCTCTTGTGACATCCAAATACAGTATATAATCTTGGATGATTTTCTAGACCTGAGGAATGAATTTAAATCTGTTATACGTAAGTAATGGGAATATCATTTTTATTCTACGAAAGTCTGTGTTTTTTGACCTTCCAGACAGTTTTTAAGGCACAAATTCTGTTTGTAAATGGGGGGATGGGTGCGATCAAGGGTTATACATTTCAATATTGTTCTCAGAGGGAAAAACATACCTGAAAGAGATCAAATTAGTTCTTGGTACCTGAGACAATCCAGGGTATCCCACCCCAAAGCCAACATAAAAATATTATGACAGGAGATTGACTACTGCTGATATCTTTGCTGGGAGAATAACCATAGCAAGTATCTTTCACGGGACACTACAGTTGGGCTAATAAAAGCCTTTACCTGTGATGGGTGATGAGCTGATGGCCAGGACCTCCCAGTCTGTAATCGTGTCAGGAAGAGCTGTCAGAATGTCTAAAGAGCTTAAGGGAGCAGAGAGTGATAAAGAACATAGTCAGCTATGCAATGCTTTATTTTCTCAGACACATCTTACACTTAGAATCTGGAAAACTCAGGCACAGTCTCCTTCATACAGACTGAAGACACAACTGGGGTGACACCCAGGACAAGAGAAAAAACTTGCTCTTTCACAACATCCACCCCCATAAACCCATAATGTACCCTGTGGCATCTCCTTCAGCTGGCAGAACGAAATCCTGCCACAGCCAGCTTTCAGGAAATTTTGTACGTACTCGGATGTCATCTTCACTTAAGAGCTCTTTAGCACCTGCCACAAAAACAAAGGATGAGAAACTGTATTGTCTCTTCTATTATAAGTCTCTACTGTACATAATATCTGTTGTCTATTTGGAACAGCCGATTATTTCTAATACAGTCCCCCAGGTTAGTGACATCAGAAGGAATGCTAGATTTTCTCTGTAGCAATGAGCCGATGAACTCACTGCGAGACAGCACCAGGCTGGAAGAGAGTTGCTTCTTCTTGTTGGCGATCTCGGTGCAGCAGCGCAAGAACACTTTGGCGCACTCCGGTCCTTCCGTGATGAACCGCGATCTCCGCTCACAGGAGTAATCCATGGGGATGTCCTTCATCCCATCCCGGCAGCAGATCTTGAGCTGCTCGTCCTGGATCTGGCTCTCTGGAAAGCATGAGCGCAAGATAAAGGTTTATTCCATGCTGAAAAGAGATGAAGGGAAACACGACGTGTCATGAGCACAAGATGGCCGGTTGGTCGACTCCTTCAAATACTACCATCAGAAGGGTGTAAATGTTAAAGGATTCAAAGGGCCAACAATCGGCTCGTCCCGTTAATGTCACACAACTGATTTCAACCCCATTCACTACCAGTGGAATTAACTTCACTCTAGAAGCTACGCCAAAGGGGAAATGTTGCACAATTTAAAAAAGTAGGATAACGACCAATCATAGGACTCTTTTTCTGCAGAGGTAAAACTGTACCTGCTACTTTGATTTTTTCCAGTGTCGTTGTTTCAGTGCCAATGCCATCCAAATTTTGTAACCACTATCTTACATCATAAGAGATCATCCCATTTTATAGCAAAACAGGGACAAAAATATCCCTAGAAGTCCTGCAACTCCTGTACTATGACTTTTGTTCTTCGTGGATGTGCAACTGTCTTGGATGCACTTTTCAGACAATAAAGTCATGAGCTCACGTACAAAACAAAGTCATGTCATGTGACTTGCCAAACCGCTTTATACCATATGGTGTCAGGGGAAGCCGGAGCCTACCTGGCAATGAGCGCAAGGCAGGGTACACCATGGACTGGTCACCAGTCCATCGCAGGCCAAGTGCCAGCCAATCATACATGTGGACAATTTGGAGGCCACAGTAAAGGCCGAGGGGGGAAATTTGGCCCGGACACCGGGATAACTCCATACTCTTCTTGAAAAATGCCCGGGGATCTTTAATGACCACTGAGAGTCAGGACCTCGGCTTAATGTCCGAAAGACAGACAAAACAAAGTATTTTTCAATATGGTAAAAGCAGAAGGAGACTGAAATGGGTAGCGTGGATTGTCGAAAAAAGCCTTGTTTGTTATTCCATGGAACAAAGCTGATGCTGCTGTCTCACAAAACAGGTTAAAAAATGTTTGTATAAAGGTAAGGCACAGAAGAGATTGAACCTTGCAATCAATGATTGGACACCGCTGACCCTCTTTAAGTTTACTGGATACCTTTAGGAGGGGACACCACTCACCCAATTTAACCTTGTCTTCGGTCAGAAGAAGAGATCGGACCTTTCGCACAGCATCAGAGGGACATTTGAGATCTGTGGAGGTAAAAACCAGAAAGATAATACTCACTTTCCACTGACATTTTGGCAGTTTTAAGTAACAGTATCTGTATTGTCAGAGAAGTATGTGCCCACCTCTGTTTATTTTGTTTATAACAAAATATATATTTATATTTCCTCGATTCAAGCCTATTCTAAATGAGAGTCCCACAGAATCACCCACCCCCCCAAAAAAAAAGAATACCCCATAAGGCTACTTGGTTCATGTAGTCTGTTGTGTAGTTAGTAGCCGCGTGGATAAAGGAGGGCCTTGTTTTTCTGGTTTCCAATTCATCCCCACATATGGTCACGCACACAGAAAGTGTTAGTAGTGTAACAGATATACTGTATTCATCCTGTTGGATCTACCAATGGAATAATTACATCAGAGATTTCAGATTTGCACTGATTCTCTCTACCTTGCCTAGTGGTGGTCATTCCTCCAGTGTTCGATTTGAACAGCAGCCCAGCATCAGTGAAAACTCCCATGCTGTTCTTTCCTCCACCTGGGGTGCAGCCTATGTCTTTTTTCTCAACCTCATCCCAGATCTACCAGAAAGACAGAGAGGTTGGGTCTGTAAAATGGTCGTCATCTTTCTAAAATTTAGAGATCCTGATCTGCAGTCTTGTAAGTTCTTCCAGGCTTGTTTTGTAGGCCATTGTTAGATCATCAGTTCCTAAACGCTTTGAACAATTAAATTTGCGATCAATCCTGCAGGATGATTTTTATCGATGTAGCAATATGCAGGTAAAGTACCTGCCTACTTTTCAACCCTCAAACACGCTTGGGTTCCCTTGCACTTGCTATTTGAAACATTCCATTTATATGTTATGCAACAGATCGCTTATTTAATTGACCAGTAACTCACAGGTAATACTTATCTTCCAAAGTAAAAGAGGCTGACCAAAATACATACTGGCTGGGGCTCCCCAGGGCTCAGGTTAAATGTTCCCCACTGTAAATGTTAAGTGTAGTTTCAGAACTGGTCAGACATGGTACAGGCAATGCAACTGTCAATGCAGCACAATGGGATTAATGTGAGAGCCTGGAGGCCCACCTACCACCTAGTAGCCCTACATCCGCGGCTTGAGGGCATAGGCCTCCTATCGGCGTCCTGACCCTGCTGAGTCCGGAGCTCAGAGCGCCTGGCCTCGTCACCCCCGTTTTTATCCCAGTACCGGATTTTTATCACCATGGCCACCCCACCAGCACCAGTGCACCTTCGCCACACCCCCCCCGTTTGTCTGTTTCACTTACTTCCAGATTATGCTGTCTGCATAGGGTCCTGACCTACACATCATAACTACACAAGTCATAACTACTGAGCAATAGGCCAACAAAGGAGGTGGTTGGACAATTCTGTCCAATGGTTCAATGTTGACCAGCGTCACATTACATTCGTCCCCCGTTAAAGGCCCGTTCTTAATGAAAAGGAAAATCAGACAAGCCTCTTTCTCAGATCTGTTTCTCATGCAAGGAGCAAAATACCTTGGTTTGAGTGAGCTTGTTCTTGTTGTTCAAAAGAAAGACTGCCTTGTCTACTGCAACCAGGCCAACTATGGCACCAGGGTCCCCGTTCACCTTCAGGTTCAAACTGTCTCCGGGTCTGTACTCTTGATGCTTGTCTTTCAAAGACACCACGAGCTGCAGAACAGAAGACAGAGCCGGGTCACACTTTCTGATCATCAGGCTGTCAGGAAAGCCAAGCCTTCTGGACCAAGAAGATCCTGAATTCAAAGCAATTGAAGAGAATACGAAGAAACTTTTCGTGCAGGTGTAGCGGAGCTAGTTTGGACATGGTGACGTCATTGCCCTCCCTGCGTGTAACAGGGACCTCAGCTGCCTGGGCTGAGGGAGGTCTCCTTTAGCTAATGCAGCTAGTTCCCTGTTGCGTTACACCAGAGACCCGGGTTCGTGCCCCAGGTGCTGCGGGACGGAATGGGGTGGCGGAGGGCTCGAGCCCGCGCGGAACTGCAACGGTCACATTAGTGTCCTTTGCCAAGGCGAAGTCAGCAGGGGGAGTGTAGCGGAGCTAGTCAGGATACGGTGATGTCAGTGCCCTCGCTGCGCATAGCAGGGACCTCCGCTGGCTGGGCTGGGGGGGGGGGGCTCTCCATTAGCTCATGCTGCTGGTTCCCTGTTGCGTTACGCCAGAGACCTGGGTTCGTGCCCCAGGTGCTGCGGGACAAAACGGGCACTCACCTTCCCCATGCAGGTATCTGTCACATCCACCCAAACTGAATCCGACACAATCTCCGCCTTGGACGCCAGCGGTAAGGTGTAGTAAGCCACTATACGGAAGGAGGGGATCATTTCTTTTGTGATTGTTAATTGCAATTCAGCAAAATTCCGACTCAATTTATCCACCCGGCCTTTATCAATGATTCTGCCTTTGCTAAGAATCTGGGGAGATGGGGGGGGGAGGAGAGGAGCAAATTAGAACAGCAGAAAAGGATAAGAATCAAAAACAGGAACTGACAAACTTCAGACTGACCACAGATCACAGATGACAGAAGGCTATAAGGACAAACTAGGTGTTTTTCTGCCAACAGATCCAAAGTGTTCATATTTAAGATGACAGGAGGCTTCTTTAACCATTCCGCTTGCGTATGTAAAAGCAAGAAATCAATAAATCAAGAATCAAACAATCTAAGAACTGTTTGATGTTAGGCCTGGAAAAACAACCGAAGGAATGGCTTCTGTAACCAAGTAGGAGAAGAAATATATGTGTTTTTCTCATTCCTCACTGTCAATGGACACTGTCAATGTTACACAGGTGCACACAGCCACAAGCTGTCTGATTATTCTTACAAGCACTGAAAAAAACTGTAACACATAATGACAACAATAATAATCATCATCATCATTAGTAGCATAATCTGTGCTGTGCCAGCCAGCCAGCCAGCAAAATGGTACAACTTACTTAGGTCTACAATACATAGGGCACTTACAGTCTTGGAATTTATTGTTTTCTCCAATTTTACAAAGTGCATTCCTATTTAATTTTGCACCCTTCTAATTGCAAATTTAAAAGCCAGAACAACTAAATAAAAAAATAAATGTAAAAGTTCTAGCCAGTCACCAAATAGGATAAGAACTGAATGGCATTTGCTTGCTCATCTTTCTCAATGTAATACAACAGGACCACAGTGAATTTCTTCCCAGGCCGTATTTCTGTGTCTGGCACATTGATGTACAGATAGTTTCTGGAGCTGGGGTCCTCAGGAGAGTAAGCCTCCGCAGTCATCTGATTCTTTGCCTGATGACCAGCGGGAAGGTCTCGAACCTGGGTTTTCACCTGAGACACACAAGGCAACAACTGTCAGTTACTGGACCCTAGGAGCTACTTTTTTTTAATCAAACAAACAGTGGTTTTCTCTGATAGTCCACAGACAAGGGTGAATCATGGAAACACTGAGTTGTTTTCTTACTGATTCAAGATGTTTGATATCATATTGATAGAAGACCTTTGAATATTGTAATAGTCTTATTAATAAAATAACTAAACAAAATAGGTGTTAAGAATTAGTAGTGAGGACCCTATGCAGAAAACCAGGGCAAACCCCAAAAGGCATAGTCGATAGAACAATCCGAGGTCAGAAACCCGTAGGTAAACTAGCCGGTGCTAAAGTATAAATAACCAGAGGCGGAGCCGTAATCCGTAAGGAAGCCGAGAGTCAAAACAAGAATGAGAGCAGAAGTACCAAAACTGAAACCGGGAGACGTACTGTAGATGGAGAACAAACCAGGGTCAGGAAGCCAAAAGCCAAGTAGTAAATATCCATTAGACTGGGAGTAGCTCTAGCCAGGAAGACCCTAATACTGAGCACAGAGGAGAGTGTGAGGCAGCATTAAATAGGCTGGGGAAAAGGGCTAATTGGGAACTGTGCTGGAATGTGAGGTGGAATGACGAGTCCCCCGGGGGTGTGGCGTAACAGGAGGGGGTGTGTTTTGGAAGAGTCTCAGAGAGATACTAGGTAGGGGTTTCAGAGAGAAACAGATTTGGTTTTGAATAATGCTTTCTGGTGATTTCCGGCAGAAACTGTTTCGGAGCTGGAAAGCAGCTTACCTGCCTGACTGTTCTAAAAAGGGAGGCTGAGTTACAGCTCAAAGAGCAGCTTTGGCATTTGCTGTGTTATGGCTTTTTTGGCTTTTCTCACTCTGTGAAATAGAGAGGTTTCAGGCAGAAGCAGATACTCACGGTTATAGTTTTAACCCTGTCACTTTCTTGCATTCTCACAGAAATTTTGGCCATCCCATTGCTTTCTGTGATTTCCTCATTAGACCCTGGTTCCACCCTGATGGGGATGTTTTCAGCTGGGGACCCATCAGGATTTGTCACGTAAACCTTTAGTTGGAAAGGGGCAGAGCAGAAGGTTGGGATCACATTGAAACTGCCCATGTCCCATGGGGACATGCTCCTCCAAAATGCACCACCTGCCAGAGAGTCACCCATCCATCCATTGTTTTTCTGGTTCATCCCAATTAAGATCATGAGGGAGCCGGAGCCTATCCTATGGAAAGCCACAAACACAACAGGCAGGACACACCCTGGACAGACACCAGTTCAATTACCATTCACTTGAAACAACATGATTTAAAAAAGGCATTATGCTGACAACCCTCAATAAGAAACTTGGCTTGGGAATGTTTACTGAGATGTTAGAACCCTTTGGCTGGGAAGTAGCAACTACCCAGCACAGTGAGCAGTTGACCAACTTGGAAAGAGGGATAAAGAAGGATTAAATCAAGTCAACAATATTACGGCGGATCATGAGTTCAGGTGAAGAAGGTGAGGGAGCTCTTGGACGCTGTTGTTCCTCTCAAAACAGCATGAGCTCCCTTTGGCCCAATTTCCATTTAATTACTTTTTAAAGCGATTGTATACGTTATTAATTTAATCTGATTTACAATCTTAATCTTAAGTGTCTTGGACAGTGACTTTTCCTTGTACTACTGAACACTAGTAAAAAGATTTAATGTAGACAACATCTGAACTTACAGTGACCCAAAATGGCATGTCAGGCTTGAAGTACTTGATTGTCCTGGTGAAATGGATTTTGTAAGGGGAGGTAACAATTTTGATTCCTGTTTTTTCTGCTTGAACCATGTCACTCCCTACAAAAGAAGGAAAGGAGACATGATGCATCAGACATTTTCAGATACACAACTTCGGGCTGGATGCCAGAAAATATTGAGTGGATACCATTATAAGCGATACAAATATACCTAAAGGAGCAGGTCATTCATTCCTACTTTGCCTGTGTCCCTCAGCTCTCGTGCTGTGGCATGCTACAAGCTTACAGCACATTTGCATGTGATTAAAGGTAAGCAGTGCAATGTGATCATTTCAGAAGTCAATTCCAAATAAAGTTCTCAACCTGGTCACTTACAGTATAAACTAGAATCACACAGACACTTGAGTGCGCGGACAACTCATCTCTCCACATCCTCACATTCGTGCGACTCTGGAATAGATGACTGAGTATGGGTGCACAGTGATATCTCTGGCCTACACAACTCTCACAGTGTGGGGGAAACGTTTCTTCAGCAACTCAGGAGCCCCTGCAGTGATTCCACTTGGTCTCATGAGTAACTGGATTAATAAAGGCTTAATTCACAGAAAACACTCACCGGTTTCTGTGAATACTGTGGCTTTCACAAAGATGGAACACTCCACTATCTCTTTTATGTCCTTCACTTCCTTTGTGATATGCTCTTTTGTTAATGTAGCAGTGCCTTCTGCCAGCTTGAAGAAATGCATGAAATGGAGTGAGCATTAAGATATCTGCATAATCTTATACTTGCATCCTTATATATGCTGTACATACTATAGCTTCAGTAATATTTACAACTGCAAGACAGCCACCTGTCTTTCTGTTTTAAAGAACAGGAACCTTCAGAGGCGATTCAAAAGGTGATTAGATCTACAAAGACAAGAGCATTCTTTTTTACGGCGTTTGGGGTTAAATTTCAATTTCCTGAGTGAAGCCTTGTGACGCTCTCTGGGAAAGACAAGCTCGGAGTGAAAGACAGGCTTGATACGGGTCTGTGAGTGAGACTCCTCATGGCGTGCTATGCACATAAGGGCCACAGAAACAGGCTGCTACCTCAGTTCCTAAGCAATGGCACTTGGAATGCTCTGATCAGAATCTATTGACCTTGGAGTAAAGTCCCTTTGTGTCATATTATGGGCAGTGCATTCTAGTGTACTCAGGAGTCCCATCTTAAGTCACATGAATCTCACTGGCTTGCTTTTCCATGCCCTAATGACCCTTCAATTGTTTGTGCAGTGGATATAAAAAGTCTACACACCCTTATTGAACTTTCAGCCTTTGTTGATGTGAAGCTCTGACATGATTGGTCTTGAACTCTGACAGGTCTTGAGCCTGTACATCAACAAAGGCTGAATTTTCAATAAGGGGGTGTCGTTTTTTTATACTGTACGTTATTGTGCTGAATAATGTCTAAGTATTAAAGCTCTGCCAATCCTAACTACATAACTTTGCACACACCCCTGCCGAGGTTGTCCTCTAAACTCTTGTCATCTTTGTTTAGCTGAGAACACTCTGTCCATGGTATTACACTAAGAGAGTGGTCTCTCTGCACTGTAATAAAGCCTTTAAACTCCGCCATTTTGTCTCTGGTGTCTGCATGGGGGTTGATCCGAACTTCTGTGCCTTCATTTGTCTGTGTGCCTTCTGGTGTAAGTGGAATTCCCAATTAGTGCTGTTTGGCTCTGGGGAACTGAATCCTGAGCTGTGCAGAGTACAGCCATGCTTCATGGAAAAGTCTCCTGTATCGGAGGACCTGGGTTTCTCGTATGACTGAGCCTGCCATCTGGGAAATGGCACTGTAAATGCTTGGAAGCCATAAAAGATCAGGACCAGTGTCTAGCTGGGACGGTGAGAAGAGCACGCGTTTCGTATTGTCATCTTGCAAGGGGGAGAGTCCTCCAGTTCTCCTCTTACTAAGATGGCCAGTCACAGGCAACAAACCTAATGTACGAAGGTGAACTCCAGCAGTCACTGGAGCTGTGCCTCCTGCTCCAGTACATATAAACAGAGCATCACAGTAGGCATGAAATAGTCTCATGAGACATGAATTGCTGTGGCAGTAAAGAAAATAAAGGAATGCATTGCATTCTACACAGAAGCCTTAATAATGGTCAGATTGCTTGCCGTAAAGCAAACAGACTTATTCTCATTATATTAAAAGGTGTTGATTATTTTGATTTACCAGTTGGCACTCTACAAACAGTAGGTATGAACACCTGCAGTCTTTGCTTGGTGTGTGTGTGATCTATGTGATCTGATCAGTCCATTGCAGGAGCTGGGTACATTTACAGCTGTTCCACCTGTTGGGTGGAAAAGGCCACAGAAGGTCTTCAAGTATTTGAGGAACTAAAATTGTTTTTTTTTCTGAGCCTTACGAGATGCGTGTGTACCTTTAGAATACAAAATATGCTGCTGGTAACAGTATGTTGACATTAGCATCACCAGCTCCAAAGCATTTACACTTCCATTGATTAACAGTTCCTTTCAAACTTGCCTTCTGCAATATTTAACCCTTGCATTTTAAGGTTCAATATTGTTTTTTTCGAATATATAATATTTACAGGCTTCAGTTATTTTGTTCCGTGATGTCTTACTAAAAAAGAATCACATCTGGCTGTTTCTCCTGTCATTATCCTATTTCCGTGGAATAATTCCCTATTCCTTGGCCATTATCGGATCACAGACAACTACAAAACAAAATAAGCACTTAAGAAAAAAGAACATCATCTGCTTTTAAATTTGAGCCTTTTATGGAGTTTTAAAGCCCTAAAAAGGGAATGTAATTACTCAAACAATCAATAAAGTAACTCTTGGACATCTTGACAGGTCAAGAATGCATAGCTGGTCTTATTTGTAACGTACAATGTAAATATGAAGAGTGAGAACTAAATACAATGGAAACCACAGAACCAAAGAACTGTGAAAACGTACCTCCACTCTCTGCAGTGAGGAAGAGAAGGTGTGACGTTTTCTCTGAAGGTCTTCATAACCAAACACCACGTAGGCTGAGCCCTTCACCTCCTCTCCATACACATAACTAGAATAACCAGTAATTAAGTTTGATATCCATTAAACCCACAGCAAGCACATTGCTGATATCAGTATTGCTGACATCCCATATCAATATCAGATGTGCTTTTGAAGCTATTTCCAAAGTAAACCATTTAAGGTCTTTGAGACTGAAGAATGTGGATTCACATAAAATGATGTGGGTAATTGGTACAAATACTGTAGTTGCAATACAAGGGAAAGTTGTAGTGAAAAAAAACAGCTTATGCATTTGGTTCTTGTCATACATCTGTCATATCGGTCTTATCTGTCATACATGTAACAATCAAATGTGGAAAATGATAGGAAACATACTGGAGTTCCATACATTTCAATGATTGATCTCTATCCGCTTTTTGTAGAACAGACGATAGGCTGAGATGCGCAGTGTGTGCTGGACATGTGATTTCTCCTGTCTTGTGTACAGATCAAACCGAGGAATTTAGAAGGGAGGTCTGACATACTGCTTTAGATTTACTCACATTCCACTGAATTTTTAAATTTTGTTAAAGTGTTGTAAATGTAACGAAAGTGTTCTTTCCGGACCCTATGCAGAAGACACAATCCGGGGATGAGTGAGGAAAACACGGGGAAAAGGGCATGCAGGAGTCAGAAATGAAAACAGGGGGTGTGTCCATGGTGCGCAGGTGTTCAGGGGGGTGAGTCCGGGGCAAACAATCCTAAACAGAGTCCAATGGGAAATCCAAGAGGAGGCAAAAAGACGAGGACCAACAGGATTAAAAATCGGAGCAGCATCCAGTGGAGGGTCGAGGGGGAAAAGGGTGAAAGGGACCAGACGCTCCAGATCCCGGACTCGCTTGGCACAGGAACCAATGCACAGCCCGGAAGAGAGTGGGCGTCTGGCTTACGTAGGGAGGCAGGAACAGGGGGCAGGTGCACAAAATCAACACGGAAGTGAAAGAGCCGGAGCTTAAGGGGGAGGGACTACAATGGTGACAGTAAATGAATGACAAACTGAAAGAAATAGTACCAAATGAAGAATAAGGGAAAAAACTGATGGCATGCCTAATATTGTTGAAACGGTAGATGTAATAAATAATGAGAGCAGCACCTTAAGGTGAGAGGAGAAGTTTCAGAGATTGACTGAATGCCCGATTCAAAACCGTAGTCAGAAAAGAGTTCATAGCCAGTAGAGGTGGGAATACACAAAGGATATCCAGGAGTGTAACCAAAGCACAAGAGACCAAAGCCAGAAAATAACCAAGTTGAGTGCAGAGAATATCCAAAGCAAAGTCACAACACAAGTGAGACCCATAGCCGAGAAGAGATGAACGAGAAACCAGACAACTGGAGGCAGGACTCTCTAAGACTGAGAGGCTATGAACGAGAAGACACGTCTTAAATGTCCCGTAGGTACTGATTTAAAAGAGGACAGGTAGGACAGATTTCCTACCACGTTGTTATGGTCCTAAACTGATTGACAGGTGGAGCAGCAGAAACATTGGTCATCATGGTTGCCTGGACTCATCTTCTAGCAGTCTGTTGTGAGTGAGTGAGAATAACAATAGCCATATATACAAGCATGCATACACTCTGTATCTTCTACACTGACTGAAGAGAAGAAGTAATAATGTATCAAAAAAGGTTGATCTCTACCCTGGATTGTGGATGTACTAGACCAGACTGCAGTCATCTGTACTCACCTGGCACTGATTTCTACCACAAGACTCTTGTCATCAATATGGAAGAACTTCTTTCTGGGGTTCAGAATCACTTCAAAGGGTGGCAGCACTGAAAACAAGCAGCGGTGTCTTATTCATTTGTGCAGAAGGCATTAGACTTTCCCACAAGTCCAAGAAACGACCAGACTTCCTGTCTGTACAATATGTGTTTTAGCTTGCAGGTAACAACTTTTGTGCTGTGTAGATTTTTGCCTTCTGTTAATCTCTGCTGAGAAGAGAAGTGGCGAGATCAGTTTGATATCAGATGTTACGATTATTTGCAAATGCCAATTTGTTTTTCTTATTAGGACTTTCAGACTGTGAAGGAACCTGACACGCTCTCAGCCATCTAAGAAACTACCCTAATTTTTCACAGTGTCAAAATGTCCAGTAAAGTTCCAACTAAAAGTGGGGACCCCAATCCTGGTCCTGGGGAACCAGTATCTGTACAGGATATTAATCCAGTGGGAAGAACCTGAATTGGTTCATTATTGTGGTAATTGGACCATCATAACAGCCTCTCCCTGTTCTTCAGGTGCTGCTGACTCAAAGGAAGATATGTGAATTCCTTACGCACTGTTTAAAAGATTTTTATTTTAATGGTTGTTTGCTACCTGATTACAACACTGTAACCTGAAGGATTAGGTCTAGTCCTGGAGATCTGATGTATCTGTGGGTATGCTAAGCAGTAGCACGTAAAGGTCTTGGAGGAGCAGTTAAACTGGTCCAGGTAAGCCCCAAAAAACGACTAGTTGAACTTATTAAGAGCTGAGTTAGGAGAACAACTTGGAGATCCACCAGCCTTCGGGGACTACTAAGGGCCTCAAGAAAGAGAAAACTGGGAATTGCAAGAGTCAAAGACTGCTTAAACCTGACCAGTTAAAGATGCTGCCACTTAGACAATCCTAATCACTACAGGTATAGTAGTGATGATATCACCTGCACTCAGACTGATGATGTCTGGATGACAGGGCTCCAACTGCATTCTTGTAAAATGTCTGTGTTGCAAATGCCCAACATACTGGGAGTCAGAATCCCCTTACCATGTTCTTTGACTTGGAATTCAGTAATAAACGTGCTTTGTGTATCCAATTGTGCTGTCAGCTGCCAGATCCCCTCACTGAAACAAAGACAAAACAACACCAACATTCAGACAAACTTCTTGTGCCAATCTCTGATTTTTTCTTCAGATTGCAGTTAAAAATGTATCATTACAGTTACAATTTCAATATGTTAAACTGAGTTTTATAGGGTAATCCTTTATAATTACAAGTTTAGTTGCATAAGGGACATGACTTTTGTAGAGTAATCCGTTACAGTTACAAGTTACTTGTGCAAAGATTTATCTTTTTAAAGAAATCCATTATAGTTCCAAATTACGACTTACTTGACCACCTCTGGCAGTTTGTAGTTTGTTGTGAGAATTCCGTTCTTAACATTCCCATGAAGCACTGAGTTAATCACAATGCCTTGAGGATTCTGTGATCAAAATCAGGAGACAAAATCAGAATCTCTATAGCAGCTTTGGGTACTCCACTGTTACCCGCCATATGATAAGTGATCTTATCTTAAAAGCGATCTTATCTTTAAACAAAATAATAATGAAAGGGCAGAGCAGTGGCTCTGTGGCTGGAAGGCTGTCGGTTCAAATCCTGTGGCAGGCAGAGGAATCCTATTCCATTGGGCCCCTGAGCAAGGCCCTTAACCCTAACTGCTCTAGGGGTGCTGTATAAATGGCTGACCCTGCGCTCTGACCCCCAGCTTCTCTCCCTGTCTGTGTGTCTCATGGAGAGCAAGCTGGGGTCTGCGAAAAGACAAATTCCAAATGCAAGAGATTGTATAGGGCTAATAAAGTGGCCTTATCTTATATAGCAATAAGTGGAGTAAAAACACAAACTGATATTTAAGAGGAGTTAGAATATGTTTCCTATTCTCCCAAAAGTAATTAGTGATCTGAAAAGATTAAAAAATGTCTATCATTTTCTGAAGAGCTTTACTAGCATGTATCTTGCAATATATTCTCCCTCCTCAGGATAGAAGGTCATCTGTGTCTTTAGCCTAGTTATGACCTTTAACCTCTCCCAGAAGTGGCACTCAGTTTCTGCCTGGCACCTGTTAGACCACACATTTTGGTTTAATGAACACTAGGCTGTCTTAATCATTCGACACTGTGCTAAATGTCCAGGATTATCCAAATCGTCTTTTTCTTTTTCTGCATGTTCTGAGATCTCTGCTGAACTCCTCACCTTAAACTCGATGGTCACTGAACTATCGATGGCAGTGGCTGCTGTTGAGGTGACAAAGGCTCTGTACATCACTGCAGCAGAAAGAGACAGAAGTTCACCTTCATGTTAAAGAGTTTTGGGAACCTTCGAGATGAAAAGCCCTTTATAAATGTTAGGACCTAGTATTACTTTGATCATTGCATTACTTGAATGAAAGTGAGTTTTTATTATTAAATTCGGATGGAAACGAACAGAACTTACCTGTGTCAGTGGGGTTGTATATGGGTTTGTCTGTCTGCACAAAGACGTACCCAGATTGGAAGGACAACAATACAACAGATTCTACTATGTTTCCTTTAAAATCGGCTGACAGATAAGCATATTGATTGGTATCCCTTTGAAGATTTTTAGAGGGGATCTAGAAGAAAAAAAAGCATTGCAATGACAGGGATAGGAAAGTCAGTTCCCTGAGCTCCTTGGGGTTGAAGATATCTGGATTCACTTGTGGCCTCCATTTCAAAGACTGCTTCCATACTGTACTCTACTTAAAGGTATTTTTTATTTTGATAAACATAAGCAGAATAACTAGTGTTTTTGTATGATTGCTAATAAAAAAGTGACTCCTTGTGAGAAGGTAGGAGCTTCAGGCAAGATGTAGTTCAGACAAGACTTTCCATTTCCCTAAAAGCTGCGGGGAATGACCTGCTATTCTCAGGCACCAAACCAATTGGTCAAGTGAGTGCAGATGGCAGGTCATTCCCCTACGTTTTCCAGGAAATTCAGTTCAGACACGTTCAGACAAGAGTATGAATTATACTTCAAGCAGTGCAGCAGGTCTAACAAGTCTTTTCAGATCAGTAGTGTCCGTAGTGCCCAAACATAGGTCGAGAGCTGGACCCTGTGCGTGGCCGGAGAGGTGGTTGGACGAAAATCCAAAAACGAAGCGGCGGTATCCACATCGTCAGACAAGGTCGTTCTCAAAAGGTCGAGAGAAAATCAGGATCGAAGGGTTGAGTGGCTCTAGCTGAGAAAACGTCTCACTGGCGAGCAGGGACGGATTGAGGAGAGAGGAGCGTGGTGTCAATCGGTGCCCAAGTACAGTATGTGCGGTGCGGAGTGCGCGTGGGCATGTGGTGATGCCAGCGTCCTCACGTGCCATTTGTGACAAGCAGCACCTGAAGTCCTGTTAAGATGCTCCAAATAAGTTAAATCATTTAGAGGTATGCAGGGTGGGGACTCATTTGGGGCGAGGAACGCAAAAAAGGGGAGAAGGTTTACTCCGGGCCCAGCAGCTACTGCTGAATAATGCACAATTCAGGTTTGTTGGCAAAAAGTCCACCTGTATTGCTCAGATGATCAAGTGGTAGCTAGCTGGTTGTAAGGTCCCACTTCAGACTAGACTTCAGGCAGAATTCTATCTTTATGTACGGGCTCATCCCCTGTCTCGGAGCTTCTGGAAAGGTTTAAGTCCCAAGGTTCGGACAACAAGTGTGGCAGCCACATGATTCTGTTGGCAGTCAGCCAGGTTAGTTCAGTAGACAGCGGGGGTGATGCATCGCTTTTTTAACTGGGGAAAATATAGTTGCTGATTGGTCAAGAAGTACAGGGTGGAGTGGGTACCCACACCCTGCAGGTCCCTGATTGGTTGGTCATCTTGTTGGATGACTGACCATGCGCTGTGACTTTTAGGATTATCTCTATGTCCCTCTGCTGGACATCCAGGCACCAGCAGTAAACATTCATCTTAAAGGAGTATTGGTATTGGATCTGGACACTCCTGGGAAAGATTCGTATCCAAAAGATAAGCTCATCTCCCTCACTTGCTCACACACAAAGACCTCTAGGTCATCCTGTGGCTGGGTACACAGGGAGGGGCCTCTTTCACTACATTCCTGTTACAGGTAACAGGCTGTTTGATCCAGGAACACAAAGATATTACTTAGAAATACTTCATATCATTTCATTCTACATGAAATAAGAGTTGTTTCTACATACTACATACCCGTTTCTAAAAGACATGTATTTGAATCCAATGAGACATTCACAATCTGTAAGATTAGCTTGTAATCATTAAAACTGCTTAATCAGATACTGGAGACAGGCGTGTTTTACATTTACACATGTTTCCATGGCAGATGCCAAAGATATGAAATGCCAAATGAACATTGAGAGGAAGCAAGTGTACATTGATCTTACTTTTAAAGCCTTGAGCGCCTGATGTTTGTTGGCTGAATTCAATTCCACAGTTGTCTCGCTTAGACTTTGTCGGCCAGGGAACATAAGAGCCTTGATTGTCACATGAATTGTATCGCTGGTGCCCTGTGCCTCAAGGAACACATTTTCAGGACTATCCAGGCGAAAGAGGTTTGGAGCCATCAGTATGTACCTGCAAAGAGAAAAAAACTCTATTTTAAGGGATGTGTTTCACATCTCTCCCTTCAACCCATTCAGCTCCCTAACTCTACCACTCATTAAAGGGATGTAGAAAAACCCCCTCCTTACAGACAGCTGTCATTCTCAGCCAGCTGTGTTACCCCACGAAAAAACTCTCTGTCTGAAACACATCTTTTCTCTACCCACATTTGGGTTTGACTGAACTTCTGAAATCCCATTACACAAGACTCTGACACGCTTATGAAAACACAAACTTGAAGCAGTAGAGTCTGCAAATATAAACTATGACAAAGGTAGCCCTACAGTCCACAGTCCAGAATCTGCAGCCAAGATATTAAGCGTTATAAAAAGCTTACGAACAGAGAGCCAAGGTTGCACAGAAATCCACACTCACAAGGGTTCGCCCAGAGAGAGCCCGAAGAAAGATGCCAGTAGGACAAGACTGAGCCAGACCCCAGCCATCCTGTCAGTGAGATATCAAGTGTGTGCAGATTCAGGCTCACTTCAAATAAATACCCACCAGATCGATACACTGTTAATCTGTAATTGCTCTGCAGACCTCCAGCAGGGAGGGGGGGTCACACAGCTTGGCAGACCTCCAGACTCCTTGTCAATCTGTCTTTTTAAGAATAATAATTGCTTACACTTACAGCACTTTTCTGGACACTCCACTCAAAGCACTTTACAGGTAATGGGGACCCCCTCCACCACCACCAATGTGCAGCATCCACCTGGATGATGGACAGCAGCCATAGTGCGCCAGACCGCTCACCACACATCAGCTATCAGTGGGGAGGAGAGCAGAGTAATGAAGCCAATTTATAGAGGGGGATTATTAGGAGGCCATGATTGATACGGACCAATGGGAAATTTAGCCAGGACACCGGGGTGACACCCCTTTTCTTTTCGAGAAATGCCCTGGGATTTTTAATGACCACAGAGGGTCAGGACCTCGGTTTTACCTCTCATCCGACGGACGGTGCCTGTTTACAGTATAGTGTCTCCATCACCATACTGGGGCATTAGGACCCACATGGACCGCAGGGTGAGCACCCCCTGGTGGCCCCACCAACAACTCTTTCAGCAGCAACCTTAGTTTTTCCCCAGGAGGTCTCCCATCCAGGTACTGACCAGGCGCACACCTGCTGAGCTTCAGTGGGTTACCAGTTGTGAGCTGCAGAGTGAGATAGCTGCTGGCCGTACCAATTTTTTGCTGAAATTCCTATAGGTAACAAAATTTACTCTAATGTTTTATCTCTAGATTATGCTAGAGAAAACGGGAGCTTCTAGAACCATTACCTTTGTAATGTTGGTTTGCAATCTGCTTACCTGTTGAGGAAGCCTTCTTATTTAACTATGAAGAGCACCTCTAGTGATTAAGCAGAAATGGCAGAAAGCAAAACTTCTAGTGATGGGTTGTTTACCCCATAAGACCCATTTTAAGTTGTTGCATTATAATTTCCTGCATCAGGCCTTGAGGTTCTGTGCATGTAGAAGCCAGATCTCTGCTCTGCACACACAAAAGAAACTTTAAACAGGCAAAGGTTTCCCTGAAGGCAAATAAACCCACATTCCTTATTTGAAAAGTTTGTTTAGACAGGAATTCAGCCAACACTGTCCCCTGAAAAGAAAAGTGCTACTTTACAGGAAATAATGTGTTTTTCCTTTCAGAAGATGATTAACTGTTACTGTTCCTTATGTTTCTAAGCTTATTTTAACTATAATTGGGTGTTTTTTAAAGAAGTTCGAAAAAACGAGAGAAATCGCTGTTTCCAGTGATTAATGCAGAAACAAAGTAAAATGAAATTGTTGTGAAGGCTTCAAGTCTTATTTTGTGAGAGAACTATACACTATACAATAAGGTGGGGAGCTGCGTCGGCATGCGTAGGCTGCAAAGGAACAAGTAACAGGTTCATTCCCTTCTGAAAAGAGAAGAGAGAAAACACAGGGTGTACACCTGAAAAAGGTTCCACAGCCGAAACGATGTGTTTCCTTTTGTTCTATTTTCAGCATGGAATAGACCTTTACTTGTTCCTATACAATAAAGCTGTCTCATCTGATTTCCCAGAAAATTGCTTTGCATCCAAACAGCCGTGTTTTACTTTGTTAGTTTTCACTAACCAATCGAGACACCTCACTGAGCTTCCTGAAGCTGTTGCAAAACCTCCAGTTTCTGTCCAGTTTCGGCACTGTCACGGAAGGGACTAGCCATGGAGAGAGACCGGCGAGACGGGAGGACCTATGAGGACCTATGCGTGGCGGTAGGAACGGAGCAAACGAGAGGGTTCATCCGGGCTCAAGGTAATGGGTGGAGTGGGAACGATACATGAGCCCTCAGGTAGAGGACATGGGGCGACCTGGTGAGGCGGGCCTCTCGACCACCGATCCCAATGCCGAGCGAGGAGGCTAGGGAGACCTGTAACTATAAAGCCCCAGACACAAGACATACCAGAAGAACAAGTAAAGCACAGGGAAACTAGGAACAGGACAGAGCCTGAGCACCTTCTAGATGTGGAGGGCGTGACAGTGCCCCTCCCTTCAAGGACGGCTCCTGACACCCAAAATAAATGAGCTGCACAGCACTGGGGGGAGGACAAACCTAATTTAACTGAAAGGAAACCTCTGGGAGTCCAAAGCTGAGAGCTACCCCCTCCTCTGGGGTAAAAACCTTAATTGAGTAGAGTAAGGGGGGACCGGGTAGGGCTCCGGGGGAGCGAGACAAAAAAAACAACAGACAAAACACGTACAGAAACAAAGCGCGCACAACAAAAGATAAGCCCTGACGAAACAGGGGAACAAACACAACACATAAAAATGACACACACAAAAAAATCGGGAGACCAGGGGAAGCCCAGACCAGGGAGACAGCAGGCGTGGGAGCTGGGACGGGGAGACAGCAGGCGTGGGAGCCTGGGCGGACAAAACATGGAAAATAAAAAAAAAAAATCACACACAAAAATTAACCCTGACAGAACAGGGGGACGAGCAACAAGAACAAAACCAGGGAGACAAGGAACCAGAAGTCGGGTAGGCCAGAAAAACAAAAGCCAGGAAAGAAGAAAAGGGAGACAAGGAACTGAAGCCAGGGTGGCCAGGTCCAGTGCAGGCTCGGCATTCCGTCACGGAAGCTGGGGGCTAGCCGTAGAGAGAGACCGGCAAGGCAGTGGACCCTATGCGTCGCGGAAGCAGAGGAGTGAACGAGAGGGTTCGGGCCGGGCTAAAGGTAATGGGTGGAGTCGAAACGAGACATGAGCCCTCAGGTAGCAGACGTGGGGCGACCTGGTGAGGCGAGCCTTTCAACAGCCGATCCCGATACCGAGCGAGGAGGCTAGGGAGACCCGTAAATATAAAGCCCTAGACAACAAGACACACCGGAAGAACAAGTAAAACACAGGGAAATTAGGAACAGGACAGAGCAGGAACGCCCTCTAGATGTGGAGGGCGTGACAGGCACTAGACAATGGGGCTGGACCAGGGGCTGTTGTCCTCTGACATCTCGATCCAGCATCTTTTCCACCTCCTGGTGTGCCTCCGAACATTTAACCTCAGGGATGTGGTAAGGTGGTGCTCTGACAACGACTCCGCGGGGCAACTCAATATGATGATATGTCAAGAGTGTTGTGTGCGCCCCGGTAGCGAACAGAAAACAGGAGCATTTCAATCTAGTAATGCTTTTGCTTCCTCAGTTTCTTTTGTCCAATATATTATTGGTGACCGAAACCAGATTTCAATATGTTTAATTAGATTCCTTACCTGCATTTACATAAATAAGTCAGGTGGGTAGCTGCGTCAGCATGCGTAGGCTGCAAAGGAACAAGTAATAGGTTTATTCCATGCTGAAAAAAAGAAGAAAGAGAACACAACGTTTCGGCCGTGGAGCCTTCTTCAGGTGTCAGGCTCTTCTTCAGAGCCTGAAGAAGGCTCCACGGCCGAAACGTTGTGTTCTCTTTCTTCTTTTTTTCAGCATGGAATAAACCTATTACTTGTTCCTTTACATAAATAATTTGGTTTAAAAGTATTAAAAATTTAAAATTGGAAAAACAGATCAGGGAATTTTGCTGGAAAAATTTAACTCGATCCTTCATAACCCCAAAACTGAAATAATCACGGCTTGGTTTGCCACAACCATGTTGGAGAGATTGTGGTAATAGAGACACAGGGCATTCCCATGTATTTTGGCAATGTCCAAGAAGTCAATCTTATTGGGAAGACGTGTGGTCTCTGATTCAAGATATATTCCGTTTAGAAACTCCAAAGTCTTGTTCAGTTCTGTATCTGGGTAATCTGCCTGATGAGGTTGTGGAAAGAGATAAAATACAGTACATGCTAAAAGTATTATTGGCAGCAAGTAAGAAAGCTATAACACGTAAATGGTTACAAAGAGACCCCCCCACCTAAAGAAAATTGGATTGTTATTGTTTCAGAGATTTATGAAATGGAAAAATGAACCTTTTAGTTAAGACTCCAGAAGGACATTTTTGAGAGATACTAGGAGAGGTGGATTATGTCTAGAACTTAATGAGAATGACTTTATGCATTATACCCTCTGCAAAAGAATGATACATAACAGACTTAATACTTATTTATATTTATAATACTTGAGGTTTTGAGGTGGCTGGCAAATCTTTTTTTCTGGTTACCTTGGTATGTTAATCTATCCATCCATTTTCCCCTGCAGGGTCGTAGGAAGAGCCAGAGCCTATCTTGGCAAGCAATGAGCGCAAAGTACACCTTTGACGGGTACCAGTCCATCACAGGACAAGTGCCAGCCAATCATACATGGGGACAATTTGAAGGCCGCAGTAAAGGCCAAGGGGGAAATGTGGTCCTAACACCAGGATAACTCCCTGCTCTTATCAAGAAATGTCCCCGTCACTATACCGGGGCATTAGACCACATGGTGAGCGCCCCCTGCTGGTCCCAATAAAACCTTTTCCAGCAGCAGCCTTAGCTTTACCAGGCTCAACCCTGCTTAGCTTCTGTGGGGAGCCAGTTGGGGACCACAGGGTGGTATGGCTGCTGGCCTTTAAAAAACAAAAGTAAAAAAGAAAGTGATAAAAATATTTCGATTTAGAGGTCTTCTTGGGAGGCCAAAGCTGGATAGGTATAAAACACGTGGGCACTGGGTTATACAGCTGAAATGCAATGGAGCTGATCAGTGGAAAGCCTTGATCTGAGATATACTGTAAATTTTGACTGGCTTCAATAATCAAAAGATAATCACTACCTCGTGCAATGAGCCACCTTCTGCACAGTACACATTTCCTTCCTCTGGTTGGGCAGGAAACACAGTTAATTAGTACTTCAAAGCACAGAGCAGGCTAGACATTTCCTTTCTCTAGCATCCAGCAAACCACAAACAAAATGAACTAGACTACAGGGTATAATTTCAACTGTGCATTTTCAATTATAATTACATAACACCAGTCACAAGGCAGTATGTATTAGTACAGTACTGTTAATTCCATAATGTACCAAAATTTCAGTTATGTGTTAAAGAAAACTGTTGTGATTAATTATCCTGATGGTAATTTACAACATGTTACTTACATAATATTGGAGAAAAGCAATTAAATATCCGAACAAGCTCCTTTGATTTAATAAACATGTTTCACTGTACAGTGGTACTGACTTGCTTATTGCAAGAAATGGTTAGTAAGGACACCCAAAATCGTGCTCACTAACAAAGGCCTTCGAACAAAGAAAGTTTCTAGTGTCCCATCTTCTGGTCATCTCAGATTCCAGGACATCGTCAATAAGAAAAGAGTGTTGACCCTGGTGTCCTGAGTGCTGATTGGTACAGATCCCAGGACACTGTCAGTAAGAGTAGGGGTGTCCTGACTGCTGGTCAGTACAGATCCCAGGACACTGTCAGTAAGAGTAGGGGTGTCCTGACTGGTCAGTACAGATCCCACGACACTGTCAGTAAGAGTAGGGGTGTCCTGACTGCTGGTCATACAGATCCCAGGACACTGTCAGTAAGAGTAGGGGTGTCCTGACTGCTGGTCAGTACAGATCCCAGGACACTGTCAGTAAGAGTAGGGGTGTCCTGACTGGTCAGTATAGATCCCACGACACTATCAGTAAGAGTAGGGGTGTCCTGACTGGTCAGTCCAGATTCCAGGACACTGTCAGTAAGAGTAGGGGTGTCCTTACTGCTGGTCAGTACAGATCACAGGACACTGTCAGTAAGAGTAGGTGTGTCCTGACTGGTCAGTACAGATCCCAGGACACTGTCAGTAAGAGTAGGGGTGTCCTGACTGCTGGTCAGTACAGATCCCAGGACACTGTCAGTAAGAGTAGGGGTGTCCTGACTGCTGGTCAGTACAGATCCCAGGACACTGTCAGTAAGAGTAGGGGTGTCCTGACTGCTGGTCAGTACAGATCCCAGGACACTGTCAGTAAGAGTAGGGGTGTCCTGACTGGTCAGTCCAGATCCCAGGACACTGTCAGTAAGAGTAGGGGTGTCCTGACTGGTCAGTACAGATCCCAGGACACTGTCAGTAAGAGTAGGGGTGTCCTGACTGGTCAGTCCAGATCCCAGGACACTGTCAGTAAGAGTAGGGGTGTCAACCCAGTGTCCTGGCTATCCCTCACTCTGAGCTGGTACAATAAGTCCTCCCTTATGCTCTTTCTAAAACAATTTGTGAAGCAATTTCCCATTTATATGTAACAGTGATCAAATACTTCTGCCTTTCTCTCAGGCCCATTGAGAGAGAAAAATTCCTTAAGGATAGCAGTGACCACATCACACCACAGTGACACACGCAATCAAAACTCAGACTGGGCTGACTGTAAACAGCTTTTGAGTGATCACATTTTTTATTTTGTCCACTTCTGGGAATGTCCAGGGCTCATCTCTTCTCCCTTAGCTTACAAGACATCCTGCCCCCTTTAAGGGATGTACTGGGAAATGTGACATGTTACTGTACATTTGTTTTGTTACTTGTTTTTACGTTCTGTTTCTCTACAAACCAATCAGGCTTTAAAGGCGTTTATCAGTCAGCAAGATAACTATTGTCTCACGTAGTACAATTATTAATGCTATCATAAATGTAACATCATCAGACAAAATGTCAGACATTGCAGGTCAGAGCAGAAGTGGTTCGGCACTTTGGCGACATTCCAAATTTAGTTTCATACTGCAACATTTTTGTGTTGGCTATAATAAGTTTTTCTTAAAACAATTGATCTCGGCTGTGCATTTGGGTCACAGAGAACTAGAAAACGGGAACTGACCAGGACTAACAAGTGAAAACAGTACCAGCACAGTTTTAATAAATGTTACTTAATTTCAAAAAGACCCCAGGGATTACAGTATGATCTTCTAACAGCAGCTGTACAGTATTTGAAGTATTGCACATGGTTGTATTAAATGGCTGGACGTGAAAGAAATTGGTAGACATTAAATTGGCAGATATTAAGGGTGTCCGTATGAATTATCTACACAAAATGAGGTTAATTTGTGTCTTTAATTTTTAGCTAAGGTCTTAGTTAAGGTGTTGAGGAGGGCAGCAAATCTGAACAAGATTGAGCTTTCTTGCCTGAAATTACGTTTCCCAGAAGGTCCTTAGTCACCTGACAGACACAGTAGGAAGAAGAATGAATTTGTCAGATGAGATTTAAAACCTGTCAAGCATTCAGCAGGCTCTGACAAACGCCATCACATTCCCACGCTCACCCACTTAAACAGACGCACCCACCACAGGGAGTCTTCCTGTCGCGCCCGGGAGCGTTCAGGATGGCGTTCAGGTGGGAGGCGAACTTTGGAGGCTGAGAAGGAATTTGTGAGTTTTTCCATGACTTTGTTTTTTTGTGTGCTTTTTTTGACTGCAGAAATATTATAACAGGAATTAACACTAGTTGTTTAGACTTCGGTAATAATTTGTTTAAAAAAGCTAATAAGGTAGCACTGGGAAAGGAAAAGAGATTGCTGGGTCGTCGAAAGGGAAGTATAAGATACCTCAATCGTGTATGTATAGCACTACATGAAAATCAACGGCAACTAAAGTGTCACGCCCCACACTCTAACTCGGAAACAAAGTTCTGTCCCTGTCACATTCCACACTCTCCCTCGCAAACGACGTTACATTCCCGGAACCTCTGCTTCACAATCTCATCCCTGATTAAACCCATCACATTCTCACATGCATCAGATTCCTCAAATTCTCACTCCCTAACCAATCATCCAATCACACCCCTTTCCATTCAGTATTTAAACCCCCTTCGCACACCTTCCCATGCTCACTATTGAGAAGCCTTTTGTAGTATTCTTCAGTGTGTGTTTCCAAACCTTTTGACTGATCTCCTGTTATGAGTCTTCTGCTTCCACCTCTTGACCTCGCCTTCTGGATTTTGACTTTTGGATTGTTTCTGGATATCTCTCGTTACCGGACCCTCTGCCTCCCTTATCGACCCAGCCTTTTGATTTTGTCTTTTGGATTGTCCCTTTGCTACTCTGTGTCCTGTGGGATTCCAGTCACGCATAAGGATCCTCCTATTCCACGTTTAGGTCTCATGAGATAAAGGGAGAAGTGAAGCAGCTGGAGGTGATGTGGAAATAAGAATGGAGACTCACTCGTAGGCGGGTGCTTGCAGCACGAGTGAGACTCGGCTGCCGGAGGAAGAGCTGGAGTCCCTGCCCGGGACACCCACAAAAACTCCGGCGGGCTGACGCTGGAGGAGCTCCAGACCAACATCTTCAACATGGTGCCAAAGAGCATAGTTGAGCTGAAGGAGATGATGAGATGGAATTCAGCAGGAATTGAAGGTCTTAAGTCCATGGACTGTTTAAAGAATGAAGTAAAAGTTCTTAAATGAGTAAATGCTGAACAAGAAAAGCAGATTAAAGACCTTGAACTGAAAGTGAACGATGCAGAAAGATACCATCGACGGTGGAATTTAAAATGATTTGGATTTAAGGCGGAACGAGATGAGAACATTGTTGCGACTGTGAAGGGTATCTGTAAAAGGATCCTTGCCGGACCGGGATGAGGTGGTATCGGCCAATGATACTGTTCACTGGGTCGGGAGAGCCAACGTGTCTGGACAAGTGTGCCCTAGAGTGGTTATGATCCAGTTTACAAAGAGGGCGGCGAGGGACATACTATGGCGAGCGGTGGGAGAGAATGAGCATTTGAATGGCAATAAACTGAGAATTGCAGAGGAGCTGTCCGCCGCGGACAGGAGCACCAGGAACCAGCCGTGGCCCCAGGTTGAAGCTGCCAGAAGAGAAGGGAGGAGAGCCGACTTTGTGGGAGCGAAGGCCTTTGTGGATGGGAAGGAGATCCGCTCCCAGTGACTGCTCAGTTAATGATTATATTTATTCTAGCAGCATATACAGTACAAGTGTTTATTTAGTGTTGGTTTGGAATGTTGTAGTCCTGGTTTTTGAAAAGCTCAATACAGTAGATCTGAGTTGTTTGCCTTTGTGTACTTTCTGGACTCTCGCTAGTTTCTGACCTCGTTTCTGCCTTTGCGATTTGGATTTGCTGTCTCGATTGAACTGTCACAGCCCGATTTTTTTTTGCTTTTGCCTGCCCAGCAGTTTTTGATAAATAGGACTTGCGGTTTTGTAACATTTTCTATAAGGACTTCCAACAACAGCACAGGGACATCGCCAGGTTGAGCCCTGCACAGGGTCATTATTTTATTATTTTTTTTAGCAAAAATGGTTGCTAACAAAACCAGGGAGGAGATATACAGTATTGGGTTAGGGACCAGAAAGTCACAGCAAAATGAAGTACATAGGGAACGTTTATTAATTAAGAACAACATAAATATTAGAGAACAAGTGAGATTTTTTTTTTTTCTTTCCAAAAAAAAGATTTGGAGTCAGTAAATTACTAATCAGCTTAGCTTCCTATTTTGTTGAAAAATGGAACAGAAAGAAGTTTAATTTAGAGCACAAAGAGCAGCTTAGGCTTTCATTTAGTTTGTAGCTTTTGGGTTTTTTTTTTTCCACACAGTGAAATAGAGGTTTTGGGCAGAGGCAGATCTGAAACTGGCAGGTATATTTTTAACTGTCACTTGCATTTTCACATAACCGATAGCCACCCCCATTGGTTTCTGTGGTTGTTAAGAATGAGCCTGGTTCCACATTGAGGGCATGTTTTCAGCTGGGGACCCATCAGGGTTCATCACAAATCAACCTGTAGTTGGAAGAGGGCAGTGCAGAAGGTTGCTTTCACATTGAAACTGCCCACTTCCACCTTCCTAGAATTATTTGGTACAGAAAAACCCTGTTGTCATTACATTGTTTTTAAAGCTAAGTAATGTTCTACTTCTTGTATCGTGGGTGTGTCTTATCTCTCAGAGCTGGTTCCCACTCCTGTGGAGTGTGTTGTTAAAGACCCCATGCGTGATGGTATAATCAGGAAGTGTCTGGAGAAACACATCGGGGAAGGTCGGGTCAACAGACAGCGGGAACAGTGGTGATCCGGTGAATGGGGAAATGAATCCAAGGGATGTCCAATGTCCAAGGCCGGGAGGTCCATCCGAGACAAAAGACAGTTAGAAACTGGAAAGGGGAACTGGGATCAGGAACACGGAGAGATAAAAACATAACGGTACTGGGCACTCCGAGCCCCGGACTCAGACGGTCAGGACATCTGGGGATAAGGCCTGTGCCCTTGGGCAGCTCCTGAGCCCGGTGGATAGGCGGGCCTTCAGTCGCCCGTCTGCCAAAGCTAAGCCCAGAACTGCGGAGACCCGGGCTTAAATAACGAAAAGGGGGACAAGACGCAGGTCCAGGTACTTAAACTAAACATAATGCAAAAAAGGCAGGAGCGCCCTCTAGAGGAGGGGCGACAACCGTGACGCAGAGGTCCGAGTGGGGGGGAATGGCGGTTTGGAGAGCTGAGTCCTCATCACACTGCGGTGCTTCGGCTTCATTCTTTCGGTAGCATCACCACAGCGGGAAGAGGAGGAGGAGCCGTTGCCTTTTTTAGGACCTGGCTGTGATTCGTGCGGCGCGAGTCGAGAACAGGGAGATGGGGACAAGCTCCTCTGAAACTCCCAGCTGCCAGAGAGTCACGGCTCCAATTGGCACGCGGCTTGACTCTGGCATAAACCAGAGAGGTGTAGCTTATCTGCGTGGGATCCCCCCATTGCCCTTCAAAGGAGGACAATATGCGATGTGGCAGCAGCCATATCACCCTGCAGCTCACAGCTGGAACCCCACTGAAGCTCATCAGGTGTGAGTCTGGTCAGTACCTGGATGGGAGACTCCTGGGAAAGCTAAGGCTGCTGCTGGAAGAGGTGTTAGTGGGGCCAGCAGGGGGCGCTCACCCTGTGGTCTGTGTGGGTCCTAATGCCCCAGTATAGCGACGGGGACACTAGACTGTAAAACTGGCCACCTTGCTACATATGAGATATAAAACTGAAGTTATGACTCTTTGTGGTCATTAAAAATCCCACAGTGTTTCTTGAGAAGAGTAGGGGTGTTTCACTGGTGTCCTGGCCAAATTTTCCCCTGATCTTTACCAATCATGGCCTCCTAATAATCCCCCTCATGGAACTGGCTCCATGACTCCCCACTGAGAGCTGGTGTGTGGTGAGAGTACTGGAGCATCTTCCAGGTGGGGCTGCACACTGGTGGTGGTGGTGTGATTCCCCATTACCTGTAAAGTGCTCTGAGTGGAGTGTAAGTATAAGTGTAAGGAATGATTTATTATTGTATGATTTCAACACGTGGCAACCTTCATGGTTCGTGGCAACCTTAAGAATAGGTGTTTTGGAGATGTTCAGCCATTTTGGCTGGGAAGTAAGGATCCTCGTGCGGAGTGAGCAGTTGATCAAGCTGGAAGTGGGAAAGCAAGGAAATGACCTCGTGGTGGATCATGAGTACAAGTGAAGGAGGTGAGGGATCTCTCAGATGCTGTCGTCCCTCTTGAACTTTGGTTCAAAACTCCACTTCAGTAAAATGAATTTGAGCACACATGGGACAAAAACATAAGTATAATGCAGGAGCCCTCTCTGACTCAATTCTCCATTAACTTACTTTCAGACTTGTATACTTGGCATGTTATTTGTAAATAACTCTTTCAAACTGTCTTGGACAGGGACTTGTCCTTGTGCTACTGAGCACGAGTACTGTAAAAACTCCAAGAGAGTGAAGTAAACACAAGGAGTGCCAATAGAGTCACCAGATGTGTTCCACAAGAAGGACGCCAGTTTATTTGTCTGTGACGGTATTTTTTTAATCCTTGTAGAATAAGTCTTATTGGCTTTTACAGGTTTTTACTAACTCTGACAACTTTTTCTGATGTTTTCTTTAGTTGCTGTGGCCCTGAGACAAACAACATGATGCATTAAAATTTTTCAGAAACGTGACTTCCATTTGGATGCCAGGAAATCTTAAGTGGCTGCAATAAAACAATTACCTATAGGCGAAGGCCACATTGTGTACTTGTGCCATCTTTCGCAGATTTCTGCACACATACAGCTCAGGATACCTTTTTAGGTGTTGGCAGTACCATGCACACATTTCAGAACTTAAATCCAAATATGATCAGTTACAAAGTTCTCTACCTAATCACTTGGAAACTAGAACCACACAGACACTTGAGTGCAGACAACTCCTCTCCAATTCTTTGTGTTCTTGCTAGTCTTAGAGGTCTCAGCCTGGGTGCACAGTGCTGTCGCTGGGTCACAGTGTGGGAGAGGCTTCGATGACATCAGCAACTCGGGAGTGAGTGATTCCCCTCACTTTCATTAGTACCTGGATTAACAAAGGCTTAGTTCGTGAAAAAAACACTCACCAGTCTGTGTGAACACTGTGGCCTTCACAAAGATGGAACAATCCACTAACTCTTTTATGTCCTTTCCGATGTCCTCTTTAGATAAGGTCACTGTGCCGGCTGCCAGCTTGGAGACATAAACCAATTAGAGTGAAGCCTGTATTTCTGCCCACTCTCATGCAGACATCCTCATATATGGCACAGTCAACCTGAGATTCTGATTAAACTGATAATAACATGGTGTTTTCTTGGGGTCACAGAATTATTTACAAATCCAAAAAAGCTGACTTGGTGAGTGAACATGGGTTAGACACTTCTAGTGTGAACTCTAAAGTTGCTGTGTTACTGGATTTTGAAGAAAACTTATTTTCCAGATCACTTGGAGCTCTAAAACCCTGAGAAAGGAATGTAATTAGCCAAGCAATCAAGAAAGAAGTGTTCACACATCTAGAGACATGTGGTTGGTCTAATTCTTAAAATATGTCATGCAAATGGGGATAGAAATGAAGAAGAAATGCAAACAGCAACATGGAAACCACAAACACAAAAAAAAAACAGCAGCAAAACTGTTCCTCTGCTCTCTGAAGTGAGAAAGAGAAAATGTCTTAATAACCAAACATCGGGTAGGCCGAGTCCTTGACCTCCTCTCCATGCACATACCTTGAATAACCGGTAAATAAACCTGATATCCATCAAACCCATAGCAAGTGCATTACTGATCCATATCTATTTACTGGCGTGCTTTCAAAGCAAGTTTCAACAAGGCCGTTGAAGGCTTTTTCAGACTGATAAATGTGGATTCATGTTAGATGGGTTTTGGTAGTTCGTACACACTTGTAGCAATACAGGGGACAATTGCAGTGGAAAAAACTTCTGATGTACTACGGTTACTTTGAAAAAGCTCTCTGCTTTTGCCTCATGTGTCGCATTCCTTGGATTTGAATTTATACCAAACATACTGCAGTTCCAGCGATTAAATTGTTCTTCTGATTTAAATAACCGTTCTTTGTCTGCTCTTTGCAGGATGGATAACAGGATGAGGTACACAATATGTGCTGGAGAACGACACAAGAGCTGAGTAAAAGTGTGGGGAAGTGCAGATGAGTTATGTTTCCTGCCTTCTGTACTGACTCAAACAGAGGAAACCAGCTCCCGGTATGTATCAGAAAGTTCAAACCCCTATTAGATTACAAACTAATTCACTCACATAGTACTGATATAAACAGCAATATTTATTATCTTACTGAAGAAAAGAGATCATGTGTATTAATATATTTAAAATATATTAGTATGATGTGGATGTATAAATAAGGAAACACGACTAAACTATTCAATCCAAGTTCGGTTCCCTGAGCTCCTGGGTTTTCCTTACAATTTCCTTACTGCAACCTACCCAAATGGTAATTTTATTCTGAGAAATTAAGATCATTCATTTAATGAAGTCTTTTGTCTGAACCATTGGGGGGGGGAGGCATTGAGGACAGCGGGTCATTCCCCACATCTTTTGCGAAACGGTTCCAGGTTTTATCTTGTCTGTTTTTGGATGGACTTTGCTCGTGTTTGGATTCCCCCTTTGGATTTCTACTGGATTGTTTGCCCTGGACTCACTCCCCTGAACCCCTGCACCAAGGACACGCCCCCCCCTCTTTTGATCCCCGTTTCCTGCGTGGCTTTTTCCCCAGTGTTTCCTCACTATTCCGGATTGTGTCGTCCGCATAGGGTCTGGAAAGAACTGTTCGTTACAAAGCCTGCTTTTGCTATTTATATCTCAGAAAAAAGCTTGAATAGAAAAGTCAATCATGAATAGAATAAGATTTATACGCACTTATTATATAAAACACAAATAAACAACTAAATCAACACGATTGAACCTTTGAGTACCATGGAGATTAATGCTGGCCTGAGCACACACCAGCAGAATATATTATCTTAAAAATGATAAAGGCTTATTTTATTAATAGCTCATTTATTTATGCAAATACTAAACCAAAGGAATGTATAATAACTCCAGGCGTTTGAATTGACATAGATTTCTATGCAAAAATGCTCCACTCTAATTCACAACCACGAAACCAGAGCAGTTTAAAATATACGAAAACGGCGTTTCTATACAAACGCTCGGCCACAGAATTATCACAGCACTTTGTCACTGTTTATATATCGTGGTGTACTTAGCACAGACATATATTTGCTAGTTTGTAACCCCGTATGTGTCAAGTCTTCAGCGCCCCACAACCACAGACCTCAGCATAGACAGACCTTTACCTCCGCCAATTTCCGTAGGCGGCAACCTCGGAATTCATTGACCTATCTTCTTCCCATTTCCCTACCACATCCCGCAGTACTTTCATACTTAAGGACTTCTCACAGTATCCTCTCCGCTCAATATTGGGTTTACCCCGCTAGGGCTATCATCCAGATGGATGCTGAACATTGGTGGTGGTAGTGGGATTCCCCTTTACCTGTAAAGGGCTTTGAGTGGAGAGTCCAGAAAAGCTCAATATAAATGTAAGCAATTTTTATTATTAATATTAAGGCCCTCTCCTTCACGTCTACCGAATCCTTTGAGTTTGTTCATCCCCAGTATCAAGACTAGAGCATCTCTCCTGACGCATCCTTGGATTAGCGTTTATCGGCACCTCCGCCTTCGGTCTCCAATGCCGTTACAGGGGACACCCCTGAAAAAAGAAGGTGCTATATCTCACGAACGAAGCAGCTTGGGATCTATTTTGAACGGCACAAACCGGCACTAATAATAATAATAATGATTGCTTACACTTACAGTTTATAGCGCTTTTCTGGACACTCCCCTCAAAGTGCTTTACAGGTAATGGGGACTCCCCTCCACCACCACCACCAATCTGCAGCCCCACCTGGATGATGTGACGGCAGCCATAGTGCGCCAGAACACTCACCACACATCCACTATTAGTGGGGAGGAGAACAGAGTGATGAAGCCAGTTCAAAGATGGACATTATTAGGAGGCCATGATTGGTAAAGACCAGGGGGAAATTTGGCCAGGACGCCGGAGTAACACCCCTACTCTTTTCGAGAAATGCCCTGTGTTTTTTTGAGTGTCAGGACCTCGGTTTTACGTCTCATCCAAAGGATGGCGTCTTTTTACAGTCTAGTGTCCCCGTCACTGTACTGGGGCATTAGGACCCACACAGACCGCAGGGTGAGTGCCCCGTACTGGTCCCACTAACACCTCTTCCAGCAGCAACCTTAGCTTTCCCAGGAGTCTCCCATCCAGGTATTGACCAGGCTCACACCTGCTGAGCTTCAGTGGGGCTGCCAGCTGGGAGCTGCAGGGTGATATGACTCTTGGCAACTTGTTCAGCTTCTTCAGAACAAGCAGTGGCTTTGGCTTGTCGAATTAAGCAATTATTCAACTTCAATTAAGCAATTAAGTGTTCCCGGATGGAAGACCTGCTGTGCTTCAGTGGGCTGACAGTTGTGAGTTACAGGATGATATGGCTGCTGGCCATAATGAAGCACTAAGGAAGGCGGCAGGTTTATCTATTTCTGGAGTGTGTAGGGGGGCCAGCTTGACGGAGCTATGCAGGTCCTCATTTATGCAGCTGGGTGGATTGGAGCAACTGGGGTAAAGTAAATCAATTAAGGTACAACACCAGTGTCCGAGTCAGAGAGAGAGGTCTACTGAACACCCAAATTGAATGAGCCTAAATCCAAAGTCACAATGTAAAGCTGCCAAGGTCTTAACAAAGATAAGATATTCAGGCACCATAATTAAAGATGTGCTGTATCACAGTCCCTGGCTGTGCTGAGCTTGCGATAATGACCCAATCTGAGATGATGCATTAACCCATTCTGAATTACAATTTGAAATGTACAGGTTTACTGTATGTAATGTGTATGAAATTAAACCTGACCTAGATCTCCAGGAAGAGTTTCATTGGTTCAGATTTGCTGGTTTAGTGATATTTTTTACGAATTTGGAGTGAGTGGTTGCTGGCACTGGACTTCAGTTTCATAACAAAGTGACATTGTTACATTTAGAAACAGGTCAAACTGTATTCCATGCTGAAATGAGAAGAAAAGAGACACAATGTTTCAGCGGTTGAGCCTTCTTCGGGTGTGTTAAATATGGTGTAATATTTAGGTGAAGGCAAACCAAGTTGTTAAGAAATTACCAGCAGTGGAAATGTGATGCAGCTGATAAATGGAAACCTTGATTTGAGATGTAGTGTAAATGTCTGGCTTCGTTAGTGGTTAAAATTATTACATCCTTTGGCAACGACCTCGCATAATGATCCACCCTCCGCACAGTTTGTATTTTTGTACTTTTTTCACATTTCCTGCCCCTTGCAGGAGTAGGAAATACAGTTTATTAGCGTGTAAGCTCAGAGATAAATGTTTCCTTTTCTAGCATCCAGCAGCACACAGACAAAGTACACATCAGCCGTTTTTCCACAAGCCATATTTTAGGGGCTTAACGGCCTCCAGAATTTATATGTCATACAAGTCTGTTGTTGAAAGGGTCTCAGTCCTTTGGTTTGTTTAGGAAATGATCCTTTAAATTATAGCCTAAATTAAATGAGTCCTTCCCTATTTAAGACATTGTGTTAAACATTACTGTCTAAATAATTAGCACCAAGCATATCAAGAATATCTGCGGTCTGAGGCCTTGTTCCAAAACAAGTAACACACTTCCTGAAAATATCAACTTAGTTGTTGGGAATTTGCCTCAGTGTGCTCATGACAGTTGAACCATAAGACAACATAACAATATCAACAAAAACATTAAACACAGCATAGCAGGAAACCATGAGGCAACAGGAAAGAATCTCGTACAATATTATAATGAAATCAAATAACTGGAGCATTAAAGGGGTTTGTAGTCCATTTACATTGTCAATAGTCATCATGAGGTACTAACGTGTAATTGGAAAGCCATTCAGCATCCGAATAGTCTTACAGTAAGTACTTTTAAGGAAATGAGAGGTTTTGGTCTTAATGGTTCTTTTTTCCTGAGGGAAGGGGTATAAAAAGGGAATTTGCAGCAGATGACAGAGATGCAGGTCAGCTCACAGCAGATGATTTTCGAGGCTGAGCGCACAATTCTCTCCAATATTAAAACCCCGGTGTGGATTTCTGAAACAATCAAAGAAGGTGTAGGACTCTGACCCACCCCATCTCCTGCCTTCTTTTCTACAAGCCCTCCCAGGAAAGCCTGCACATGGTCTGCGGAGGCAGTGGGCGTGGCACTGCCCTTGCTCTCCGCACACAGCAGCTCAAATTACAGCCTCCCTCACCAGGTGCTGACGCCCAGAGGCTCAGAAGTCACTGCAGAACGCCGGGCAGAAATCCTCTTCGAAGCCAGCATCTCCACGTCCGGGCCTGCACGTGAGTGTCCATCAGGTTCTTAGGACATGGACGTCTGCGCCGCCGGGCTGTGTCTTTGTCCCACAGGGGGTGGCGTTTGAGCTGCTGCAAGGAGGGGGGGAATTTAGCCACTCTTTCTATGCTTTCAGCTCTGTGAGGCTCTGTCATGGACATGCAGTTTTCATTGTATTCGGCATACTGCACTACTTGCACATAATATATTACAGAGGAACAAGGTTTATTCCCTTCTGAAAAAGAAGAAAGAAAACACAATGTTTTGGCCGTGGAGCCTTCTTCAGGTGTGAGCTCAAACGTTGTGTTTTCTTTCTTCTTTTTTTTCAGCATGGAATAAACCTATTACTTGTTCCTTTGCAGCCTACGCATGCTGACACAGCTCCCCACCTGTAATAATATATAACATACAACCTGGACACATAGCAGCTCTTTTTATATTGAGTTTGGTCCGAGTTTATCTTATTCAATTTCTATTGCACTTTTATCTGTTACTATTACCTTATTTTGCAACCTTAACTTTGTGATTTTTATCCCCCCTCGGTGAGCTCGTAGAAAAGACATTTCATTGCCAGCAACTACTGCTGCATGCTGTGTTGTTGTGCATTTGAGAAATAGACGTTGGTTGATTGATGTCTGTCTCGGACTCCTGCCAGAGCAAGCTGTGGTGGAAGCACAGGAAGCCACACACGGAGAAGATACACAGTCAAGATACACAGGCGTGATGGAAATGTGTGTTGAGGCCGAGAGTCCCTGCCTGAGCACATGAACGGAGACAAAGGGAAGCAGAGATACTGTGCAAAGAGACTTTACTCCATATAAAGTCCTCAGCATCTTTATATTCCAAACTCATCAAAATTAACCCCTTGTGAGAATGTGACTGTCTGCCTTTCCCTGATTTTCTTCCCCATGGAAACCTATATACGCACAGTACAGTCCCTACCGCCCTCTAGTGGCAGGTCAGCTGAAATCCTTAACCCTGCTGGCCACCTAGTTATAATAAGTGTTATCCACACCTAGGGGATTTGTATACCATTGGACGGGAAGCTCCAATACCTTCACTCCCTTGTCAGCAGCCACCCCAGTCTTGCCTTAGATTGGACCTGGAGTAGTAACAAAACCTCCACAGGAGACTCAGGTCAGGAGACTCAGGTGGCAAGGAAAATTCCCTGTACAGTCGTAGCATTAAACACGTTCAGTACTGAATACCTTAAGTACTGTATGTCGTATTCACTAGATTCCCCGTAATTTGTTCTCTGATCCCAGTGGATAAGAATGCCTTTGGAAAAAAAAACTCAAAAGGAAAACTAAGGGGAAAAATCTGACTTTGTGCAAGTTTCCACTGTCCCTTACACACGGGGCGATAATAATGAAAGCCACCATCTTTGCAGGGAATTGATTTTTAACATAAAACCACTTTGATTAGAGATGCACACGAAATATTGAAGAAGCTAACGCAGTACTAAACAGTCATGGTGAACGTCTATTTAAAATTGTCTCTGGCACGCACTCCCTCTTCAACAATATGTTGGTTTCATGTGAAAGTGGCAGGGCAAGACACAATCACTTTAACCCCGTTTAGCAATGGCTTGTTTTGGAACACAATTTGATTTCCGGGATCAAGAGGTATAAAACAGACTGTTTCCTATATCAGCATCTTTTCTTTTCATATCCTGTTCAGGCTTTGAAAAGAAGACCTGGCCACGGATTTCTGAAATCATCAAGCACTGACACATCTGAGCCCCCTCCACTTCTCCCATTAAAGTCATGAACAACTCCAACTCCACTGGCTGTATCATTGACCTCAGAGTGGACCAGACCTTCATTCCTGTGCTGTATGGCTGCGTCTTCTGCGTGGGGCTGCCCACCAACTGCCTGGCCCTGTATGGGCTGTACCGCCTGGTCAAGGCCGACTATGCCCTCCCCATCTACGCCATCAACCTCCTCCTGGCCGACCTCCTCCAGATCGCCACCCTTCCCCTCTGGATCGACTACTACCACGGCGGCCACAAGTGGCATTTCGGGAAGGGAGTGTGCAAGGTCATCGGCTGCTCATTCTACATCAGCTTGTTCGTCAGCATCTTCTTCATGTGCTGCATTTCCCTGGAGAGGTACCTGGCCATCGTCCATCCGCTGTTCTTCCAGACCCAGCGGGCGCTCTGGAAAGTGTGTGTTCTCTGCCTGGCCGTATGGCTGTTCTTCATTGCTGGAGTCGTGTCGGGCTTTAACATTGGTTTCGAGAGTGAGAGCCCAAACACGTTTTGCATGGAAGCCTTCCCAGCGAAGACAGAGTTTGCCATCTTCCAGCTGATGTCCATCCCTCTCACCTTCCTTGTACCTCTCTCGTTCCTGGTGTTTGTGTCCCTGCGCGTGCGCAGAAGCCTCGCCCGGTCGGTCTCCGTCTCGAAGCGCGAGAAGACCAGGATCACTGGGCTGCTGCTCCTGATCGTGCTCATGTTCCTGCTCATTTTTGGGCCCTACCACTTTATCAGAGCTGTCAGGTACACCGGCATCATTATGGTCCAAGATGCCTGTGGCTTCGAGAGCAGGCTTTTCCTTTACTTCCAGATCTCCCTGGGAGTGCTGAGTGTGAACTCTCTCCTGGACCCTGTGATGTATATCTTCATCTGCAGAGATGCCCGGAAAGAAGTGTTGGATTCGTTCCCCTGCATTTGGAGGATAGTCGGAGTCACAGATGACAGCAATACACCCTCCACTGATCAGGCAGAGATAGAACCCTGCAGAGTGTCTGTTTCTGCAAATCACCAATGAAGGCATTTTCCTCTTTTGACCCATTTCCAAAACACCATTTTTTATAATGGGACATTAATCTAAGCCCCACCCCCCCAGTAGTTGTTCATTAAAGATCCCATGACGTCTTATACAAAACCACTTGTCAGAGTCCAAATTGCAACTTTAAAGACAAGGCAGCATGAAAAGACCTCGGTGGGGCACAGCATCCAGACATGGACCATAGTGTCTGCAGCACTCCGTGAGACAAATTGGGGACTGAATTTCCAGACCTGGGAATGGTGCATCGATTCCAGATGATCGGCACTGGAGTTCAAGGATTAAGGAGTCGGGAGCTGTTTTGGATGACTTGATGGACTTAATTTGCATTGTTAAGCGCCTTGGGGCAACCTTGTTGTGGAAGGCGCTATATAAAAATAAATTGAATTGAATTGAACTTAACGAAAGGGAACTTGCGGTGGTCAGAGGCTGGAGACTTTGGAGAAGGGATGTTCCATTCAGCTGTGTTCAGACACAGCTAACTCTTGTATCAGCCCTTCATTTGAAAAAAGACTCATAGATTCACTTTGGAGTGCTGAAGGGGCAGAGAGGGACAGGTGCTTTTAAAGGTGTGGAAAGGAAATATCCTACACTACCGACAAGACAATTCATCCTAATAGTGCTCTGCAGGAAGGTTAGTTTATAAATCACAGCATTTGACTGATGTCCAAAAATTCAGACAGTCTGAGAGAGCTTAGTACAATATGTTACAGATTGCAGGGCCGCTTTCAAAAATTAAGATCTGTTCCTCTCTGAAACGGTTTAGACAATCAAGGTGCAAGAGACCAGACATCCCAGACATTTTTCAATTAATATAAACTCCTGATTTCCATGTTGACCTCTTTGCTTTCTGTGATGATAGTCTTTATTAAGCCCCAAGGGGAAAATTCAGTTGCTAACACAGCTCGTGGACGTAATAAAACACTGCACGGACATGACAGTTATTTCAGAACAGACAACAAACTCACGCTTCTTTGACCTCATCACATAATCACATAAATCACACAGAGGAACAAAACAAGGAACACCTGGAGAACATACCAGCAATCATGCAGAACTAATGACAGGGGATGTCGACTGTGACAGTACAGTACATTGACACAATCGATCTCACCATACAGTGCATTGCTCTTAAAGCAAGAAAAGTGGAAAAAAAAACATCCAGGATAGGAAGGCTAAAAATGCTTTGGAACTCATCAGTACACAGATAGCTATAGGTAAAAAGCATCTCTTAAACCTCCCTGTGGTGCATCAGGGAGCTAAAAAGCTACACTGGCGAGGCTTTTTAATCCATCTTCGCCTTCCTACTGATAAAGTGTATCGTATGATAACAAAAAATAATTATATTGTGGAAGGGATCTAATATCAGGGAGGCGGGCAATGCACTGGGGTAGCAAACTGCAGAAAACAAATCCTACACTGTGACACAGCAGAATGTGAAACAAATAAATACTAGTAAATAAAACAAGGACGGAGCAGATGTAGCAGAGACACTAAAAGGGGGCATTGTGTTGGCACGAAGCACTTCTCTTTTATCTGCCTGCACATTTGAATTCACAAAACAGGCTTACTTCCTGTTTATCAACTAAAACAGAAATCGCTGGCACTGGGAGTTGAAATATACAGACCGTGAGTACATGGAATTACACATCCATAGCAATTTAATGATGGAATCTGGCCACTCGGCCTTTTAAGACAGACCACCAATCCTGTTGTGCTCTACTTGAATTCTATCATTTTCTCGATCGTTTATTGATTGCTTGTATAATCAGCCTGTCATTGCCGAGCCTGCGATGGTGTACGAGATTCTGGTTCTTGCTCCAGCCGAGATCTTAATCACAGGCTCACTGATTTTGGGTTTCTATGTGGGGTTTGCTGTAAGTTGGCGTTTAGCTCTTAAATGGTAAATTGCTATTAGCTTTGTACCACTATCTAGCTTTCAGAACTGCCTTCATGCAGGCGAGTACCCAGAAATATAACAAACAGGTCAGCAGGACCCATTGTGCACAAGAAAAAAATTCTCAGCAGGGTTCTGACTGCAGGGTCTGCCTGTTGTGGGCATGTACAGCATAAAGCAGGTCTTGAAATTCAACACGATCTTCATAAGTTAATTGTAAAAACTGTCCGACCTTGTTGTCAATCTGTCTTTCATTGCCGAACCTCCTCTCCGTTGAAGGTCCAAGAACGTAACAGGAGAAGGGTGATATATTTTGTTTTTCTCTACCTCATCAAGCAGCCCACATATCTGCTTTTCACTGTTGTCAAAGGCAGGCTCTTGTGTAGGACAATCAAAGAGTTTGTCTCCTTGAAAGGTGTTCCCTTCAAGGCAGCTTGCAAAGTCCTGCTCTGAAGGACCAGGATGAACTAATATCTCTCTCTGTGTACTCTTTAGTGTACTGAACCACAGGTTGGACTGTAGGGAAGTCTGTCTTCCTTTTGAAAATGCTTTGAGAGAAGGACTACAGTACATGCACACCTTTCGTCAAGTGACAGAAGGCCACACAGTTGAATTGTTTGACAGCATTAAGACGATATTTAGCTTTATCAGAGTCCTGAGTGCTGGGGACAGCCATGCGTTCTAGTACATCTCTCATGGCTTTTAATAGTCTGCATCCAACTGACACTGCGCTTTGACTTGACAATCACCTCACTGTATGCAGTAAACTTCAGTGTTGGCTCCTCCAGCTGTTTCTGTAGCTTGTTGCTTCTTACAGCAGACGTGCTGCAAATAAACTGCCCTCAAGTCTTGCTGGAACCTTTTCACTGGTTCCACACATCTGGCTGCATCACTAGCACCAAGGGCCAGCCGGTGAGCTGTGCAGAACAGTCCGGTTCGTTTTGCATTGAATTCTTCTCTGACTTTTTGAACAGCTCCTTGGCGGCTTCCTCTCAGAATAGCAGCTCCATTTGTGCATACTGCACGACATTTGCTCCCATTTAATTTCTATTTTTTTTGCTCATCAGTTGCTTCATGTCCAATGGTTTCTGCCCTTCCATGTGCAATTTTGGAGTTTCTAAAAAACTTTGGTTTCATCTTGTTTCTGTGTATGTACCTGACATAGGGGCGGTGGTGTGGCTCTGTGGCTCTGGATCTGCACCTGTGGCTGGAAGGTTGCCGGATCATATACTGTGGCTGGCAAAGGAATGCTACTCCGTTGGGCCCCTGAGTAAGGCCTTTAACCCTAGCTGCTCCAGGGGCACTGTATGAATGGCTGACCCTGTGCTCTGACCCCAAGCTTCTCTCTTCCTGGCTGTGTGTCTCATGGAGAGCAAGCTGGGGTCTGCAAAAAAGAGAAATTCCTAATGCAAGCAATTGTATAAGGATAATAAAGTGATCTTATGGGTAATGAGCTGCTTACTGTTACTTATATCAGTGGGCTCATCCAATATTAAAGAAAACACAGGATTTTAGCAGCACCTACTGTAACTCTTCTAAGAGTGTGCTCGCAATAGCTTGATGCATTTCTGACAAACCTCTGTCATTCAGATAGCTTCCACAGTTTGTTCTATCAACCTTAAGATGCTTCAAAGAAGGACATTCCATTTCTTCCAAGAATCTCCCGACTTCAACAAAATTTGAATCGGCTAACTCGTTTTATGCAGCAAAGTACACTGCTTTAAGTAGCCCCTTAACCCCTTCCTCACCACGCGATTGTGCACCTTCGATTGCACCAGCCACAGCACTGTTATCTGATTGTGTCTCACGCTCTCTTTTGAGCAACTGCATCTGAGTGTCTAATCAATGTAGATGATTTTCACCAACTAGTAAACCTCACACTGCTGAACATGTTGCAAACTGAGCAGCTCATTTCTCTGTCGTTCACTTCAAGCCACGGTATATTTTTCAGCCGACTTGCCTGAAACTGATTTTTGAGCGCTTTCTCCTCTTTGTTTCTTTCGTCAATCTCCTCGCCACCGTCATTGCATTTTTCAGTTGCAGGGGCATTTTTTCTTCTCGCCTTCTGCAGAAGTAGACTTTCTTTTCAACCAACGCTCCATTTTTGGTCGAATTTACCAGCTAATTTTTTAAGCTTTCGCGTTGGCCTAACGCTAACTGATTCCGAATCCAAATCGACCAGTTTTCTATCCCTATTTGTCCGCCTATAACGTACGCGAGATTTGCAATGCAAACACACAAACAGTGTAACGTCACCGAATCTGGCACTACCGCCTGACAGAGAATACATGTGGATTGATTTAGGATAATTCTACTTGGGAGATAGCTTGCCAAAACATATGTGCGAGAAATTCCTGCATTATAAATGCTGGATTTGCGGGAATAACTAAAATTGTGGGGCATACCTGCAAATTCCATGCCGAACTTCAAGCCCTGGTATAAAGGCCTTTGTACCTGTAGCTGTTCATCTATTGATCAACTAGTAAGAGCTCTTTAATCCGAAATTACAGCAAGTTGAGGAGAGGTTGTGGAAAATTGTATGCTGACGTTTGTTGAAAGCAGTGCTCTCGAAGTAGGATATGTTTTACACTGAGGATGTACTAAAGAAAGTTAAATGACAGGCTTGACAGGTAAGTGTTACCAAGCAAGTCTTCAGTTAGATCAGAGATGGGAACAGCCATTATATGTATTTCAAAAACCCGATACCTTCAAGTTACCCTACAGAATACTGCTGAGAAATCTTAGTAGCTGCCTCAGGGCCCTTGTCCTTCTCTCTGATCCTTGTTACCATCCCACTAAGACATTCAGCACATGAGTCTGGGCAGAGTTAAAGAGGAGCAGAGGCTGCCATCTTTTTGCTGTGCCCACCTTAGACCACTGAGACAGAATCCAAAGTTCAGGGAGAGTAGTCATTCGGTGACATGAAGGTTGTGGCTTCTAACTGAAGCTTCTGAGTTTCTAACTGCCTGTCACTTCAGCGACGGTACCTTTTCCTCTGCTGTGAAGTCACTTAAGCATTTCTAGCTTTTTTCAGCCAAGAGGTACAGTATCTGCCTGACAGCAGAGTGCATGCCAGAAGATCATGCCAAGGACAAATCAGGAGTGATTGGTTGGAATATGAATAAATCTTCTCTTACATACAGTAGCTTGATTTCCCACTAACCATTTTTAAATTCTTCTCTTCTGCCTTGTCATATTGCAGAATGACAAAACACACACTCTAAGGGAGTTGCAGCAGATTTCTATTAAGAAATTGGATCGCCTGCAATTTCTTTAACCTCTCCAATACTGGTTGAGAAAGGTGACCATGAACCACTCCAACTTCACTAGCTGTGATAAGATTGACTTCAGTGCTGACCAGACGTTTCTTCCTGTGCTGTATGGATGTATCTTCTGCATGGGGCTGCCTACCAACTGCCTGGCCCTGTATGGGCTGTACCGCCTGGTCAAGGCCAACTACACCCTCCCCATCTACGCCATCAACCTCCTCCTGGCCGACCTCCTCCAGATCGCCACCCTTCCCTTCTGGATTGACTACTTCAAGAGTGGCCACACTTGGCATTTTGGAGACATTGCTTGCAAGATCATTGGCTCCGTGTTCTACATCAGCTTGGCTGTGAGCATCTTCTTCATGTGCTGCATCTCCCTGGAGAGGTACCTGGCCATCGTCCATCCACTGTGGTTCCAGGGCTGCCGCAAGCTCAGGAACGTGTATGCGCTATGCCTGGCGGTGTGGCTGTTCATCATCCTTATTGTTTCTGTGGGAGTTTCCATTGCTCTCAAGGGGCCTCAGGACAGCAAACTCTGCATGGAGTCCCACAACTGGAGTAAGACATTGGCCATCTTCCAGCTGGTGACCCCCTCCATCGTCTTTGTCATCCCCCTGCTCCTCCTGGTGTTTCTGTCCCTCCTCGTGCACAGGAGCCTAGCCCAGTCCCTCTCCTTCCCAGAGCAGGAGAAGAGGAGGATCTCCGGCCTGCTGCTCCTGATTGTGCTCCTGTTCCTGCTCATCTTTGGGCCCTACCACTTCGTCAAAGTCGTCCTCTACGCGGGCAGCCTCGCAGCCGCGGACAAGTGCGACTTCAAAGCGAGGGTGTTCACCTCGTATCAGATCTCCATAGGCCTGCTGAGCGTCAACGCTCTCCTGGACCCCATGATCTACATCTTCATCTACAGGGACACCAGGAAGGAAATGCTGGACTCTTTACCATGTTTTCGATGGATGGGAAAGTCCACAGTTAACAGCTCGCAGTGATGTGCCCGCAGACCTCAAGATATGAAGTTTAGAATACAAGAATGGAAGGAAGGTCAGATCCTACTCTCCTATGTCTATATAAATATCTCCCACACCAGACTTGCCTCTCGCACCCCGCTGACCAGCCTATCTACACCCTTGCTGTAGCTCCCTGGCTCATCTGTCATCCTATTCTCCTCACTACATGGCCGGATGGCGCACGGGCTGGGCACCATCTGAGTTGGATGCTGCATCACTGCCATAGATGGACATTGCGAATACCGCTATCGTTTAGGAGGATTAGCTGGTCTTCAGAGATCTGCATGGAGTACTAGCACACAGAAGGACATAATGGAAGACTTAATACTCCACACTTAGTACTTTTTTGTGAATTGTGTAATGTTAGCATGCCCAACTGGGCAGCCAGTTGACCGTGGACCCCTGGAGGGTTTTTTTTCTCCTTACCGAGGAGTTTTTGGTTTCTCTCCTCCATTGTCTTCTGGCTTTTTCTCTGTCTGTAGTGTAATGTCATGTATGGTCACACAGCTTTGTTCAGTGCCTTGGGGCAACCGTGTTGTGAAAGGCACTATATGAAAAATAAATTGAATTTAATTTAATTCATCACGATAGTGAGGGGTGTTTGGGCCGTCTGGTCCTCACAGCTAGTCTGCTTCTCACCCTCAGCTCTGCAAGTTCCCTCTGTTGCATTCCTCAGGACCTAACCTAATGACTGAGCCACACAAGACACCTCGCGCAGTTGGCAAGCAGGGCAAGGTGCCGGAGGTATGTGCCAATGAACATAGAGGAGTTCTAACTCAGTAACTTCAAGCACTGTATTGAAAACCTAAGGCCAAAGCAGTAAGTGACTTACTGACCCCCCTATTGGCTATGTTCATGGGGAGGGTTAATTATAAACATCCAATCCTGTCGATTGGCGATCTTCTGGATCCGTTGCAAATTGCTTATAAAGAACTTAGGGGACTGAAGATGCAGCTTTGACTTAAGTGAATTCAGTAGATAGTCATCTTCAACAGGCACGGTCATATGCACATTTTTTATTTATTGATTTTTGTTTAGCATTTTAATATGATCCAGATCCACATGGAATTGGAATGGCTGTTGAGGTTTTTCTGTTAATAGGAGATTTATAAACTGGGTTTAGGATTTTCTAACAGATTGCCCACAGCGGGATCTTGTGAATAATACTGTGCATTTTCAAATGAAATTCTTTAAAATGCCGGTATTCCCCAGGGCTGTGTTTTGTCACCAGTGTTTCAAATACCTAGAAACAGTAACAGATTACGCTTTAAACTTTGCAAAGAATACCAACTCTTTTTTTAAGAAGGCTAGTCAGCGTATAGTTTTGATCAGGAAGTTGAAAGAGCTTGGGGTGAGTCAAAAAGTTCTGGAGGGGGTTTATAGAATCTGAGTAGAAACCATCCTTAATTTTGTTATCACAGTGCGGTATGGTGGGGAAATGTGCCAGAATTGTTAATATTGCAGATAAAATAATTACAACGTAAACATCTCTTGGGTCCTGTGCAATTGGTATATGGAATGCAGCTAAGGTAGTGTTTGCTATATGAAGCTATTGGATTATGTGTAATGGCACTGTAATATGGGCAGAGAGAGATGTGTGTACTGTATATTGTATGTATTGTTGCATGTCTAAGATTCTTGCTTGTTTTTACGGTGAATTTATTTCATGTTGAGTGTTATTTGTTTTTAATAATAATAATTGCTTACACTTAAACATTGTAGCACTTTTCTGGACACTCCACTCAAAGAGCTTTACAGGTAATGGGGAATCCCACTACCACCACCAGTGTGCAGCCCCACCTGGATGATGCTCCAGTCCTCTCCCCACACACCAGCTCTCAGTGGGGAGGAGAGCAGAGGGATGAAGCCAGTTCTGAGAGGGGGATTATTAGGAGACCATGGCTGGTAAATACCACGGGGAAATTTGGCCAAGACACTGGGGTAACACCCCTACTCTTTTCGAGAAACGCCCTGGGATTTTTAATGACCACAGAAAGACAGGACCTCGATTTTACATCTCATCCAAAGCACGGCACTTTTTTTTTTTAGTATAGTGTCCTCATCACAATACTGACATTAGCACCCACATTGACTGCAAGGTACAGTAAGTGCCCCCCTACTGGCCCCACTAACACCTTTTCCAGCAGCAACCTTAGCGTTAGGAGTCTCCCATCCAGGTACTGACCAGGCTCACACCGGCTGAGCTTCAGTGGGGCTGCCAGCTGCAGGTTGGTACAGCTGCCGGCTGTATGTTTTTTTTTTGTTGTTTTAGATGTATGTGATACCAAAGACCCTTTTGGATGGACAATAAAGTCACATCTTATCTTACTGAAAGAAGCTTAAGACGGGCTTTACTAATCAAGGGTCATACAAAGTGGATATTTTATACAGTGATCCAGTGGTAGAGAGCACCATGCAGTACTTCACACCTACTGCCTGGGAACGGAAAAGCAGAATGAGGCCACACTGTGGTTTCCACCTAATAATGAATGGGTGAGGAAGCAGATCATTGTGAGCACGTTTGATTATTATAATGCAGTGCATAAATGCAGAAAATGAATCAATGACATCAAATAAACTGAAAGACAAAAATCCTTGGGTTTTGGGTTTGTGTGTTTTTTCCTGGTGCTACGGCCTCCTCTTGTAGTTCAGAGACGTGCTGGCTGGGTCCATTTTTCTTTGCTGTTATTAAACTATTTGAATACGGTTATTATACAGTATCTTACTGCTAGGATTTTCTTAATTTCAAAATGATGAGTCCAAGACTAATGGTGCCTGAATTATTTTGTTTTCCAATGCGCTGAAGGGGTGAGCGGTCTCCATAAATGAGCTTTCAGGGTCCGACCTTTTCTTTTGGTCTTCAGGAGTGCACGTTTCAAATAAAAAGTCAGGCAGCTGTGCAGACATTTAATTGTACACGTTCTGCAGATTTTCATGATGAAGATAGATAGATAAGACTTTATTGATCCCGAACGGAAATTGATGTGAAAAGAGGGCCGGTAACAGTAGCTGACCACATGGGCTCTGGAAATGATTGAGTTTAGAACACTGCCCAGACACACAAAAACACACTCCACAGCTGCTGCATGAGCCCATAATATCAGAGGGAACGTTTGAATGGCTCCTTCATTCCTTGCGGGACAAAGCATGTGAAATCTGTGAAAGAAAGGATACGAAAAAATAGTGAAGTCAGAGAGGCTTGGGGGAAAGGAGGAGGACGGTGTTAAAAAACAGTCGACTCGCAGATGTGCTGACTGACAACGGAAATGCGGCATCCACAAGCTGACTCTCTATGCAAATAAAACTCCTCTCCCCACCTCCTTTACAGCACCAACTCAGCCTCTTACTGCTGACGTTAGAGGGCTGTTATATTTCAAGCTGCAAGAAATATGCGATGAGAAGCCTGACCCGTTTATGAGCTTCCCCTGCAATCATAGCCTCAGAAAGCAGTATAAAGGATAAGAGCAAACCAACATAGAAGTACAGTATCAGCTGAACCACATCCGGAAACTGGAGTGTTACACACGTGCAACAGACGTTTGTGCTCTGGATAGGATTACCTGCCGGTCTTAAAAGCCCAAAGGGGAATTATTTCAGCCGTTAGCCTTGCAACCTTCGTTTGTCTAATTCTAGTCTCCTGTCTGTCCCCTCAAACTCATTTACATTGTATGGGTGACAGGGCCTTCTCTCGCTGAGCCCCAGAGCTCTGCAACTCGACCCCCAAGACATCAGAGAGTCACCTTCCCTGCTCGGGCTCAAATCCAGACTCAGAACCTTTTTTTTTTTAATTACAATGTTGCCAAAGGAGATACAATAAATCCATCATTTACAGACATGCACACTACAAACACATTATTGGACATTTTCATATGTAAAACATTATTGAGAGACAGGCTCACTGTCTGTTCCTCAGGCTGTGACAGGAGATCACACACTGTATTATTATTATTACTGAGAGACAGGCTCACTGTCTGTTCCTCAGGCTGTGACAGGAGATCACACACTGTATTATTATTATTGAGAGACAGGCTCACTGTCTGTTCCTCAGGCTGGGACAGGAGATCACACACTGTATTATTATTATTACTGAGAGACAGGCTCAGTGTCTGTTCCTCAGGCTGTGACAGGAGATCACACACTGTATTATTATTATTGAGAGACAGGCTCACTGTCTGTTCCTCAGGCTATGACAGGAGGTCACACACTGTATTATTATTATTATTATTATTATTATTATTATTATTATTATTATTATTATTACTGAGAGACCTCAGGCTGGGACCGGAGGTCACACACTGTATTATTATTATTGAGAGACAGCCTCACTGTCTGTTCCTCAGGCTGTGACAGGAGATCACACACTGTATTATTATTATTGAGAGACAGACTCACTGTCTGTTCCTCAGGCTATGACAGGAGGTCACACACTGTATTATTATTATTATTATTATTATTATTATTATTATTATTATTACTGAGAGACCTCAGGCTGGGACCGGAGGTCACACACTGTATTATTATTATTGAGAGACAGGCTCACTGTCTGTTCCCCAGGCTGAGGCAGGAGATCACACATTGTATTATTATTATTAAGAGACAGGCTCACTGTTCCTCAGGCTGTGACAGGAGATCACACACTGTATTATTATTGGGAGACAGGTTCACTGTTCCTCAGGTTGGGGCAGGAGATCACGCATGGTACTGCTAGCTCAACTGAGTTCCCTCCCCACTTTCCCAGTAGGATTGGGAGCCGTTCCCATTCTGGCTGGAGTGGGAATCCTGGGATTAGATTTTAGGGAAGAGCGTTTGTCTGTGGGAGCACAGCCTGTCCTCTGTGGACAGTTAGGTCGATCCGTGTCCAGTTTCCATGTCCCCGAGCGTGAATTCGTCAGGGCTCTTCTTTGCTGTCTCTCTCTCAGAGCGCAGCGGTGTTCGTCAATAAACAGCTCTTATCTCTTTCGCTAGTGGTTTTCAACAATAGTGTCTTACAAACTGCGATATGACACGCGAGCGCGAAGCGAGGGCGAGGTTAGTAACTCATCCTCCCTGATGGTGACGTCACTCCAAAACTAGCGTGACTGTTTCAGCAGCTCGTTTTGTCAGTATTTGGTCAATATTGACACAGCGAAATCGTATAGTAAAAAGAGGTCTAGAAATGCTACTAAAAGAGGAAATGTGTGTGCGTTATTTATATTTTATTTTGCATAAATAACACGAAGCTGTACTGAGGCTGAATACAGTTTACAGGCGGGGAAGAGGAGGGCAGATTACACGCTTAGATTAGACTCGAGATAGGAGCTTCCTGATGCGGTGCACAAAAATACAGAAAGAAATACACCAACACTAGAAGCAACGGCGTTTCTCCAGTGCAAACATAGACCCGGGGTATCTAAGAAAACAGGATAGAAAGTCAATTTAATCTGGAAATAGGATTATAGGAAAAAAGTGTAAAAAAAATACATTGACGACCTGTAGCGTGGTCTATTATTGAAACTTACAAGAAACCTCACATCTCTTCGCCCGTCTTTTGAATTAAAGAAGGTCGAAGTTACTGGTTTGAGCACTGGCCTGGAACTGCGATCGGGGAATTAACCAAGAGGAAAGATTCTTATTTCCATCGAAAGACTTCAAAGCTTAATAACCTAAATGGATTGGCTCAGGAGGCCCATCACTCCTGCCCTGTTACATTTGTTAACCATTCCAGCGCAATGTACTCTGACGTCGTTAGCTTCAGCGGCAGACTTGATTTTTATGTGTGTGTGCTATCGGGCTGACGGGTTACAGTACCAGAGAAAAAGACAGGTACCCAGGAACGGGGTAAGCATGGTTTCTAACCTATTGGGGGTACCCGACTCCCCTATCCACCAGTGTGATCTGCAGACCCTAAGTGGACAACCACCCACCCTTATAAACACCAAACCCACTTATTACCTCCGTGTTAAATTCACACGTTTTCGAATTCAATCACACAGCGGAGACTACACTTAAAACAGTCTTTTAGCGACATCTAGTGGCAGTCCCGTGATTATTATACTGTCACCATTACCACTCGGTGATGGATCTTCTTCTTCTTCCTCTTTTTCACAGCCTTAGTCCCAGACTGTCCTGGGGTCAGCTGCTTTGGTTGCTCTTCTCCACTTGTCTCTGTCGAGCACATCTTCCTCACTCACTTCACATACCTCCATATCTTTTCTCACACAATCTATCCATCTCTTTCTAGGCCTGCCCCTTCCTCTGTTACCTTCCACCTCAAATTCCATTGCCCTCTTTGTTACTTCCTCAACGTCCCGCCTCATGATATGTCCATACCACCGTAACCTCGCCTCTCGCATCTTCTCAACCACATCCACCACCCTACATCGTCTACGGATTCCTTCATTTCTGATCTTATCCTTCATTGAAATCTGCAGAATCCATCTCAAAATCCTCATTTCAGTTCTTCTCATCAAGTTCTCTTCCCTCTTTCCAACTGCCAAGCATTCAGCTCCATATAGTAGTACAGGTCTAATCACAGTCTTGTACATTTTGCACTTTAACTTTCTAGGAATTTTCCTGTCACAGATTATTCCAGTTATTTCTCTCCACTTGTTCCATCCAGCTTTCACTCTCTACTGCCTCCAGTGTTTCTCCTCCCTTTACCAGTTTTGATCCACCACTCGGCGATGGATGAATAAGAATAATGATAATAATTGCTTGCACTCATATAGCGCTTTTCTGGACGCTCCACTCAAAGCGCTTTACAGGTAATGGGGATCCCCTCCACCACCACCAGTGTGCAGCATCCACCTGGATGATGCGACGGCAGCTGTAGTGCGCCAGAATAGAAAGAGTAAGAATAATTCCTTACACTGATATAGCGCTCTTCTGAACACTCCCCACCTGGATGATGCTCCAGTTTGCTCACCACACACCAGCTCTCAGTGTGGAGGAGAGCTGAATGATGAGGCCAGTTTGGAGATGGGGGTTATTAGGAGGCCATGATGGGTAATGAATATTTGGCCAGGATAAAACCCCTACTCTTTTTGGGGTTTATAATAACCACAGAAAGTCAGGACCTGAGTTTTAGGTCTCGTCTAAAGGACAGCACTTTTTTTTTTGACAGTATAGTGTCCCCGTCACTGATCTGGGGGCATTAGGACACACACAGACCGCAGGGTGAGCGCCCCCTACTGGCCCCACTAACACCTCTTCCTGCAGCAGCCTCAGCTCTCCCAGGAGTCTCCCATCCAGGTACTGACCAGACTCACGCCTGTATGATTAAGCTTCAATAGTATACCAGCTGTGAGCTGCAGGGTAATCTGGCTGCTGGGTCAATAATTCCAGATAAAGCTGTTTATGTCTTTCCACTGACTTTTTCATTCTATCTTCCACCGTCTTTTGAGCTGCCTTCCTCGGTACTGAGAGCTCATGCGACAAGTTCTTGGATTCTCTTCTCTTCCTTCTAGGCCTATAGCACATCAAAAACACTAACCTCTTTAACTCTTTATAGCTCTTTAGCTCTTTATCGAGTTTTGCCGTCAGCCCGCACCAGCGGCGCACTCACCACTAGATGGCGCTGTCTTGTCATGTTACGTTTGGGACCATCCATAACGTTTTTCTCACCCGGTGCGTCTCAAGCCCTTTTCCTTTCGCGCACCTGAGCTAGTTTTCTTCCTTTCAGTTATTAGATCGTTATTACTTAGAGTAAATCCTGCCTTTTGTGCATAATGTTGCTGTCTTGGCATCCATTTTCTAGTCTTTGAATTCTTCATAGTGTGTCTGACTTTTCTCTTTTATTTTTTTTCTTTTGGATGAGAACTATACAAATTACACAAATTCCAAAAAAAAAACCACTATACAATAAGGCCGGCAGCTGTCTTTTGTCTTTTGGGAAGTTAGAGGCAACACAGGAGGAAACACACAAGCATTGTGCAGGTGTTCTGTGAGTAAGAGACCACTGGGCCTTGAATGAGTCATAAATTCAGACAGCTAATCCAGCTGTGAGCCGCAGGCCCCTTGAGATCTCGACCAGCTGTGGCTGCCTAGCTTGGCTCAGGCAGCTCTCCTTCTTTCCAGATTTCTAATCTTCTGTACAAATGTGCATCTGGTCCTGAACCCACACTATCCTTTCACTTTTCTACAAATTAATCATTGAAAATGTCTTAACATACTGCTTCTCTTGTTGGCAACATACTGTAAGTACCGCTAATTGGAATAGGCTGGGTAAATTAGTGAGTATAAGTGGCAAATTAATCGGGACTAATCAAATCAACTTAAGTTGTGTGTGTCTCACCCCCTGCATTGCGAATTCACACTTCTCCCATCTGGGAGACGCCTCTGTGCCCCCAGGTGTAAAACCAACAGACACAGGAAATCTTTCATCCCCACTGCAAGTCCACTCTTAAACAATGCAAAGTAACTGCCTTGTCTCTTGTTTCTTTTCTCCTGTAACACACTGTATTCTCTTCTCTTTTGATGATGTGTATTTGTCATTGTGTTATGTTTGTTGTTTTTTTCCCCCCCAGGGGACAATAAAGCTGGAATTGAAAAGACGCCAAGAAGAAAAAAAGCATCTGCCTGTCCACAGAATTCCACGTTTTCATCTGCCGCAAAAGTCATATCGCACAGTCCTCACGCAAAAGTATTCCCCTTCTTCCTGTGGGGCTCCATTCACCCATCTCTTTTTTTTTTTGGGTCCACTTCCGGACCACAAGGGAGCAGAGCCTATCCTAGCAAGCGGCACAAGGCAGGGTACACCCTGGACAGGACGCCAGTCCACCGCAGTGCGCACACAGACACACAGGCACGCCAAGGCCAATTTCCCCAGAACCTCTCAGTATGTCTTTGGACTGTGGAAGGAAACCAGAGCTCCCAGACAGCACCCCTGGAATTGGACCCAGGGCCCCAGCAATGCCATCCACTGTGCCGCCCTGCTGCCCCCGGATGACCTTCAATTTAGTCGAGGGGAGTACATGCTTATGCCATCGACATGCTTTTTTCTTTGATTTTTCTCCACACTGCCATTGAAGGTTTCACACCCACCAGTGCCCCTTTTGCACTTGCGGGTTTTGATGAAAACATATTCACTGGAAAACGTGTACTTCTATACAGGGGGCTGCAAATGATATCGTCTCTACATTGCGGACACAGCGGATCTGCGCAGTGGTTAAGTGGGCGTAGGCAGCATCTGGTTTCCTCTTGTCTTTACAACCTCCTGGTCAAGAGATAACGGGGAGGGATGAAGCCCATAAAGGCAGTCACGTGGTCCGCCCGCAGTATATTTAAATCCTGACCTCGAGTACCTGCAAACGCACTGTAGATAAACTCCTCAGCCCATAAATGAAAAAGCCTGCATTCTCCTGCAGCTCTGCAAATGGATTTACCTGGAACCGCAGCGCGTCCTCTTCCCCTTCGGCGCCCACCTCGTTCCTGAAGGTCCAGGACCGAGTCACCTGTAGGTAGTGTTTCTGGCTTCGTGGGGGTTATTTTTCTGGAGGGGGGGGGGGGGGTGGAGCTATTTTAGTGGTAGCGAGTAAAATGGCTTTTTTGCGTGTGCTGTACGTTTGAGCCAGCAATCTCGAGCGCTGTCTGTGGATTCCTCCGAGGCCAAGCAAGCAGTCATGCTTTTAAGGCAGATTTCCACTAATACGCCTTGAGGACATAACATGCTGGATTAAGAGAGATCACTTTATCGGCCATATACAATTTCTTGTATTATGAATTTGTCTTTTCACAGACCCCAGCTTGCTCTCCATGAGACACACAGAGAGGGAGAGAAGCTGGGGGTCAGAGCACATTTATACAGCATCCCTGGAGCAGCTGGGGTTAAGGGCCTTGCTCAGGGGCCCAACAGAGTAGGATTCCTCTGCCGGCCTCGGAATTTGAACCGGCAACCTTCCAGCCACAGGCACAGATCCTCAGCCACAGTGCCACTGCTCCAGCTGTAGATGGGCTGCTCAGTGTTTGAATGTCTCTTGTTTACCTGAAACCCACGTTCTGGATAATAAATGGGACCTACAGTGGGGGGATACACAGGAAATTGAAAGTGCTCTAATCTCGGCGCACAGGTCCACAAAATGCACCTTAAATACTTCCTCTCCCCCATATTGAATCCGGGGCTAATATCTTCCTGGAGTGGAGCACCCGTTAATACCTTGAATTATTTTGGAAAGCATGTGCAGTACAGGCCTGGTTAGGCCTGGTTCAAAGGAACCCCTTGGACATCATGACTGAAGTTTCAGATTTTTTTATATGTCTGTATATAGGACACACAGTAGAAAGAAAAATCCAGAATAAAAACACAGAAAAATAAACCCCAACAAACACATTTTTTTGTCTTTCTTCTAAAGTTGCTTCCTTGAAGCACGGCACACCTAGAATGTAACTTTTGTTTTTTATGTCTTCTCTAATATGTCTACTAAGCTTGAATGAAAATTTCACAGTCATTGAACAAATATAAAAACATCTGCATGGATTGGTATGAAGGTTTGGGACATGGAATGGTTTTCTTAGTCTTGCAAAAATTAAAATCAAATAATAAAAAATAAAAAAAGGAATAAAATACTAACTATTTTTACTGTTGCATTTCACTACTGCCAGTCCTAGAGAGGTGTCTTGTAATGTTTATGGTTCAAAGGTGTGCTATTCCAGTTTTCTTGCACATTTTTTTTACGGTTTGTACAGTTCTACGAATGCCTATTATAGAGAGAATATGACAGCTATTTCTACCGATTGGATGACATGTTTCCACAGCCGGTTTGTTTCAAATCTCTTTGTTCCACTATCCATTAGAGCTGTCAACATCATGTCAAGGATGATGTCCCCAGGGGACAATAAAAATCTTATCTTATCTTCTCTCCCCCTCAGACCTGGAGAAGCCTCAGTAGCTGGAACAGTGTGTTTCCTCTTTCTGTTGTTCAGTGTGGAAGTAATCACTGCCTGTTCCCTTGCAGCTCATGCACGCTGGTGCAGCTCCCTGCTCACGCTTTTTAACTGTGATCAGTGTTTTACAAGATGGTATGGAAGTGGATTGGTGAGCATTGCTGTCTCACAGCCCTGGCCCTGGGGTGCTATCTGGGTGGAGTCTGTATGTTCTCCTGTGTCTGACTGCAGGTGACCTAACACTACCCGCAAAATTTCCGACCACATCAGCTGGTAACTCGCTGTATGGCCCCAAATGAAAGTGACGTCTCGCAATAGGCTCACCGCCGGTATCGCTGTGGCTGTGTGCGTGAATATGACAATTAACCCTAACAATCAGAGGGTGTGATTGAGGAATTCAGATTTAACTTAATCTCCCAACTAAACAGGCACGTTCTACCTGAACAGCCTCAGGGTAAACGAGAGTGTCTTGAATGTGGAATGGTCACCTGCCCTGTACCATCTTCCTTCACTATTAACAACCTGTGTTGCTACCTAGGTGGAGTTTGTGTGTCTTCTCGGTTTCGTCCTACCACCCAAAGCCTTGCTGGTGGGTACTGGCCCTGGTGTGAGTGTACTATTGTCTGTATATGTCTGTGCCCTTTAATTGACTGGTGTACCCTGCCTTGTGCCCGTTGCCTGCTGGGATAGACTCTGAGGGAATGAACTAAAAGATTTGACTAAAAGTTTGTATTATATCTTGTTGGCTATGTATTTCTGTTCTTATATTTTGCTAACTCCATCTCAGGATGTCTTGTCTCAAAAGATAATATAGTCACACTGCATCTTTAGGCATAGCTGGCATAGTTCTCAGGAAATTGACCAAGTGATCTCTCCTGGAACAAATGGTATATTCAGTTTACAAGCAGACGGGGCTGCTTGTCACGCAATCCAGCAGTAATGAAAATATAGGTATTTTATTTTATAATTATGGTAATATTGGTTCACTATGTGAAAGAGCACTGTAGGCATTGTCTTTGGAGTCTTGCGTACCAGAACAAGACTCCCATATGCATATGAAATAAAGACGACTCTCAACACACAAACTCGCGGCTGACGCCCTGTGTTTGGCACAACAACTCTGACCCCTGCATGACCCTGGCTGGATCACGTGGGTTAGAAAATGAATGAATGGGGTCCTGGGCATCACAGCCTTTGAAGAGGCTCGGGCTGCTCTGAAATGGGTGTCGGGGAATGGATTCCAGGATTGGACTCCTGATGATCCTGACAAAGCAGGGAGATGTCTTACCGTCCACCACAGTTAGGGCAGGAGCGCTTGCGCTGGACAGGGACAGCACCATGTCCACTTTGCTCTGAGTTTGGAGCCGGACATTGGGCGCGCGCAGTGTGCCTGTGAATAGTGAAACACACCCCACCTCAGCTGCCGCTGTCTGCCCTTGAAAAGGGGGCTGGTTGAAAAGTGACTCTGCCGAGTCATGAAACTACCTGCGGTCATTTGGACCCGTGTGGTTGGGGAATGATTTTAAAATCCCGAACGATGTGATTGGTGAAAACCATTACTTGTTGGTAAGAACTGGTTGATTAGAGTATAAGGAAGGTTAAAAAGGAGAGGAGGCCACTTCGGCCACCTAAACCATTTGACAATTGGCAGCTGACTGAAGCCAGGGTATTGGCCTCAGCAACGTGATTGGCTGATCACAAGTAACTTGTTCCACACCCTCACCAACCTTTGTGTAAAGAAGCTCATCCTTTCCTGACTAGAGAGTTTCATCCATCCATTTCTTGACAGAAGCCAGGGTATCGCAGTAACCTGCCTTTAGCAACATGGTGAGCTAGCTTGTTCCACACTCCCACTACTTTTTGTGTAAAAAAGCACCCTCCCCCCTTTTGACTGAAGGCTTTCACCCAGACTTTCCTTGAAAGAGGCCAGGGTATCAGTTTCAGCAACGTAACTGAGTCACTTATTTCACGACTGTGCCTTAGTGGTGAATAATGGTCCCTGCTGTAATATAACTGTGTGACCTACTATTTCAGCTGCCAGTGCACTAATAGTAGCACAGTCCTTTTCAAAACAACATTGGAAATGATAATTACACAAAAAATGAGCGTAACAGTAGAGTAGCACTTTAGTCGTCTGAGGTTCTGGGCCAGATTGAAGCTTTCCACCTCCCTGGCCATTATAAGAACTATTTCCTCCCACCGGTACGATAACTCACCATTCATAAAATTCCCAACAGCCAGGATGACATAGCCGGACATAAAGCTCTGGATTCATTTCAACGTGCAATGTGCACCAAAGGTCCTGTGATGGACGTTTTCCCTGCATTGAACCGGGAATTAAATACAGACTCTGCCTTGTTAATTGAAGGAATCAGCGAAGCTACAGGCTCTTGTCTTAACCAGCTCGTGGATAGGCCAAGTCTCGATAGCTGGAATTTCCAAGAGCCGCCCGCGCCAACACAAACCGGTGAATTTTTACTTAGTCATGACCGCTGATCTCCCTGTGCCTTTAAGACAAGTTTAAATTTGTTCTTCCTCCTTCTCTCCCGAAAACTAACGAGAAGACAAAACTAAACCTGGTGACAAAGTGTTTACCAGCACATAAATCGTAGTTTACTAGGAAGAGCACCACCCAATAATTAGGAGTACCGAGAATGTTTACCAAGTGTCTTAGTCACAGTACATTTTGGCTTCACCTGCTTGTCTGAGGTCCATCGCCCTTGGCTGTGGGTTGATACGCCCCCCCCGCACAGAGCGAGGAGTGGAGGTGGAGATGGGGTGGAGGGAGGGAAGCAGAAGGGAAGGGTTAGGGAGGGAAGGGGCCCCTGTCTAGCTTTTAGAATTGATGTCAAGATGAATGAACCTCACGTGGACCCAGCCAGCCTTGGGTTGCTGGGAACAACCTTATCTGTATCTGTATCAAAGAGGGAGGAGCTGCTGGCCAGAGGCCCTGAGAGGCTGATGGGTTCTATTTTTTCAATGCTGAGGTTTGTTAATCTGTTTAAGTGAAAGAGCATTATCTGTTGTTTTTTGTAAAAAAAAAAAAATGGGGGAAAAAAATGATTACAAATTAGGAGAGCTGAGGCGGACTGAACTTTCGACATCTCTCCCAGACTTTCCTGGTTGACTCCATAGACGCCATTGCCTTGAAGGTCTGATCAATGTGTGGGAGCGAAACACCATTGTAACTAACATCCTCCTCTCCCCCTATCTTCCCATTAGGTCATCCGATCCTGCACTCCTACAAGACCTTCTTTTGATGGTCAGATCCACCAGAAGGACTCCCAGCGGGGACTTCCTGTAGCAGAACTCCCCCCCAGCAGTCACCCGCAGCAGCCATGGACGGCTCTGGGCCAACCTCTGGCCACGCCCCTCTTGCCAAGAACGTGTCCAACGTGACCGGCTGTGACCTGGACTTCGACGCTGACCAGACCTTTCTCAAGGTCCTGTACGGCTGCGTCTTCTGCGTGGGGCTGCCCACCAACTGCCTGGCCCTGTACGGACTGTACCGCCTGGTCAAAGCCAACTACACCCTCCCAGTGTACATCATCAACCTCCTGCTGGCTGACCTCCTCCACATCGCCTTCCTGCCCCTCTGGATCGACTACTACCACAGCGGCCACATCTGGCGTTTCGGGACCATGGTGTGCGCCGTGGCTAGCTGCGTGTTCGGCATCACCATGTTCTGCAGCATCGTCTTCATGTGCTGCATCATGTCCGAGCGGTACCTGGCCATCGTCCACCCGCTGTGGTTCCAGAGCCACCGCCGGCTGAGGAACACGTGCCTGCTGGCCGCGGCAGTGTGGGTGGTCAGCGTGCTGGCCATCGGCTGGGGGTACGTGCTGGGTTACGAGAAGGTGGAGGATGGCCGGTGCCTGGAGCAGTACCCCCGCAACTCGGGGTTTGTGGTCTTCGTCCTGGTGCTGCTCCCCCTCGTCTTCGTGCCCCCGCCATTGTTCTTCCTCTTCGTCCTGGTCCGCGTCTGGCGCTCCCTCGGCAAGGCCATCTTCATGTCCGCCGCCGAAAAGCGCCGCACGGTCGGCCTGCTGCTGGCCGTCGTGATGATCTTCGCCTTCCTCTTCGGGCCCTACCAGATCGTGGTCTTCACTCTGTACGCAGGGGCGGCCCTGGCGACGGACAAGTGCGACTTCGAGGCCAAAATGTTCATCACCTACAAGGTGACGTTCGGACTGCTGAGCCTTAACACTGCGGCCGACCCTATCCTGTACATTTTCCTCCGCGGTGACGTGAGGGAAACACTGCTCAACTTCCCCTGCTGCCGGGGGCTGATTAGCCGAATGAGCCGCAGGAGTACCCCCAGGGTTCATCGGGAAGGAGGAGGGACCATCCCAACACTGCCGCAACCTGTGTCCCAAGAATGAAGATGCTTCCATAAAAGACACTGGCCCCATCCTGACTTATTGCAACACTGAGCACTGTGCAGAGGCAGGCATTCTTCAATGGAGGAGCCCGTTCTTTAACAGGAAATCCCGGAGATCCTTGGAAAAGCAGATCCCAGCACACTGAACTGCACAGTCCTTTCTTGATATACCCAGGCAGCATTGACCAAGCAGGGCTCGGGACTCAGACGTAGAAGGTGCTGGGCTGAGATCTGGGTTGAGATCCTGCTGTCCTACCCCTGTCCAGGACTCAGATGGCGCTTGCAACAAGTCCAGCCTTTAGAACTGAGTGCACCTACAGTACCAGCTGGCTTGGAACAACATCCATCCCACCCTTTCATGATCAGGGTTTTCTGGGGTTGCGGGGCAGAAGGAGCCCATACTGGCAAGCGATGGGCACAAGGCAGGGTAGAGCCAGCCCATCATAGGGCACACACCAGGGCCAGTTTTCCCAGAAGCCACAGAGAACATACAAATTCCACACAGACAGCATCCTGGGTCCAGAACTGCGCTCCGGGTCCCGTAGCAATACTCCTGTAACCACTGCGCCAACCCTTGGATCAGCCAGATCAGACAGGTTGCATTTTGGTTTGTTTTTAAAAAAACGCGTTTCGTTTCCCCATTCTTGGCAAACCTCAAAAAGGAAACAGAAAGAACCGGGCTGACAGCCCTTCAGCTGCCGATGGGGCGAGAGCAGGAGAAGATACTGCACTTGATTCCAGTGCAGAAGGAGCAGGGCAGTCTCCGGGAGCTGTACAGGGCAGTCAAAACAGTATTCCAGTCCATCTCACGGAGGGTGTGGCCCCCCCCTGACAGAATTCAGGTTACGATAACCACCCCCACCCCCCATTGGCATTTTGCTGTCGGATGTCTGTCGCCAGTGAAGTTCGCCACACCTTGCAAATTCCTCTGAATGGCATCCTGTATTGCCTGTGCATCAACCCCTCCCCTCCAACAACAACCACCGCAGTGAAGTCCGGAGTGACAGTAATGCTGAGATGTAGCCAGGCCAGTAGAGAGACAAGAGGTCACAGCGCAGCTCTGGGAAGCGCCCCAGAAGGCCTCTCCAGAGACCAGACCAGACAAATTCCCTCTTGCCTGTCAGGTCTACATGTAAATGTCAAATGGCAGTTTCGATTTTGTAGATTTTGTGGAATTGTCCCTTCAGTCCTTTGGACGGATTTCCGTTTATGAGACTGTGACACGGCTTACTGCGCTTCAGTGGGTTCTGGGTGAGTGCAGCACAATAGGTGCTTGTCTCTTGGCTCAGGCACAGCGGTTAATCACCACACAATAAAAATGCCTCACGCAATAAACTTATAACACTCTCTTCCTGGAGAACTATATCTTGTGATCGACATTTCTGACCTGTTGCAATGGTTCGTCCAAAGCTGTAAGTGGAACAGACCGGTTGGTAGTCATCAAGGCCAGATGTCTACCAACCAGAGAGACCTTTTACGTTCCTAGAACAGCAAAGCGTCAGTCAATGGAGGAGCTCAAACTCATTTGCTACTTCGGGATTATGCAATATCACAACAGCAGGTTTACTGCACAATGCTTGTTTGCTTTCCTCACCACCTAACAGGTGAGTAAGGTGTGTAAGAGACAAGCCGTGTTCTTTAAGCTGGTACCCTGGCTACTCTTACAGTAAGTAACAACTGGGTGAGATCCTCCAGTCAGCACAGGAGACAATTCTTTACACAAAGGGTGGTGGGGGTGTGGAACTTGCTGCCCAGCTGTGTTGTTGAAGCCAATGCCCTGGCTCATTTTAAGTAATAGCTGAGATGAGATCCTCCAGTCAGGATAGGAGGCACATCTTTACACAGAGGGTGGCGGGGGTGGGGAACAAGCTGCCCAATCATGTTGTTGAAGCCGATACCCTGGCTTCTCTCCAGACACAGCTGGGTGAGATCCTCCAGTCAGGACAGGAGGCTCTTCTTTACACAGAGGGTGGTGGGGGTGGGGAACAAGCTGCCCAGCCCTGTTGCTATTATAGAGAATACCCTGGCTATTCCAGAGAAGCCACTGGATAAGATTCAATTAGTTGTCGACAACAAAACAGGTTATTCGGGCAGAATGCCCGTTCTTGTTTGTAACTACTCCCATTTTTCTTATGGGTTTATTATTCCAACAAATTCTTCTCCATGTCCCAGATTAGCTTCTGGCAGATGTGTGTGCAAGTCCAGACACAACTAAAGTTAGTAAGTAACTAAGTTAGATTGTTTCATTGTTTCATCAAGCAAAATAAAGACACACCTTCCTTACTATAAGTTTAAAGGTTGCAGAACGAGTTTTAGTTTACTTTTCTATTTCAATAATCAAATGTGAATCATTACCTTCATTAAAGATAGTAGTTCAAGTAGGTAGATTCAACACAGATATACTGTCTGTTCTAAAGTCAAATAATAAAGTACCCCCCCCCCAAAAAAAAAAACATGCACCCCTTTCTATACATTTTTTTAATTGCACAGACAAATTTTAAAAACAAAACAAACGGAATTCAAACCCTGAACTGTTAGATTCCAAAGGAGATATAAGTGAAGAGCAAAATCCGGTTTGGAAATCCAGAATTACTAAATCGATTACCTTAATGGAGTCACTAGCCTCTGATCTGTGGCCAAATTTATAGTAAGCTAATGCACTGATTCATTTTAGGAGTTAAAAAATTCGACAGCCTGAACCTGTCAGAAATCTCTAAGTCCATGTCACCAGTCTGGAATTATGCGATACGCAGCGACAAGATCGCTTCTCCCTCTGTAATAAGACACCCACACTTTCATTTTCCCTAGCTTAGAGTCACACCGACCACAATCGGAATGCTATCTGTGAATGGGGGAGCGGAGGACGTGGGGCTTAAACTCCGAGCTTCAGAAAGTGGACACGATGCGAGAGCCCCTTGCTATGTATTGTCCGAGAAGCCATACGCGGTGATGGGCAGTGATGGAGTCCGGCAGAGAAGTCCAGGCATGAGGAGAGAGAAGAGAGACGGGCAGAACGGATCCTGTCTATAAAGGGGGAGATCGCGGTTCTGGTGCGGCCGCTCCCCCTCCACCACCCCCCAGAGGTGGAACCCCCCTCGGCGATATCCCATGCAAGCTTTCGGCGCGGACGACAAACTTCTGCGCGATGTTGCTGTGCATCTCTGGAGTGCGTTTATTGAAGTAAGATCTTATTTTTATTACTCTGCATATGAACAATGTTGGTGGGCTCCGCGTCCGCAAGTGTGGAAAACAAAGTTGGCTCTCTACCTCCGCACCTTTTAAGGGGGACTCCTACACCTCTGGGCCAACGCAAGCAATATAATAACTGTTTTTATTACTACTGCTGTAAAATACATTCTGTAAATCTGAAAACACAAAAACAACACACAGTACATCGCAGTGACACGTGACAATAAACACATGTTGGTAGTTTTCAGCTGTCCGGAATGATTAAAAATGATGAAGTCAACATCTGGGCAGAATGTTTAATGAGAATGTTTTTTAACACTTCGGTCACAAACTTAGAAAGCAAACGAAGTCTTCAAACGAGATAAAAAGAGACCTTTTGAAGTTTTGTTACTGTGCGCTATCTTTTCTGCTGTGACACGGACGGGTTTCTGAAAACTTCAATGCGGTGAAATGACAAGAAGTGTACTGTAGATGAGTGTGTTACCGACTGCTAAAGTACCGCAGTCTCTGAACGTGCGAAGAACACTATAAAAATAATGTTGCAACAGGCGCCTTGAAAATTATGACCATGTTCCCTGCCAAAGTATGATACCTGACAGGAATCCGACCGTAATGTAATGCGCTGGTTGCTGTTGTTCTTTTTTCCATTATTACAGTGTATGTTAAACGAACAAGCAGAGGCTAATCAAACGCTGCAAATCAGAAACAAAGTACCGTTTTGAATGTTAAGCCTTCAGGTGCAGAGAACGGTATAACAGGTTTCAACGCGGAATTGATCTTTACTTTTCCCTCTGAAGCCAACGCAGACTGACACTGACCCTTCAGTATATACTGTAGTACATGGTGTACAGTAGTACAGAATATACAGTACATGGTGATGTTGTTATGTGGGATGAGCTGATACTAAAATGGTCTCACACTGTTGCACAGCATATCCAATTTAGCAGACGGAAAAGGTTAAGAATACTAACAGTGGTCTAGCATCCTCAAAACAAACTTGTACTGGAGTCTTTAGGTGTTTCAAACAACACAGATCCAGTGCTGTCTTTTTGTTCTAAGTGCTGTGATGGAAACAATATCTGTAACACTTCACTAGTGCGAGATAAACTTTAAATATTGCATATTGAAAAGCAACAGCACAAAGCACAAAAAAAACTAATCAGGAAATCCATTTCTCATGTATGAGAAAACAGGTGAATAGCTAAAGTTATATTGGCAATAAATGCAAAATGTCATACATTTCCCAGGGAAGGTGGGTGTGGTTATATGGTTGTGAAACTGTCTGATGGAATGCTGCCAGGATGGGTGGAATGGAATCAAGTCCGGGAATCCATGCCCCAGAATATTGGCCTAATGACAGGGCTCAGTGGTGATATCATCGCCTTGGAACCTAGATAGTTCTCCATCGGCCTTTTGGACTAGAGTTCAGCTTGGCTCTCTGGGGTTCAGGGCTGCGCTAGTGGGCATCACAAAGGGGGCTGGCCCATACTCCTTGGGACTTGTCTACAAGAACTGCATACATGCAAACAGATCAGCTTCAGCAACATGGCTGGGCAGCTTGTTCCACACTCCCACCACCTTCTGTGTAAAGTAGTGCCTCCTGTTCTTAGTTTTTATGCAAACTTTTTTTTCTTCAGTTCTGTCCTCTTCAAGGCAAGGTGAATGCCTTGCTCTTTATTCTGAAAAAAAAAAAACTACTGTTACATTAAAGAAAAATGCATCTTAAAACAGTAACGAGCATAAATTGTAAAACACAGGACCTTCCTGTATTTTTGTCCTCCATCTCACTCCAAAAACTATGAATGACTCCTCATCAGGTCCAGTTCCTGGAGTGCTATCTGCGTGGAGCTTGTATGTTCTGTCTGTGTTCATGTGGATTTCCTCTGGTGCTCCTGCCACAGTCCAAAGACATGCTGGTGGGAAAACTGGCTTCTGGGAATATCGGCCCTGGTGTGAGTGTGTGTGTGTGTTTGTGTCTGTGTGTGCACTCGCTGCTTGCTGGGTTTGACTCTGGCTCACCCTGCGACCCCGAATTGGATAAAACCGTTAGAAAATGTATTTAGTCTTTAGCCTGTGTGCTCAGTAGATTCACGGAGAGTTTTGACACGGGTTGTGCCCTTTGTGAAGTGACACCGATCACGCCAGACAGCTGGAAGGCTCCCAGCAAATTACAGCGCCAACCTGCATAACATCAGCTGCACCCGTCCAACCACCGGTTGCCGTGCCTACACGATCCGGTGTCCAATCAATGATCGCTTACCGCGTACAGAGCACAGGCTCTTTAAGATCAGCCTCCACATTCCAGATGCTGGATTAGTCTGAGAGCTTTATCTTGCTTCTCGGCCACCTCGGCCATGCTTGCTCCTGTGTTTAGTTCCTGCTTGGCTAAGCTGTTGCCTTTGCTTCGTTTCGACCTGGCCGTCTCGTGGATCTCCCCCGTGCTCTCTGCCACGGAGAACTCCGCGGGGTTTTTCTGCGGGTACGAGCATGGATTTCCCCCCGTTCGCCTTCCAGATCTTGACCATGCCTTCTTTCCGGTTTCGCTCTCCGGGTCTTCTGTGAAACTACTGGCTCGCTGCCGCTCCTGCCTTCTCCTGCCTCTTCTCCCGAGTCACAGGCCACTGCTCTGAAGCAGGGAAGGCAAATTGCAATACAAATGCAGACGTCCGAAAAAGATCCAAACGCGTTGGCAAGTGAAGATCAAAATCGCTGTACAGGAAAGATGAGCACAATCGTCCTTATAAATAAGTGAATTATACAGATGGGGAGATACCTTTACAAAAGCAAAGCTGTTGGAGCATGTTATAACCTATTAAAACGTATCGTTCAAAAAGATATTGAACGAAAGGTAGATATTTAAGTGAGCAGTATTTTGTAAGCAGTCGGTGCACTGGTTTCTCCAGTCGACCCGTCCCTAAATAGTTGTGTTACCTGCGTCATCTCTGAACTTTGATTGTTCAACTGGAGGCATACCAGGGAGAGTGTAATATCATACAACCTCATCATTTCTATTCTTCATGACTGTTCATGTTAACACAACAGTAATAATATTAAGAAGGATACCAGCTATGAGAAGAAGAAGGCTGGTCCCTGAAGTTCAGGGCCATGGAGAATAGCACGCTGAGCTCCTAGAGCAGGGTCTCGGGGTGACCTTAGGGGGTCTTTGGATGGAGCGAGGCTTAATCTAGTGGTATGAGAGAATCGGATTGCTGGCTAAAGGGAAGATGTGAAGGGGGGATAAAAACAGATAGAACATTTGCACGGGAAAATGAGAGGGGAGAGACAAAGAGACTGCCTTGCAGGCCGTGGTCAGGGCCAGAAACAATCTGAGCCCTCCTCCTGTGAGGCTGAGATTCCCAGCGAGAAAAGACCTTATAGTCAGCGAAAAAAAGGGGGGCCGCTGGCACGTTGGTCCCGAAGAGGTGACAGCGAGTAGGAGGGGCAAAAATTAAAAAGGAGAGGAAAATCCAGAGAGCGAGAAAAAAAAGGCAGCAGAGGGGGGAAATAAGGAAATCCCGGCTCATTCAGAGCTCCGGGACAAAGGGCTTGAGACGCAGTTTACTGTAGCAGTGAGCTGAGTGGAGAGAAAGCCTTAAATGATCTGCTACTGGAGCAGATCGCTGAATTGTTGGCAGCCTGATTGAAAGAATTAAAAGCAGGGCTGCCTGGAAAACATCTCCCAGCTGTGTCCACATGGGATCAGATTGGGACTAAGACCTCGTGTAAAAACTACTGGTTGTCAATGGTAATGATCATAATAATAATGTGATAATGTTTCTTTATTAACCCTATACAATTTCTTGCATTAGGAATTTGTCTTTTTGCATACCCTAGCTTTTCTCCATGGAGACATAGACAGGGAGAGAAGCTTGGGTTCAGAGTGCAGGGTCTGCCATTGTAGAGCACCCCTGGAGCAGTTAGGGTTAAGGGCCTTGCTCAGGGGCCCAATGGAGTAGGATCCCTTTGCCAGCCATGGGATTTGAACTGACAACCTTCCAGTCACAGGCACAGATCCTTAGCCACAGAGCCACCACTCCACCCGTGGTAATGCCTGGGTGTAACCAAGACGAAACAGAAGAATATGTCAGTGAATCATTTTAACTCCATGCCAGTTTTCAATATTTCTGTTTAAGCTCATACCAAAACCCCATAATAAAAGGCTGCCAAAACAGTCCAAAAGGCTTTGTGTCATTGGCTTATTGTAAAGTGTTTTTCCAGAACATAAATACTGATTATTCCACACATGCTGTACTCAAAAGTGGGATCATTCCACAGATACCCTTTCGTACCCTCTTCAGCTACTGCTCTGTCTGAGAAACCAGTTAGTCGGTTTCAATTTAAGGCCGCACATTTTAAAATGTGGGGTTTGTTGCTGTGTTTTGTGTGTGACTAAAATATCAACATCCAACCCTCTCTATAACTCAATAGATAATAATTAATAAGAATTCCTTACACTTATATATCGCTTTTCTGCACACTCCACTCAAAGTGCTTTACAGGTAGTGGGGAATCCCACCTACACCACCACCACTGTGCAGCCCCACCTGGATGATGCTCCAGTACTCTCACCACCCACCAGCTCTCAGTGGGGAGGGGAGCAGAGTAATGAAGCCAGTTCAGAGAGGGGGATTATTAGGAGGCCATGATGCTGGATTGCAATAGTGCGTTCTGAGTAATTGCAACCGATCGGCAGGAATATTAATGTGTCTTTGATCAGACCTCGGTTGCTGAAACAATCACTGCATCACGCACAAGACGGTGATAACATGATAACAGCTGACGTTTATGTCTTTTAAATCAGCTTTGCTTAATTTCCTTCCCTTCTGGTTTTCCAGGCTATCTGTGTGATTCCACTCTGGGGGCGACGGGAGAATAGGATCCCGATCTCCGTCCTCGTAAGGCATCCCCTGGGAAAGTTTGGTGCCGGTCTTGGCTCTTCCAGTCTTCCCTCACCCCAGCGGCTGGCAATATGAACAGCTCCGGCCCAGTTCAGTGCAGCAACATAAACTTCACCGTGGACCAGACCTTTCTGCCCGTGCTCTATGGCTGTGTCTTCTGTGTCGGGCTGCCTGTGAACATCTTGGCCCTTTACGGGCTGTACCGCCTGGTCAAGGCCAACTACACCCTCTCCGTCTTCATCATCAACCTCCTTTTGTCAGACTTGCTGCATATCAGCACCCTGCCCTTCTGGATCGACTATTACAGGAGAGGCCACAAGTGGATGTTTGGGTACAGTGCCTGCAGGATCATTGGCTACATGTTCGGGACCAGCCTCTACGCCAGTGTCTGCTTCATGTGCTGCATCGCCCTGGAGAGGTACCTGGCCATTGTGTACCCGCTGTGGTTCCGGTCCCACCGTAGGATGAAGTTCGCCTGCTTGCTGTGCCTGTCCGTCTGGGTGCTTGTCATCGCAATCCAGTCTGTGGGCTACAGCTTCGGGTTTGAGCGGACCAGGCCGGCTTCCGATCTCTGCCTGGAGAGCTACCCCAAATCGCGGGAGTTTGCGGTCTTCCAGCTGGTCGTCATGCCCTTCACCTTTGTTCTCCCCGTCCTGCTCTTCGGGATCCTCTTCGCCCGGATTCACAGGAGCCTCCACAAGGAATCTTTCATGCCGGACAGGAAGAAGAAGAGGATCACGCACCTGCTGCTCCTGGTGCTGCTGATCTACGTCGTCATTTACGGGCCCTACCACGTGACCGCTTTCGCCCTCTGCATTGGGGCGCTGGTGACCTCGGACAGGTGCCGCTTTGAGTCGGACCTTTTTGTCTTCTTCCGAGTGACTGTGGGAATCCTCAGCCTCAATCCTGTCCTCGATCCCATCCTCTATGCCTTCATTGGGAATGATTTCAGGGAGGCACTGGAGTACTTGCTCTGTTGGAAAAAGCCAAGAACAGCATCAATCGGCAGGGGGTCTTTCCATAGAGTCTCGTACTCCATCAGAGAGACTTGAAGTTTTTGGCTTAAGGACGGAGGTACTAAGGAATCCCATCTGTGGCAGATTTTCATTATATTTGAAAAGGACTGAGCTATCTTAGTAAACATTTGTCTTTTGCAGAAGAGAGCAATCTACTTGTCTTAGTCCAACTGTAGGCCTTACAATCAAACTGTACACCTTGAAAAGCAACTGTAGGCCTTACAAATTCAACTGTAGACCTTACAATCCAACTGTACACCTTGCAATCCAACTGTACAACCTTAGGCCTATCAGTCCAACCTTAGATCTAACAGTCCAACTGTAGGCCTAACAATTCAACTGTACACCTTGCAGTCCAACTGTACACCTTACAACCCAACAGTGAACCTTACAATCCAACTGTAGACTCAACCTTAGGTCTATCAGTCTGACTGTAGACCTTACAGTCCAACTGTAGACCTAACTATCTGTCAGTCTTCCAATCAAATTATAAGACCATCTTGAACATTAAAATGCATAAATATATAAAATTCCTTTTGTATTTTTTGTATCTACATAAAGTTAAGTAAATCTCTTTCTCTCTTCACATGTTTTGAGTCTTTTAGCTCTTTTACTGAACTGCAGTCAGTCTTCTCCAAGTGGCTCCTCCTGATGAAATGAATGAATTTGACCCCTTAAGCAACATTTTTTTATCTGTTTCCGATTTCCAACAAATACAGTATATACAGATTAAAAGTGTCCGAAACAATCAACGACTGTTTATTATAATATTATTTTGTATGTTTTCTGTTAAACTTTAAATCTGCAATAAAGTCATTTCTATTGCTTCAACTCCAAAAAAAACCCATAAAAACCCTGACATCCACACACCAGCCATTGCCCAAACCTGTTGGGAGGCCAGATTCTTAGTAAAATTGAATTAAGGAAAAAGAAGAAACAAAAAACAATTTGTTAAGCTGTTAATGCGATGGATTTTTCATCTTTTTGCCCTTTCCCCAGCACTCTCTTACCTCTCTCAACTCCATCTCTCCGGGGTCCTGGGTTCCACTCCTTACTGGGGTGCCGGTGTGTGTGGAGTTTGCATGTTCTCTCTGGGTTGGCTGGGATCCGCCGCAGGTAGTCTGGCTTCCCATAATGCTCTGGTTAGCTGATTGGCTCCTTCCATGAGGATGGGGGAGCAACAGCTGCCTACTTCCTTAACCTTTCCTGTCAGGAATAGATTAACTGCAAGGCTGTGGGGTAAGAGTCCCTCCTACAGAAATTCGGGTAATGCAACTTTGCACTCTCATACACTCAGCGTCCATTTCAGATTCCTCCGCTGTAGGACATCTGGCAGCCATGCAAATCCTATATTTGTTCGTGCTCGTTTGGACTCCAGAGATAGAGACAGAAACAGGAAAGAAGCCGGGCTCATCCAGGGCTGGCGTTGGGAATTTTGAGTCCCCGAGTCCCGCCTGGTGGAAGAATACCCAGCGCGGGCTGTGTCCCCACTTTTCTGCCTCCGCCGCGTCGCAGGGTTTTGTAGAACTCGCAGAGCTCACTTCCTCACGAGCTGAGCTCAAGACCCCCCCGCCGCCGGCAGAGACCCGAAGAGAAGGTCGAGGTAAGGAGGCTTTTCATTCCCCACAGGATACGTGATTAGAAAGGCATTGAAAGTGGTTAGAAATATCTGCTAGCAGTTAGATCCAAGCCATGACATGTCAGGTTGACAAACATAGAGTACTGCTGTCCGATATCTTTTAATCTCACTGCGCATATCTCTCTGTCTCTGGCTGGCACATAGCCAGTTCTTATTCTTATACACTACAGAGTGTTCTTTAGACCTGGGTTTCTGTGTTTGTTTTATAGTATGTAATAATTCCCTTTTTATATAGCGCCTTTTTTGCACATAACAGTTTTAAGGATGGGGGCGCAGGGTAACTAGTGATCAGGGTACCACTCAACTTTTAAAGAATACACAGAGGAAGACAAAGAGCTCCCCCCTGTGTGAGTCCTGATGGAAAAGAGAAGAAGACTTGAAAAAGTCCTGTGAAGTGAGCTCTGCAGGCTTCAGAGAACTTTGTGATACATGCAGTATACTGTATGCACTGCAGGCTTCAGTGAACGTTATTATGTACAGTATGTACTGCACACAGTACACTCTTTTAAGATGGTATATTGTAAAGTGTGCTTGTGATATATACTGTATCATCCTGCTATAAATGTCTCTGTATATGTAATCCAGAGTACAGATAGTTAACACTTACAATAAATATAGAGCACTAAATACACACACAGTAAAGATTGTGTACTATCTACACAGATAGTATACTCTATACAATGATAGAATACACTATATAAACAGAGAGTATAAACAGAAAACCATACTATAAACACAAATATTATACAGAGTATACGAAACCCACTTATAGTATACACAGTATGCTATATACACTGTCTACAGAGTATACAATACACACCGAAAGTATACACATACAGGTAGCGGGTGACAGAGATGTTGTCTCTAGATTCCCTGATGTCTTTGCTCCCGTGAACAGATAGCAATCTCCATGTTTCCAATATGCAAATTGCAGTTTTGCTTAGCTAGTGTCACTGCAAACACATCCTTCTTATCCTTGTTCTGGTCACCCAGAAGGTCGATACACATAGAGGCATTTTGAAGAACGCGGGGGGCTTTTCTTAACCCCCTCCTCCCGAAATAAACTACCTCCATTTTAACAACGTGAAAGAAAAAAACATTATTAAATAAACGCGAAAATCTTATTAGGGTATGTATTTTCCACCTGTTCATTTTTGGCAGACATTGCACAGCTCTGTGAAGTTGCCCTACCCCCCTAAAAGCAGCACAAGCAAAGGAACACATCTCTTTCCTTAGTGCTCCATTAACAGATGGATATATATACAGTAACTGTAAAATGTTTCAATTCAAAAACAATATGGAAGACGTTCTCAAAATGCGTTGAGTTGACAAATAACAAATAAAAAGCGTAGTGTTTCCAATATGGTTTTGCCCCTAACAAAACATACTATATAATCCAATTTCCTCATACTGTCTACATTTAGGTATTTGCATTGCATGAAAATGATGGTCCATTGTATAACAGTGGTCATTAATGCAGGGAGTTGCTCATCCTAACTTTTTTAAATATGTAGCTCAAAAGACGAGCTGGAATTTTAATAATTCTTTGAATTAAATATCTATTTTAAAAAATGATACAATGAAACACTCCTTATTTCTTCTGTTTATAAAAAAAAATACAGACACAGCCACGAAGTATTGCGAAAATACAATTTTTTGTTCCCTTTTTGTGGTTACATTATAATATTGGAGACATACTGTACATGTACTTCATTCTACTCTTAACATAAATGCAAAGAAAATACATCCACCCCAGGTCAGACTGAGAAAGCATATGGCAAGTGTTTTTATCACAAACAATAATTAAAAGTATTTATCCAGATGATTTATCCAGAGTGTTACTAACTGTAAACTCCCTTGTACAAAGTGACATGATTACCCCCAGAATAAGGCACTATGTCTCAGGGATGAAAGCAGGCGGGAAGTTATTTTCAGTGGCACAAACCAGCACAAACGCAGATCTAACAAATGTGAGCAGTTTGGTTCTCCCATGCTGTTGTGGGGAGTGAAGGACGTCAAACCCTGAAAAATAAGGTACTACTGTATATCTCAGAAAAGATAGCGGTTCGGATGTAGCTTTCAATGCCTGTACCCGTAAGAGTAGTCTGTCCTAATGCACCGGATGCCTCCTATGTGCTCAAAGCGTCGCTCTGAAGGAATTTGAACCAAGAATGGCCAGATCTTGGTCCAGTGACACAGCAGAGTCACCAAGGACCAGTGTTAGGTGGCATACAGTAGTTCCAGGTCCTGAGCATGGGGAGACTTGGTCTCTCAGGAGCCCCCAAAGAACAGGGATTTTGGTGTACCGAGATCTTTCAGGAACCCCAAAACCATAGAACATGGTTTTCTGTATATCAGGGTCTTTCAGAGCCCTAACAAATGTGGATCTCTATAAACTGATGTCTTGCAGGAACCCCCAAAAGATAGATTGTGAGATCTTTCTAGTTATGAGTAGCAAATTCAATTTCTCCACTTTTAATATCAGTGTTCAGTATTATTCTTTTACTACATTCTTTTTTTACTTTTCTTATACTTCTATATTTTAGTATTATATTTTTAGAATTAGTAGCTTTTAGTATTAATACACCTCTCAAAATCTGTTTTCTTCCCTTCAGTTCAGTCCTTACTTCTAAGAAGAAGACCATGGAGGTCACTCATAACCAAAACTGCACCATCAACAAGAACATCGAGTGGGTCTTCTTCCCCCCTCTGTACAGCTGCATCATCTGCGTCGGGCTGCCCTCCAACTGCCTGGCCATGTACGGGCTGTACCGCCTGATCAAGTCCGACTACACCCTCCCGGTGTACATCATCAACCTCCTGCTGTCTGACCTCCTCCACATCGCCACCCTCCCCATCTGGATTGACTTTGCCTTGAACATGAACGAGTGGTACCTGGGCAGTACGGCCTGCTGGTTGGTGAGCTGCATCTTCTACATCACCATGTTCTCCAGCATCTTCTTCATGTGCTTCATCTCTCTAGAGAGGTACCTGGCCATCGTCTATCCGCTGTGGTTCCAGAGGCATCGCAAACTCAGGAACAGCATCCTGGCCTGCCTGGCATTGTGGGTGCTCATTATATTCACGGTCTCCTGGTCGGTCTACATCGGCTTCAGCGTGCGTGGGAATGACTGCCTGAAGACCATCCCCACGCCTCGGGGCTTTGCCATCCTTCAGCTGATCGTCATCCCCCTGACCTTCCTTGTGCCCCTTGCCTTCCTCCTCTTCTGCTTTTTCCGCGTGCGGCAGGTGCTGGCCAGCAACTGCTTCATCTCCCCCCAGGAGAAGAGGAAGATCTATGGCCTCCTGCTGCTGATCATCATCATCTTCACCACAGTCTTCGGGCCCTACCACGTCGTGAGCTATGCCGTCTACGCAGGGACGCTGGTGGTGGCAGACAGCTGCGGTTACGAGGGCCGGCTGTTCGACCTCCTGCAGATCTCCGTCGGGATCCTCAGCTTAAACGTCCTCCTGGATCCCGTGATGTACATCTTCCTCCGGACCGACTTCCGAGAGATCCTGGACTCGGGCTGCTGCAGTCAGGAGCAGGTCAACCGCCTGAAGAACTGGGGGAGGAGGCCCAGAAGATCGGATCGAGGCAGAGAAACTGTTCACACTGTGTCTGAAGCTGTGTCTCAGAGAGATGCGGTCTAGAGTCCCCCGATACCTCATCTCACTTTAATGCACCACCTACAGGGCATCATTCATGCATAGCAGAGCTAATCACCTCCCGCACAGCTTCCAACATGGCACGCAAATATATTATTATGTAAAAATAATGGATATGCCAGAGCTCCTTCAAGTAATATGTTCATTTGGCAATAATGACGAAACGAGTGTTGAAGTCCTGCTCAGCCACGATGATGACCCCCCAGCTTTAAAAGAACACAGCCCCTGTTTGTCAAGCTATTTATCCAAAGAGTTGCAAACAACACTTTAGCATCCCACTTCAATGTGGAATTTTTAAAGCAGTGCAGTTAATATTTTACTCAATGCCGGATTTCCCATGAGGCACTGTAGGCACAGTGCCTAGGGCCTACGAAATTTTTAAGGCCTAAAAAGGAGGGAAACATTAGTGAAGAACGAGAAACAAGCTAAAACAACATGCTTGCGATCGACTCTAGGTGCTCCAAATCAATAATCATACGCTCTCTAGCAACTGTTCTAGAAACTTGAAGTATCGAAGTGATGGTGACACTCAACTCGCTCCATCAATCACGTGGTTTAGTATTAGAAGAGTTTAAAGTGCACTGTGTCAATCGACATAATTCAATTGGCGTTGACCCCTCTTTTTGCACATTTCGGAGTGAAAGTGCCCAGGGCTTACGGATACCACAACCCAGCCCTGATTTTACTCAATTGTATAGCTTTTTTTACGCGCATTAAAATGTAAGATCCAGTATTCGTCATTGTCTTGATTTTTTTTGCTTTTTGACGTGCATTTAGAAGGTGTGAATTGAATCGGAGCCAATATCCATCAGACAGACATTTATAGATGTGTTCTTCGTATTCACCTCTTAAGAATCGTTCATAGTCAACTTTTTTTAGATGCGAAGGAGAATAATACTGAATTGTGGGGTCCTGTTTTCCAACGAGAAAAAAAAACAGTCCTGTTTTTTGATAACCTAAAAACTTTTGGAAATGAAATAGTATTTGTCTTGAAATTCATCATGCTCCGATACTCTCCTCATGTGCACTGGAGGCTTCAATGCACTGTTGCCTGAGCCTGCTTGATCAAAAGTCAAACTTTCAGAAGTTGCATCAGAAAGTAGCTCTTCCGATTCCAGTCTTCCGGGTTCCGTTGTTGATGTCCGCCCTTTGCACTGAAGCTCGCAGGAAAACAAACACTGATCAACTGGAAGTTTCGCAAAGCCCAGACCAAGAAGCAATGGGATAGAATTGCCAAGCAGTGAAAGAAAACACCATTTTCATCCAGGGGAGAACACACTTCACTGATCAAACACAAGGGCCGGCCAAATAATATTGCAGCAGTCTACTCCACCCCCCCCCACTCAGTGCTGGACTGTTCATTTTCCCTCTCACTCTTGACCCTGACTGCTTGTCACGATCATAAACCTCTCCTCTTAAGGACGCTCCAGCCCTTCCTTGTTTTGTTTTTATCCCCTGCACCTGCCTCTGGTTCCTGCTCGCCGTCCTATAAAAGCCAGACGTTCCTGCCAATCTGGGCTCAGCTTTGGAAGATGCGACTCGGCGGCATTGGCCTCTACGGCGTCCTGACCTTCTGGGTCCGGGGCTCGGAGCGCCTGGTCCCGGATCCTGCTCCAGCTTTAAACTCTGTTTGTCTGTCAGGATGAATTACCTGGTCTTGGACTATTGCTACATTCACGGGTTTGCCTTGGACTCCCTTGGACTGTTTGCCTTGGCCACACCTCCCCTGAACACCAGCGCACTGTGGACACGCCCCCTGTTTTCCTTCCAGCCCCCTTGCATGCTTTTTTCCCCCCGTTTTCCTCACTCCTCCCTGGATTGTGTTGTCTGCATAGGGTCCTGAAAGAACGCTTTGTTACACTGCTTCTGTTGCCTCCTGCATTGCCCTATATAAGGATGTCCCGCCATCTGCTTTACCATCCATCTTTTTTAGTATTTTGATTTCTCTATAGGATTTCCATGTGTAAGATTTGCCCTGTGTGCAAGAATTTCTTGTGTGAAAGATATGCTGTACAAACACCTGTTGTTGCCACAAAAGAATCTGACTGATGAACATGCTGAACAAGCACACTGTTGTCTTGCATATTTGGAATTCTGTAGGAAGGACCAGAAGTTAACCCTAAATATATTGATCCAAAAATATGTGCTTCTCCAATACCATGTTAGGTACATAGAGGAGGTGTTTTGAAGTATAAAAGGATGTTTATGAACAATGGTAAGCAGAGCAGATGGGTAGAGGATTACTCTGTAGGTCTGATCCCTGGGAGGCCTCTTTCAATCTTTCACTGAGCTGTGCTGTGACTTGTTTTGCCACAATAGCCAGCAGCCATATCACCCTGCAGCTCACAGCAGGCACTTAGTCCCCATTGAAGCTCAGAAGACTCCTGGGAAAGCTAAAGCTGCTGCTGGAAGTGGTGTTAATGGGACCAGTAGGGGGTGCTCACCCTGCAGTCTGTGTGGGTCCTAATGCCCCAGTATAGTGACGAGGACACTATACCATAAAAAGGCGCCATCCTTCGGATGAGACATAAAACCAAGGTCCTGACTATCCATGGTCATTAAAAATCCCAGGGCATTTCTTGAAAAGAGTAGGGGTGTTACCCCAGTGTCCTGGTCAACTTTCCCCCTGGTCTTTACCAATTTGGCCTCCTAATAATCCCCCTCTCTGAACTGGCTTCATCACTCTGTTCTCATCCCCACTGAGAGCTGGTGTGTGGTGAGAGGACTGGAGCATCATCCAGGTGAGGCGGCACACTGGTGGTGGTGGGATTCCCCATTACCTGTAAGGTGCTTTTGAGTGGAATGTCCAGAAAAGCGCTATATAAGTGTAAGGAATTATTATTACAACTATACAGTATGTCCTGGTATGGGAGAGTATCTCTCACTATCCCGCTTTCTGCCCTAGAGACCAGCACTCCCATTGAAAACTAAAGGACAATAAACCCCCCTGTTGTCGGCACTAAGACCCCTCTCTCCTGTCTCCAGTCGGCTCAGTGCCACTGTCAAGCTGCATAACCCAGGATGCAGGGCCATTCAGGGCGGTGTATTGGCTATTTTCAAATAGCCCAACCCAGACATGCACTTCACGAAGTGATCTCTTTCAAGGAGTTCAATCGTGGCAGGAGCCCTGATGGGCTTGGAGCTCCCTGGCTGTCAGTGCTCAACCGCAGTGCCAGCAGCCTTTGGGCGACAGCTGCTGTGTCACTCTCTCTCAACCGGATGCGGCGCACCGCAGAGTGAGCACACTTTCTGTGCGGGCTTTGAAGCTGCTTTTGAAAGCCGGTAAAAGGAAATGCGTATCGCCCGAACCTTCCTGTTTGTGTGTGTGTGTTTTTTGTGGTTCTTTCATGCTGCTGGCGCACCCACACCGACGTTTGCTGAAGGGGTGAGAGGCACAGCAAGTCACAACGTTAAAAAAAATAAGAAAAATAAACAAATGCTCCGGAACAAAAGGTAAAGCTGCGGAGAGCCAGCGCAAAGTTTACACAAAGGGGGGTGGGGGTCTGGAACAAGCGACCCAACCGTGGTGTTGTAGCCGACACCCTGGCTTCTTTTAGGCAACCGCTGGGTGAGATTCTCCAGTCAGGCTTCGGACATCTTTACACAAAGGGTGGTAGGAGTTGGGAATACGCTGCCCACCATGCTATTGAAACCCGTACCCTGGCTTTATGATTTCTGTTCTCCTGGTTGCCTTCTCTAGTAGTTGTGAAGGCAACACTTCTTTATAAGTAAGCAACGAAGGCTTGTGCAATACCTCATTTATCAGGCTATTTCCTAAGTGCTTTATTCAGTAGGGTCATGGGGAGCTGCAGCTCACCCAGGCAAGCATGAGGCACAAGGTGGAATGTTACCAGTCCACACAAACACGCATTCACACCAGGGCCAGTTTTTGTTTACGTCCAGCATATCTTTATACCTGTAGTAGGAAACCAGAGCACCAGAGGGTAACCCATTGTGAACTCAGCGTGAACATGCAAACTCCACACAGAGAGCACCCCTGGCATGGAACTGAAGGCCCCAAAATTGCGAAGCAGCAATGGTCAACACTGCTCCTCCATGCTGCCCATGACCAAAGGCTAGTTTTAGTGAGTACCCTGCTGAAACACCACGTCTGCATCGCATTCAGTACACCACAGAAGCTGCCATTATGGTGGGTGTGTTTTGTCTTGATTTTTAGAAGTGCAAATGAAAAGACGGAATCTTTCATTATTGCTGGCACTTATCAATGTGCAGGCTCGCTGTGTTCAATTTGACCCAATAAAGAGGGAACAAAGAAACAGGTTAATAATCATCAATTACTTCTAAAACCATAGAAAGGCACCATGGGCAGAGGGAGTAGAGAATCTTGACAGCAATTGAACGAGACACAGAAAGCAATATGCCTTTTGTATAATGCGATTCACGACTTTGTGAAAACAAACCCACCTAACAAAATCACAAAAAAACACTGACTAATAAGAAATAAAACTATAAAAATGAGAAGACAAAAACTGTTTCTCCCACAGGGCTCGTTTGTCATGGAACGAGGAAGATCAGCTGTGCCTTGCGTTCGTGCAAGCGTCCTTCCGAAATCGTCCTGTGAACTGTTCAACTGTTTTATTAAAAAATTCAGTTTGAAGCACAGAACTAATTGATGCCAGTCATTATCCCCCCCCCCAAATTACAGGTGACAAAGCTTGTAACAGCAATACGAGCGCAACACAGACTGTTCTTGATTTTCCAGCAGAGGTACAACAATGCGGTAAAGTTGTCTCGAAGTTCAAATACAATTTTGACACTTCAATAGTGTTTTCACGAAACCTTCTACAGTTACAAAACCACTTGTATCGTGTATAAGGAACATGAATGTTTTCACAGCCTCCATTTTTGACCATACATACACGAATATTCTGATGACAATGTCATTGTAGGGGAAACAAAGCCTTCAAACCAAACGCATTTTAAAAAACGCGACTTGTGAAAATTCTCACAACCTTTACATGAACGTATCATTTCTGAACCTCAGATTTCTGATTGATGCGTAATTCCACAACAACTGGAACACTGCGGGACCGCTGTGTACATACCTTCACAATGCGGGAACTACTGCTCAATAGGGGTTAATGCAAGCAACCCGTATAAGACCATAGGAAACAGAACAGCAGTCTCCAATTATCCAACCTGTAACTACAGGGATAAAGCTTTATTTCTGAAACCCTTTTTTATGTCCTGTTTTCATTCAGGTAAGGGTCAACTATATATGCAATACTGCTGACAACAGGAGCATTCCTTGTCTGTGCTCAACAGCTTTTTAAAAGCAGCTCCCATGATGTTCAAATGTTTTACACAGAAGACTGACTTTTCACAGCTTTGCGTTGTGAAACTTTTCTTCTTGTGGTTTTATTTGATATGGCACCATTAGACAGGCAACGCACTGGTATAGGGTGGTTGGTCACAAGCCAATAGCTTTTAAACCACAACACTCACAATGCTGTAACCAAGTGAAGGCTGTGAAAAGGTTCACAAGTCAGGGTCTTTAAAATGCGTTTGGTTTGAAGACTTTATGTGTTTCCCTTGCGAAGATATGGACATAAGAATATTCGTGTGTGTGTGGTAAAAAAATGGCATAAAAACAAAGCTGTGAAAACATTCACAATGTACTTTATACACAATACAAGTGTTTTTTTGTAACTCTAGGGGGTTTCAAAATCGTATTCGAACTCTGAGCTCACCTGACCGCGATACAAACACCCGACTGGGACCAACTCGGCCCCGCTGATCTTTCATGGCAAGTGTCTGCTCCTCAGTCGGGAAGAGCTCGAAAACCCGGGGGGAAATCCTCAATGTGAAAACCTGCGCTGAGCATGCATCACAAACAGCGAAAGAACATCGTCAAAACACAAAATGGATTTTATTTGGAATTCTTACAGTATTATTTTCAAGCCATTAATGTGCACAGATGATTGATAGTTGTATTAACTTTTTTTTAACTTTATCGATTCAGTCTTTAAAAGCAAGAAACGATAGTATTAGAACAGTATATCAAAGATACATCAATATATGTCATTACTGAATATATAATGGAAACAGTGAGAATTGATTTGGGGGCAGAAAAACAAATGTTTTTTTTAAAACTGGGGATACAATCTTGCCCTGCTAGTATATTTACTTGGTTGAATTTGCTGACTTAGGTATTGGCACCCTGGATGTTTGTTGTCTTACTTCATCAGAGCTAAAGAATACTCATAGTGTACTTTCATGGATATACATATTCAATCGCCTTAAAAGAGACGGAGAACTGTGTAGATTAATAAATGTTGATGAAAAATCACACTTTTTACACTTAATTCAGCGAGTGATATTGTTTCACACACAGGGGACTAGAACTTATGCCTGCAAACCCAAGTGCTGCTTTTCTCACAGGCAACAACAAGTAGGAACAACCCTCCCAGAACAGCATGAGCACTATTTATTCCACAGGTGTGAAACGTGTGCAACTTATCCTGTCAGGCTTTCCTTTGCTGGCATGTCAGACGAGGACAATGTCGTGTCCCACCATCAACATCACCATCAACATCCATGGGTTTTCCACAGGTTTGAAATCTGTGACATGGGCTGGCCCGGGAAAGTTGAGGCAAACCCTCTGGGAGTCGGGGCGCAAGGGGTGGTGAAATCCCCCCCCCCCCCATCAGGACAGGAGGCGCCTCTTTACACGAAGGGTGGCGGGAGTGTGGAACAAGCTGCCCCAGCCATGGTGCTGCAGCCAGTACTCTGGCTTTTCTCGTGACATGGCTAGACACTATCCTTCAGCCAGGACAGGAGAAATGGCTTTGCGCAGGGGGTGGTGGGAGTAGGAAAAGGGCTGCCTACAGCCTTTCTTCTTCACACACGGGAGGTAAGAGGAAGGAACGGGCTACCTGTTGAAGCCGACATCGTGGAAGCTGATACCCAGCCTTCTTTCAAGAAAAGCCAGAATGAAATCCCCAGATCAATTAACTGCCAAAGAGCCAATGATCTAGATGGACTGAAGGACCTCTTCTCGTTCCTGATCTGTTTTACTTTCATTTGCGCAAATACCAAGACTCTCTTCATCTGCTTCAGGGGGTCTGAATGCTCTGACCCGGGCAGGCCGTGGACCTCATTCCCCCAGCTATATGTCGGACCCGAGATGGGTGCTGGCGTCAGGCTCCTGATCGCCCGTCGCCTTCCCGGAGGTGCTCGTTAGACTGAGCAGGCGGCGCAACAGGGGGAAGGAGTCCATCGTCTCCCGCACGTCATGCCGGAGGAAGATGTAGATGACGGGGTCTAGGACGGGGTTCAGGCTAAGGATCCCCAGTGTGATCCGCAGACAGAGGAAAACCCGGTCCTCGTACTCGCAGCTGTGCCTGGCCTGCAGCATGCCGAGGCAGAGGACGTAGGAGGTGACGTGGTAGGGCCCGTAGATCAGGACGTAGAGGAGCAGGACCACCACCAGCAGGCTGATGATCCTCTGCTTCTTCTCGGCAGTCATGAAGGGATCCCGGCGGAGGCTTCTCTGAATCCTCAAGGAGAGGAACCCGAAGAGGACCACGGGGAGAAGGAAGGTGAAGGGCATGACAATCAACTGGAACTGCAGGAACTCACTCTTTTTGGGGTAGTTCTCCAAGCAGAGCCCCTTCTGGGTGCCCTCGAAGCCGTAGTGGTAGCCCAGGGCTTGGATGACGATCGCCACCACCCAGAAGGTCAGGCAAAGCACGTGGGCGATCTTCAGCTTGGGCAGGTCCTGGAACCGGAGGGGATGGACGATGGCCAGGTAGCGCTCCAGGGCGATGCAGGACATGAAGGTGATGCTGGTGTAGAGGCTGGTGCCGAAGGCGTAGCTGGCCAGCCTGCAGACGGCGTCCCCAAACTGCCAGCTGTGGCCCCTGCGGTAGTAGTCGATCCAGAGGGGCATGGTCAGGATCTGCAGGAGGTCGCCGATCAGGAGATGGATGACGTAGACCGGGAGGGCGTAGTCAGCCTTGACCAGCCGGTACAAGCCGTACAGGGCCAGGCAGTTGACAGGCAGCCCCACACAGAAGACACCCCCATAGAGCACAGGGAGGAAGGTCTGCTCTGAGCCGAAGGTCACGCAATTGTTCATGGCCGTAGGAGGGCTCAGTTGTGGTACTCAGGCTGAGCAAGGACAGAGTTGACAACACCTGCAGCACTCGGAGACGACACAGGCTTTTTCCTAGTCGATCGGCCACGGAGGGGGGTGTCAGTGCCTAAGAAAACATCAATGAGGAGCTTATTGAAGACCGTGTGCCAATGTAATGATTCCTTCACAATTGTGGAACTACAGCACTGACTCGCCTGCTCCTACGTAACCAAAAACTCAACATGGAAATCTGAAAACATATGCAAGAGCACGTAACAAGCACATTATACTTTTTGATGGTAAAAGGAAAAAAAAATGCCTTGCACAACATCTCTTCCTTGATCACCAGCAACTGCGTCTGCAACAAAACCCAAGAAACGCGCAGTTATCTTTGCTTTGATCTTTGAGAAAACGAAACTGCCACAAAACAAAAGTTCACCGTAGTCCCCAAGAGGTAAAGAGATTAATATTCTTCTCCTGAGAGAGAAACGATTTTTCTGCAGATCAAGCGGCTTCTGAAAAAGCGAGCGAGACGTCGAGAAACAGAGGACTCGTGCAAGAAGGCGTTCGGCAGTCACTATCAGCGAGTCAACACCAGACTTGGGCTCAAGGACCACCGGAAAAACACGGCCCCCTCTTAAAATGTTTCAAATATAAGGCACTTGGTACTCACAAGCAGAGATGCTGCAGGGCGTGTGGACGCCGAGGAGACTCTGCGACAAACAGAGGTGCCCACTTCCCCTCTCTCAGCCCTGTGATGCAACGTGGCAAAGGGCACAGGACTCGGCTTGGGCTGGCATGGCTGTGAGAGCTTCTGCACCGCGCAGACGCAGAAGCAGACCAGGAGAGAGAGAGAGAGAGAGAGAGAGAGAGAGAGAGAGAGAGAGAGAGGGCAAAGTAGAGAGCATTTCCAAGGCGATGCCAACACACGTCCTGGATGCCTCCATGAGCATTCAGATGTCCCTGGATTAACAACCTCCTTGGAAAGGGCTAAACACCGCCCGACGGAAGTTCTTCCACCGAGTCATGCATTCATTAATGGATTTCTTCTCTTCTTCACTTTGGCCACAGCTTCATCTTAGGCTTGCTGTGGTTTCAACATCACCTCGGTGCTATACTGCACTGTCCCGTGGTCTCATGAGCTGGGCCAAGCTGTCATGTACGAAATGATTACAAAAGCACTCCATGGTACAACCATGATCTAGTGTAATGATGCTGAGACCATCGGGAACCACAGCAAGCTGTTGTAAACTATTGCAAGAAACACAAAACCTTTTGGCTCATTTAGCAGGGTAAATGTTTCAGAGATATAAAGCGAAAGATGTTCTTGCTTTCCTTATTTTATTTCTTCTAAGACTTAAAAAAGGTCTAAAGACTTAAAAGTGACTATTAGGCACCTGTCTGTTTTTTATGCGTTAGCTCATTGCTACTGTTATATTGTTAAAAATGTGGGGGTTACAAAACTGGTGGAAAATTGACTGAGCAATTTAGTCCATCAGTGAAATAATTGTTCATACCCTCTGACTTGTAAGTGGTTTTCTCAACGAGCAGTTGGTACTGTATAATTGGAGGAACGTGAATTCTTTGTTCTCTGACACAGCTTTGTTGAGAGGGGTAATAATCCAGGCACACTTGGGTAAACAACTATGACAAAACACAAACTACACTACACACAACAAAACACACAAGTTACTTTATGTACAGTATTTACAAGCAAGGCGTTTCAGAGGCCTAACGTTTTCATGTTTTTTTTTCATACTTGCATCAGACGTTTCCTGTTTCCCCAACGAGTTGACTCATTGCAGCATTCTGAAGAATCAGTCCTCGGTTTCTGGATAAAACCTTGCTGAAGGAGAGCTTCTGTGTCCTGAATCCAATCATAACATTAACAGTATCCCTGATTTTGTTTTTTGATAGGAGAGTAAGCAGGCACAACCAATCAGGACCTTTCTTTTCCCTTTAAGAAACCACATCAAGTCCCTTCAAATAACAGTGTGAAGGGCATGATGGGAAGAAGGACAACTGGTAGCAAGCAGAGGGAGAAGGTTTCCACGGTATGAGATCGATACTGACAGTAGGTTTAATGAGTAGAACAGTTTTAATGAGATAATGGGGACTTTCAAAGTCAGCCTGATCAGGGCGAAAGTTCACACCGACTGCAGCAGTTTCAATTGAGAATTCAAATTTGCAAAAACGAAGACGCATAATAATATAATATAGGAAGCTGAGGATGAGGAAGGGTGTGTATGAAGAAGGGGGGAAGGAGGAGGGGTGTGAGAATGTGAGGTAAAGTGTTCGTTTCAAGGGGACAAAAAGAGGCATTAACAAGGAGGAAAGGGATGTTACAAAGGAAAATAAAATCAGCTTCAAGCAAAACACTCCTTCAACCAACAGCAGTGCACCCCAATCGGTTCAGTATCGCTTCAGAGCTTCGTCCACGTTTTCACTCTGCAGGATTGGGAAAGCAACCCTTTCTGGAACCGGATCCATCTTCTGGCTGCCCTCTCAGTCCTTCCAGCTGATGAGGTACACCTGGCCCAGGCTGTCTCCGCATGCCAGCTCTGAGGGCCGAAGGGGGTTCACCTCCAAGCTCCAGAGGGGGGCGTGGCACAGGAACTGACCCACCTGGACAGAAACACGAGATCCGTGTAACAGCCATGTCTGCAGTTTAACCCAACCTCTCCTGTGCACTGACTCGTGCAGCTGCACCTCTCCTGTGATGAGCATGGGAATTGATGATGCAGTTGACATGAATTCCTTACCCCTGAACAAAACCTATCATCCATCTGATGGTGCGTACATATATCGCGCATATCAGCACAGAGCAGATCAAATCTCTGGACTTCCTTCAGGGCAGCAATCATACCAGTTCTGAATCCTGCACTATTGTAACAGGGCTGGACCAGGTACAGAAAAAAAAGTCACCCGCATCTGAAGTTTAGATTCTCCTGTGGCAGAAGACCCAGTCATTTTGGAGTTATTTCCTCACTCGGGTGCTGCTCTGTGTGCTCTCGGAGTTTGTGAGTGAATGGGACAGACTAGTGATGCACCAGTGATGTGGAGGTGGACTTTTGGCTTAATGGACTTATCTGCTGTCTAGGGTGCGGTGCTGTGTGTGCTCGGAGTCCGTGAATGACCGAGTTTCCTGGCTGGGACAGACTAGAGCTGCATTTGTCACTGGTGTTGTGCAGAATTGGCTCTGTGGCTCAGGATCTGCGCCTGTGCCTGGAAGGCTGCCGGTTCGTATCAAGCGGCCGGCAGAGGAATCCTACTCCGGCGGGCCCCTGAGCAAGGCCCTTAACCCCAAGCTTCTCTCTCCCCCTGTCTGTGTGTCTTATGGAGAGCAAGCTGGGGCATGCAAACAGACAAATTCCTAATGCAAGAAATTGAATACGGCTAATAAAGTGATCTTATCCTGTGGTGGAGGACCTGGGCGTTTGGCTTGGTAGAGTTTTCCGCTGTCTAGAGAGCGATGCTGATCTTACGTGCACAGAAAGAAAACATCACCAGCTACTAAAAAGGGCTCATTATTCATCCAGTGTCTGTAATGCACATGCCGGCCAGCTCTCTGACTGGCTCCAACACCCCCCCGACTTCCCACGGTCCCAGGCACCTGTTTCTTCGTTTCTCGATCCCACAGCTTCAGACTCCTGTCGTGCGACGCGGAAATGATCATGCTCTCCGTCACCTTCAGTGTGCTGATCCTGTCACTGTGCACCTGTAAACAAAATTTAAGATAATTTGCTGGCCCGGACCCATTAATAAACAGCAACACACCTAGTGGAGAAACTTGTGGGGACTCCAAATAGATAAATATTCAACATACATGAACGTACTGAAGCCAGTGTATCCCTGTACACCTGGAACAGTGCTACCAAGTACCACCAGGTAGGATTCTTCCACCTAGTCTACAGAGCAGCCACATTATCAACTTGTAATCTAATCCAATCAGATCAAAGAAGCTAAGCCTGATCAGACTGAGCCTGATCAGCGCTGGATTGCTGCTGCAACTCGTGATGGAGGACCAGTAGTTGGCGCTCTTCCTTCTGGATCAAAATTGCCAGACCAATGCCAGTATTGTGATCTGGGCCACTGTGCTGTAGGAGGTATCTGTCCTTGATGAGACTGAGATCCTGACTCCTTGGGTCAGTTCAGTTCATTTGCCATATGCACAAGTTTAATGAAATGCTTATTTGCTCTAATACAAGGACATAACTTGGTCATTAAAGATCTCGGGGCACTGATCAGAAGAATAGAAGAGTTACCCAGTAAACTCCTGGTGTTATGGGTACATTCCACTCTGGACAGTGTTATTGAACATATTTTAAAAAAAGATTTAAGCTTGCTTCCTAGGCTGTCAAGCTTGCAATATTTCATATTTAAGGCTAACTGTTCATACCTGACTGAAGTTTCTCCCTTCCACTAAGAAAGTCAACAACTATAGTAACTAAAGCGAGGTCAAGGCACTTGGCTGTGTGCCTAGAGTGTGGTGGTCTAGATGTGAATGAACAAGGCGGGAACAGCTCTTCAAAGTGAGAATGTTCCTACTGTTGTGTGTGCAAGAAACAGGAAGCGTGTGAATGATTGGCATGAGCAGTTCCACACATATCTTCTCCGCTCAGCACCAAAAAGCTATAAAAGTCTGGATCACGTACCCCAGAACAGACAGAGGGGCTGCCTCTATGCGCGTGAAATCAATAAATTCCTAAGCTGATCTACTGTGAGCAGACCCTTCATTTTCCACCTTAATAACAGCATGGCTTCCCCATATATTTCCCATTAATTCGACAGGTGAGGTCATTTCTCCCCTCTAATCACCAGTTTATGTATTGGAGTTGCTGCACACCTACCAGGGAGGTGCAGAACTTCAGTGGGATCTCTTCTTATATGTAGAGATCTCAGAGCTCATCAAGAGTGAAAACCGCTGTAGAAATGCAATTTACAGAGAGGGGACAGGAGCTCACCTGCTTCTTGCTGCTCCAGGAGCCAGTTTCTGGGGGCTGGTTGTACCACATGTTGCCTTTGGAATCTCCGAACACAACCAGTTCTGTGACAGGAGACGGCGATCGATGAGAAAAGACACCCAAAACCTCACCAGGGTTGTATTATCCAATAGGCACAGCAGACACTGTGCCTAGGGCCCACGAAAACTGACAACAATTCTGACCATTTTTAAAACAAAATGATATGGCTAATAGCTGAAGCACAGATCTATCCTTGAATATAAGCCTAGGCAGAGTGTATTACACAAAGAGTCACGTCAATGGCCATTGTGTTATTTTTTTGTTCAACGAAGTGTAAGGAATTGACCATTTAATCATGGAAATGCATCTATCCCAGGGCCCAGGAAGCAGAAGTGTCTGATGCCTACAAAGATTTTAATCCAGCCCCGGATGCCCAGTTCCACCGTCAGCCCTGGCTAACGGTGGCGACTTCCCCGCGGCGGTGAGGATGAAGACCTGCGCTGCCCTACCTTTTTGCATGGCGGCCGCCATAATCTGTGAGTCCCCTTCGTCGGGGGTGTTGGGGCCGTCTTCCATCTCCACGTAACTGAAGCCAGAATGTACGTTGCTGGTATTCCCCATGGTGTACTGAAACAACCAAACGGACCAAGAGAGTAACCCACCAACCCAACCACGCTGGAGGGACTAGCAGGAGGGAGAGAGGCTTCCCTAAGAGTTACTGAAATTTCCCACCCAATCCCAAATCCCGACCTTCAAGCCGGATCACCTTCAGCCCCGTTTAGGGAAAGGAGAGAGGAAGGGACGTCACGCACCCTTTTCATCCAACAGCACGGTAACCAGGACCGGTCTGGTCTGATGGGTGGAGACTAACTTGCTCAGATATGGAAATGAGTCTGAAACCACTGGAGTCAAAGTTAACGAAGCGCCAGCTGCCGTGGGGTTGCGAAAGGGGGACGCTAACGAGAAGACGGACGAGGCAGGAAGGGGAGGGGAGGAGACGACAAAGAGGAGGAACTCTCACCACAAAGCCCACATTGGGAACCCCGTTTGCCTCTGCCAGGACCCAGGAGCTCTTGTGGTCGTTGGGGTGGAAACCCAGCACCTTGTGGTACAGTGGGAGGCTGCGGAAAGAGAATCACCGCAGGTGAGCGAGCTCCTTCTCTGGACTGCGGGAGGACTGGACTGACTCACACCTGTCGATCAATGGATGTCAGTGACCACAGGTTCGGGTGGGGAGCTGCAAAGAAGCCATCAGAGAATAATTCCATGCCGAGAAGCACACTGGAACCTGAGGACCGGAGGCACTGCCTTACACAAAGGACGGGAGATGACTGGAAGATCTTGTTGCTGCTGACATCCTAGATTCCTTCGAGACACGGGTGCGATCATCAGAAATAATCCTATTAACCAAAGACCAGGTAGGCTAGATCGGCATTCCGCCTGTGACAAGCCCGCAAGTATTTTTAAAAAGGGTAGAAGAGTTTTTGGGCGTTGCCACCTGCTTCAGATGTGCGCTAGAAATCAACATTTGAGGGAGCGATTTTTTTTTCCTCCTCCCACGTTGGCAGCGGCTACCTGCAAGTGGACTTCGCACATCTCGTCCACGATACTCCCATTGGTGCAGGCCCACACAGACCGCAGGGTGAGCGCCCCCTACTGGCCCCACTAACACCTTTTCCAGCAGCAACTTTAGCTTTTCCCAGGAGTCTCCCATCCTGGTACTGACCAGACACACATCTGCTGAGCTTCAGTGGGACTCCCACTTGTGAGTTGCAGGGTGGCATGGGTGCTTTAAATACACTACCCTGCTGTTCCCACTTAAGTGTTTCATTTAACCTTCACCTGAGTATGGAACTTGTGCACTATGCACTAGCTGTGCGCTGGAAGGGGACTAAGTCCTACCTGCGTGCAGCAGATCACAGAGCTCTGGGCCCACACACACAGCCGGCCATCCTCGTGGCCCGACACCAGCAGCAGCCCGCATGGGGAGAAGGCCAGCGCTGTTGTCCCCCGCTTCGTGGCAGAAGCACATTCTGGAGATCATTAAAAAAAAGCGACAGAAAAATCAGACTGCAACATGGACAGTAAACATGAAGAAGAGTTGAGATGGAAGTGCTTAAAATTAGAAAATAGATTGATGCCAGAGAATATATATTGGTCTTTGGCTTTACTCAAGATCAACCTGATAAGCATACATGTTGGAAACTCTGAACTGACCAATTTTATAATCAGCGTTTAAGAGAAAAACAGGCTTTCTGCTATACTATTCTCATACTGCTATATAACTATATTGCAAAGCACTTGCTTAAAAAGCTTGGAGAAGGCATTTGCCCTTAGGACATGACAAAAAAAGGGGACCTACACCAAAAAAGGGGTTAATGGAGTGGTACTCGATCAGAGCAGGTGTTCGATATGAGACAACTCTTTTCTGTCTCATCTGCTTTTGTTCATTTGCCAATTACGTGCTGCCTGCAGTTACAAAACGCATTTAGTTTACACATTCTGGTACACTGCATGACATTTTTACACCCACGTAAGGAAAACATGCCATAATGCTGAACAACCAGTCATCAAGCAAATCAGAGCGAGTGCTTGCTTTCTTGACCATTTATGCAGAAACCGACGATAACTGTCCTGCATTTCTGAGGGTGATGTGACAGACCTGGCTGAAATTCTTTGATTACTTATGCAAACTTTTTTTAATGAAGTTCACATTAAGTTCATAATTCACAGAATGTTTTAATGATCAATCCTACAGTTTAGTTCACCTGGGCTTTTCAACTTTATTCAGTGACTTATCTCAGGTTGTATGAAAATAGGAAGACGCATACAGCAGGCAGAGGCTTGGACTGCCTGGGTCTTTAGGAAGCTTTTAATTTATAATAGAAATACATGCGATGCGCTGTACCTTACTGCTGGCGTGGGTAGCAACGGGCAGATATCGGTGACTCTTGCCATCTGCTCTTTGGCACCATCTTCTGGAGGGATGCGGTATAGCCTGTCAATTTGCTCCACATGATCCAGCAGCCTGGAAGACCCTCCAGGGTCTTTCAGCGATGAACCTGCAACACGAAAAAGCAGACTGAATGAGCCAGAGGAAATTAAGACGACCATCTCACGTCTCACTTGTTTTGAGAGGTTTGTTGTTGTTCTTTTTTAGAAGAAGCAGCAGCTCCATTTCAATTGGTAATCACTGGATGTCTAAAGTACACTCCCGCCACCCTTTGGGTCAAGGTGCGCCTCCTATTTCTACCTTCGTCCTCTGATTTGCGATTCACTGCTGATTCTGCAGAAACCCACTGAGTTGGCTTTGTCAGTGCCTTTAAGGATTTTGAATATTTGAACCAGGTTCCTTCATAGTCTTCACTCTTCAAGACTAAAGGTTTTCAATGGTTTTCACCCGTCATGGATCATTCAAGCACAGGAGTGCTCCCGGTACCTCTTATCTAGACATATTTTCCCATTGCACTGTCTAGGCAGTGACGGCAAATGTTTACACGATCATCAAATTCGAAATAATAAAATGGATACCATTTTTATGGACACCTCTTACCAAAGCTTCATGATGTGATAAGGGTTAATCTGGCTTGTAAAAGGCATTTATGCACACAGAGGGTCGTGGGAGCTTTCTTTCTGACTTCTGTTCCACTTGCCAGTTAAGTGACAGTGCCTGCTCCTATCTGAATGATATACAGGCAAGGAAATATAAGGCAGCATAAAGCACTGATTAAGAGCAGAGGTTCACTAACCTTCCCCACCTTTTCTATGGGAAATGCATGACAAAGTGAAGGACGTGCCATGGCAAGAAGCAAACCCGAATCTCAGCTGTAAGCCACAGAAAGGTGTTGGCCGCCTATGGGAACGGAGGCCAGCAGAACGATGAGCCATCCTCAGCTGACATGTTACCCAATTGGTTGATCTGAGGTGGCGCAGTGGCTCTGTGGCTCAGGATCTGTGTCTGTGGCTGGAAGGCTGCCGGTTCAAATCCCGTGGCTGGCAGGGGAATCCTACTCCCTTGGGCCCCTGAGCAAGGCCCTTAACCCCAGCTGCTCCCGTATAAATGGCTGACCCTGTGCTCTGACCCCAAGCTTCTCTCTCTGTCTGTGTGTCTCATGGAGAGCAGGTATGGGAAATAAGACAAAATCCCTTATACAAGATATTGTATACAGCCAATAAAGTGATCTTATCTTATCTGTGCACTGCCCCAATTTCCCCAATGGAAATGCAGCTTTCCCGGTTAAAGACAGAATTCTCAAGAAGCAGCCGCTCATTCCTGGAGTGATCCCTACAGATCCCTTCGATCACATACAGCCAGCAGCCGTACCCCCCCCTGTAACTCACAGCTGGCTGCCCCACTGGAGCCCAGCAGGTGTTAGTCTGGTCAGTATCTGGAGACTCCTGGGAAAGCTAAGGTTACTGCTGGAAGAGGAGTCCCCATTTACCTGTCAAGTGCCAGGAAACACTAAATACATTTAAGGAGTTATTCATATTAAAAATATTAATGGTATTAATAGATAGCCTGAGAAGAACAGATATCTGTATCCTACACCCCTTTGCTGGTAAGGAGAAGGAGGTGAAGCTCTGGTAGTGAGAGTATGTGCACTTGAAAAGGAACCCGCAGCTGAAACATTTGGGCGTTTTTCTTTTCTCATTTTCAGCATGAAATCAGCTCCTGCTGGGTCCTTAAAAAAAGGCCAAAGTCCAGCCGCTCACACACCTGCTAGTACAACAGAGGGTGGGGCAGATTCCTGAAAAACAGCGCTTAAGTCAACAGGGCTATGAAGAGGGCGAGACAGAAGTAGAAAGATACGTAGAAAAGGGTGGGAACTGTCAACGGCTCAAAAGAGGAAGAAGGAAAGGTTTCGATAGGCAGGTTTGGATAAGCCCAGCATGTTTTTAATTTTAGCAATGCTGATATCAGCGTAACTCAAGGGAATGTCCCTCTATCCTCTGCATTGCTGTGGTATTCAAACGGTTAAAGAGAAATGCAGTTTTCCTGTGTGCACATCACTGCACTGGCTGCCAGTGAAGATTAGAACCAGTTTGCAGGCTCTGCTCACTGCCCTCCGTACAACACAGTAAATTTGCACTGCAGCTCAGTACACGCTTTGCTTCGCTGTGTTGCTCTAATTCCATTATTCAAGATTTCACTCTACTTTGAGGCAAACCATTGACCTTTAACCATAATAAACCAAAGAAGGCATTTATATAGTTCTGCAGAGCACAAAAGTTTATTAGCATTATTAATACAGGTGGCTCGGTGAGATGATCAGCAGAGAGCTGTTCTGAACCGGAGCGGCCTCCCATGTGGAATTTGTATGTCTTCCATGTGGGTTTCCTCTGGGCGCTCCGGTTTCCTCCCATAGTCCAAAGACATGTGGGTAGGTCAAGTGGCGGATGGGAAAATTGGTCTGTGTTTGTCTCTTGGTGCCCTACATCATACCAGCGTAACAAAGGACTGTTTTTTTGGCTGGCTGCTGGAACATACCCACACCGTGCTAATGCTGAGCCCAAATTGCACATGCCCTGGGGCTTAGTTTCAAGGGGATCTAAGCATCGACATTACCAGGGCTTGAGCAGTAGGTGATCAGGGAATCCTGAGACCATGCCTAGGAGAAAAGAGGACACCAGGTCCCACTGACACTACCTTGAACTCACCGCCAGTTTATCTTGGGGCTGGGACGGATCGTTTTACAATATTTGCATAGTGTATCCTGTTCATTATAGTCCCAGTGTTCCTGGCCATTCTCATGTAGCAATGATACACTGATGACCGTCAACATTTATTTAAAGCAAATAATGCCGAGAGTGACTGTAAATCACGTAACACATCTAAAGTCAATCAATAAAATTTATGACCATGGGTAATTATGATGTTGACTCTGAAAACTATTATAGCATCATAAATCGTGGTAATGGGTGGCACAGCGGTCCGCATAGCTGATTCACAGCGCAGGGGCCCCGGGTTCAATTCCAGGTCTGGGGTGCTGTCTGTGCGGAGTTTGCATGGTGGTCATCTAGGAAACATGTCCTGGCAGGACTGTGTCTGTGCGTTTGCCCTGCCAAGGACTGGTGTCCCACCCGGGATGTACCCTGCCTTGTGACCTTTCCTTGTGGGGATAGGGTCTGGCTCCCCCATGAACGTGAATTGGATAAACTGGTTAGAAAATGTATGGATGGAAATTGTAGGATTTTTATAGCACACTAAAATTCACCAGCTCGTTTTTTTTTCATGAAAATCGAATAAGGACTCGCATTTTTCTTATTGCGGAAATGATGCATCCAGGATGGGAAAGTCTTTGCTTCGGCGTGTGAAGGCCACGCTTGGTTTAAAAAAAAAAGTAAGAAACTTTTGCACCTGTTCTTACCTCTCGCTAAGGAAGACTTTAACAACCAGAGCTTCAGAATTCACCTCTTTCTTGTACCGATGGAGGGCATAGGTTACCTCTCTCTCCGATGTCGGCGCCTCCAGAAATATGACTGTGTCAAACTGCAAATCAAAAGATCTCCAGAGTGATTTTTAATAGTAAAATCCACAACCTACAGGGCTGACAAGTTACAAGCACTGTAACGTTCCACAGGATCTTTATATTAAATATCTGCGTTCCAGGAAAAAAACATTCTTTAAATGTGCAGTCTGTCTTACAACAGAGGTGGACAGGTTAAATTCTGGAGGCTGTCTTTCTTCTTAAACAAAAACAAAATAAAGAGTGTAATAAACTTATTATTGGTCTTTTAACATCTAGGAATGAGCGCAATGGATAGACCATGACTTCATTATTTACACTAATGCACTCAGAAGAAATGCTGTATTTTGCTGTAGCTAGGGAGACAGCAATGCCATTTTTTTTAACCACAGAGACTGTGTAGAGTTATCACAAGGCTTTCGCTCCAGCATGAAGAGGTGTAAAACAATCTTCTGGTTTGCAACGAATGTGGACGTTGTGAGAAACACTGCTGATTGGGAACGACGGAGACAGGCGAGAGGCAGGGTGAAACACAGAGGGCTCCGATGTGACAATTAGCTTACCTTGACTTTTTGGGCCATGTAGCCAGCGAAATATTCATAGAAGGATGGCTCATTAGGGGAATCTTCATCAAATTTCTGTTGACAAGACAAAAATGGGGAATATAAAATGAAGGGAGAAAAAATCCAAAGTCCATATTTTTATAGTCATAAATCTCCATTAAGAGCGATAAGCTGCGATAATGGAGGACAAGATAAAACTGCATACATCTATTTCCAGCACAATAGAAGTTATACTATAACTTAATTTGCAGATATAAAAGTAGCAGATGAAAACAATATGCTACTTGAGCATGCAAATGATCTTTTTGAAAACTATGCCTGCTTTACAAAAAAAGAGCTATCAGGAAAAGTCTTCATGTAATCATTTCTCAGAACCAAGAGAAGCTACAGACTGATTCAGGTCATTCAAGGTCTGTTTTTCTTCTGATTTCAGGAATTGCCCTCAATATTATCTGAATATTACAACTGCTGCAGCAAAAAAAAAGAAAAGTCAATGTCTTCGGGTTGAGAACTGTTTGCCTCCTATAAGAAATCTAATGACCCTCATGTGTGCATCACAGTTTGGGTGCACTACTCTGTGTGTGTAAGTGTGTTTACAACAGTCTTTAATATTAGCATTATTATAGTATTTATAATATTCTATTACAAACTTTGTGATCGGCATATGCCTTTTCATGTAGATGTCACACCTATTACGGAAAAGAAATACGGATATTATGGACTTTAACATTAAATGGAGTTTTGGAAAATATTTGTCCTGCAGCAAATCATCTTACTGGATATGTGCTTTATCACAATCTCATCAATGCCAACGTATTTTACTGTATCTGACATTAACCAATCAGAAGGCTCCCTCACCTCTATTTGCTGCATCACATGCTTGATGTTGTCCAATAACGAGTCAGCCTGCAGCTCCACTGCCTTGCAGTTTTCGTACGAAAGGAGGACCATCTGAGCGTACTCACAGGAACTGGCGATCATCAGCCCCAGCAAAGCTGCTACCTCCTTGACCTGCAGAGAGCAGAAGGAATCAAAAGAATCAAAGCCACACCGACTTCAAGATCCGAGGACCTGTTGACCCCCAGGAACTCGCCAAGCAAATTCACCTGACAATTCCAGAATGTCACACCGAGCCACCTGTTTTTCCAGTTCACGAGACCACTGTGATTTTCAAAACAAACTGAACAGGTGGGCAGAAGCCCATTTAAGTTTGTCTTCCTGCATTCAGGCTGCATGTACAGTAACTATCTGTTGCACAGTGCGAGGCTAATGGAGAAATGTGTGGCATATACAATATGGTTCATCTTTGACTACTGCTTGTCGGAGGAGGATACGTTTTTGGGAAAGAGGAGTTTAGTCTTTATTGTTTTATTATGTTCTTGTCTTATTTTTATCTGCCACCATGTGAGGTACAATATTGGGCAAAAACTGTGAGATCAAAAGTATTTTTGCAGAAAATTGAAGGGGAACTCCTTCTTCTCTGCTTTAATAGGCCACATGTTGCAAGCAATGAGTAGATTGCCGTTTTCATACAACAGAAACTATTGCATCAACCCTGGCAGTCGGGAATTATTCATGATCTTGCTTTATCTAGTCACATGCATTGATAGTAGTGTGCTCCTTTTCACACAGAATGCTATACTTTCCAGTTCCAGGATTCTCCATTGCAACCCGCCTTACTACCAGCTACCATTGAACAAGAAACTTTCTTCATCCACACCCACTTCCCAAGACCTGTAGGGCCATGTAGGGTGGGAGTCAAAATCACACCGGGCTCCTCTTAACTTGAGATATGACTGAACTGTAGGAAAAACCCAGCCTCGCCTCAGGTTGACAAGCTTTAGCTGAGCCGCTAAACTGGTAAACAAGAAGCCCTGGTCAAACTATCGCCCTCTTCCCTTGGTAGTACAATGATGGGCACGGGGAATCCTGGTCATCGTCATGACTAGTGACACGACGCAGGCTTGAACCTGCGCTTACAGAGCCCTGCCTTCCACTCAGACAACTGTTTTGACTGGCTGAACCACACAGGAGGCCCCCCGAAAACACTCCCCTCTAGAGGATGAGGCAGAAAACATCTGCTCTAATCAATGATGCCTGCGCCAGCCTGCTTTACCGTAGGGGTCAGTTTCTCCTCCTCCGAGCTGAAAGGGCAGCAGATATCCTCCGATCCCCTGCAGGGAGGATGCATTTTATTTTCCGTGGGAAAATGAATGAGCGTTCTCCCGGGGAGCGGAGGAATGTTGTGCTTGCAGGAAATCTGGATAGCCTTTTCCAGGGCCTCTCGGTATCTACCCAGGAGTTGGTTACTGTACTTCCTCTGACTGGAGCAGAGAGAGGGGAAAAAAAGGAGAAGAAAACAAACAGAGATTGCATTGATTTGTATCTGTATAGAATTTTCTGTTCTGCAGGCTGAACAGACTCTTAACAGAATTTGTGTGACCTGCTATCCCAAAATGCAATGAAGTGCTGATAATTGAAGTGAAGGTTTGGATTTGGCAGATCGATAAAGGCCGCGTCTGCCTTCAGACAAGAAATAAAACGGGGCCGACAGCCCTGGTTCCCCCACAGCTCTCTTTCAGAGCTCATCAGGAAGATGAGCAAGCTCAATGCATCTGATGGAGCCCCATTTTCAGGAGAGCCAGTCTGGGACCGGTGTCCATGTCGGCTAACCTCGCCTTCTGCTGCAGGGCTTTCCTCTTTTTGTACAGTCTGTACACGAAGTGCACCCCGAGTGTCACCCTGAGTCTCCGCCGTCTGGTGGTGTCCCATTCCATCGCCCTACACCCAGGGGCCTTAGGCAACGGATTCAAGATGGACTTCAAGATGGAAGAAGAGCCATCGGACGGCTTTGCTGCAGAAGAAGCAAGTAAACAGAATGAGATATGGACAATTCACTTTTGCGATGTACTGTAGCACATCGCAACTCCTTGCTTGAGCCACCAGGGCAGTGTTACGAGTTCGGTAATAGGGACCGAACGAGTGAGTGAACCCACTTGCAGGAGCGAACAAAGCCAAGTCGTAATCCGAAAGCAAACCGTAATCGTAGGAACGAGCCGAGAGTCCAGGGGAAGCAAGATATCCGAAAGGGAACGTGTACCGAAGCCGAAGAGTAATCCGAAGTCGTAGTCCGTAGAGCAATCCGAGAATCCAGAGGTAGCCAGAAATCCAAAACAGAGCGAAAGTACCAATCCAAGCCGAGATCCGAAAAGCCGAAGTCCAAAGGGAAAAACCGTAAGCCGAAATCCAAGACAAACACAGAGTAGAAGAAGCGCAACCAGGAAGCTCGATAGGGAAAACCAATACTGAGCAACGAGTTAGGGAAGGACAGGTGTTTAAGTAGGATGAGACGGGGGTGTGGTGGTGAATGGGAAAACTGATAGGTGAACTGATAGATCGGGGCTACGCCTACTTCTGCCTCCTCCGTTGCCGGGAGCCAGGGTTCGTAACAGGCAGATGTCTATTTTTCCGTACTTCCAGCAGGGAGCTGCGTCAGCATGCTTAGGCTGCAAAAGGAACAAGTAAAGGTCGACTCCATGCTGGGAACGGAAGAAAAGAAACAACGTTTTGGCTGTGGTGCCTTCTTCGGGTGTGAGAGAGAGGAAAGTCAGCAGCTGATAAGGCAGGGGAGGACAAGAGCCGGGAGTGGGGAGCAGGCGGGAGCAGGAGGGGGTCAGAGTGGGCACTCAGGTGGTGTGAAGTCCAGAGAGGTGAAGAGAGGTGTGAAGTCAAAACCTGCAGATGAATAGAGAGGATTAGAAGGAAACAAGTCTGTCGTTGAGAGAAGGGGGAAGGCGTGATCCTAGTTTTAGGATCATTTTGGTTTCGGATGTCTTTCTGCAATAGGATTTGAGAGACCCCTCTTTGAGAACACAGATGGAGAGATCAGTGTGATCATGGCCGTCAGAGGTGAAATGAGAAACTATGGGCTTGGAGAGATCTTTGATCCTCACAGCCCTGACGTGTTCTCTGAAGCGGTCTCCCAATCTCCTTCCTGTTTCTCCAATATAAATAGCCGGGCATTTTCTGCAAGAGCTACAGTAAATAGGGTTGCTGGAGGTACAAGATGGCACCTGAGAGAACCAGAATTGTCCAGAGGGGTCATGAAACAGCGTGGTATTGGATATATATTTACAGGTGATTCTTTATTTTTGTCACACAGTTACAATTTTGATCACCATGTTCCAAAAAATAATGTAAAAATAATACTGCAGCTCTGTAATCAGTCAGGAGAAGAGCCACAAAATGCATTCTGGGACTGCTACGAACGTCCTATGCTGACAGGCAAGAAAATGGCCAGAACATTTTTTAGTCTTGAACAGAGAGAAACTAGCAGGTGTTGGAAATACCCAGATAAGATAAGATCAGATCACTTGATTGGCCACATACAATTTCTTGCATTAGGAATTTGTCTTTTCACAGACATTGGTCTGTCTCACGACTGCTGCCTTTGGAGCTGTCCCGTATGTGTCCGGGCCACCACTAGATGGCAGCGTAGGGACACAATCAAGAGAGAGAATGAGTGTACTCATTCATACAGTGTTGGAAAAGAAATATAAGATAAGATCACTTTATTAGCCCTTTGCAATTTCTTGGGGGACAGAGCGCAAGGTCAGCCATTTATACAGCATATATATCAACCATATACAATTTCTTGCATTAGAAATTTGTCTTTTTGCAGACCCCAGCTTCCTCTCCATGAGACACACAGACAGAGAGAGAAGCTGGAGGTCAGAACACAGGGTCAGCCATTCATACAGCACCCCTGGAGCAGCCGGGGTGAAGGGCTTTGCCCAGGGACCCAATGGAGTAGGATTACTCTGCTGGCCGTGGGATTCGAACCAGCAACCTTCCAGCCACAGGCACAGATCCTGATCCACAGAGCCACAGCCCCGCCCCACAGATGTTGACAAAGTCGACCCCGTAGACACAACGAACGGCAACCAGAGGCCGACGTGCCCATGGGATACAGAAGGGCCAACATACCTGCCTGGCCCAGCACCAGCATGACTTTGTAGGCAGACAGGAAGCGGAAGGGTAACTGTCGGCTGCGGATCACGGATTCCTGCAGAGACGGGAAAAACACGAGGCTGATTGACGAAGCCACACAAATCTGGAAACGGCCGCCAAGGTACAATGCCCGGAGAATGTTTACACACCCTTTCCAAAGTGACCGACAGGAATCAGGATACATCCATCAATCCATCTTATCCCATTCGGGGATGCGAGGGAGCCAGAACCAATTCCGACAAGCAACGGGTGGAAGGCAGGGCACGCCATCGGCCAGGACGCCAATCTTTGGCAAAGGCAAACCCGCAGGCAGTAGAAACCCATGCAAACACAGGGAGAACATCCAAGCTTGGGGCAGATGACACTTTGGGTATTGAACACAGGGACCCAGTGCTAAGGCAACAACAATAACCACTGCACTACTGTGCTGCCTGTCAGTGTACATCTCACTGAGTTACTCAAGAGCTGCACGCATCAGTCTGTACAGCAATCGCTGCCTGTCCATTTCTGACAGCAACACCACCTCCAAGTGAGAGACAAACACTCAAACATAAAAGTGCAAAATGTACTTAAAATGAAAACCGAGGACAGTGTACACACGCAGATACCGACTCCCCAACACCAAAACCAACAGATTCAAGTTCTCAGTCGTACCTGTAAGCCATATCGTTACTTGACATTTCATTTTCTATGCAAATATGTTGGCATATTGTTTTACCTGTCATTTTTTTTCTTCTCTCCATCTGTACACCAACACTGCTGCAGTACACTGGCAGCACGCTTATTCCTTCAAGGGTGAAAAACGTCATAACCAACTCAGTACACAGAGTGGCTGCGTTTCTGATATGAAATGTGAGTAATGAGAGTGAGACTCTTCATTTTACGATCCAGTGACGTGGCTGCTGGCACAGTTCATGGCTGCCCCGAGATGGAACGCATCCGGACAGGCGAATCACTTGTTTGTTTGTTTTTTAAAACAGTATTGGAATGTATGTCCAGGCTCATGACTTTTCGTTTTAGGTCTCTTTGGGGAAACTTGACACGGAAAGTTGTCACAGATCTCTTCATTCCAAACCCGTTTTAACACGCAGCCGCCTGAATATGAAAACATTTTATATTCCACTTTCTACGGATGGAATGGAAATACAAATGTGGAAATATCATGAGTGATGTTTTGTACTTATCTTAAAATTCTTTGTCAGATATTACTTGGGGAAGTAGGTATTGCATGGTTTTTCAATAGGGGATTAGCACAAATGGTAGTATCGCTCTCTTTGCAAGAGAATAGTAGTGAGATCGATACCCACATCCTAAAACATAAAAAGATGAGCTTTGTGAACCAGAAGCTCTCCCACCACCCTTGCCAGCTTCTCCAGTCACAGGATGACTGCAGATAGAATCCCGAGAATTTGGGCGACAATTCTGTGTTGTGATCTGCTTGTATTCAGTCGCTTCTGGAAATGAGGACTCGGACCACAATCTGGAGCCAGCTCTCCTTTTTAATAACTGCATTTTTAGTAGCTGTATTTTAATAACAGTGATCATGGTGGCTCATCAGACCACCAAAAAAGAGATGCCCCGTGTTGCGCAGCTCTGACTCAAAAACAGCTCTCAGGTTCATATCTTTTTTGGGGGGTGGTGGAAATTTCTTGAAAGAAAACAACAATCAAACGCACAGATTTTCGAAATGCTTTTAAGAGTTGACGGCCTGCCCCTCTGCAATGGTAGCTTGAAAATGACGGAACAGACAACTTCCGTAATATCTACTATTCTGCATGAGAAATTGAATCTGATGGGATAAAAGCCACCTTTCTTCCCGTCGGGGAATCGAACCCCAGTCTCCCACGTGACAGGCAGGGATACTCACCACTGTACTAACAAAGAGCTCGTGTTTACTGTTTACTTGCTGTCAGGAGACACTCTTATGGCTACTATTGCTGCGGGTTTCGGCTTTTATTGTCACGTTAAGAAAACGTGTTTCTAACTGCGCCGTCGTCACTCCTCCCCTGGTATCGTCACAGCTCCTCCTCCTGCACTACCAATCTATGGAGTCGGTTCTTTCAGCTTTATTAGGATTTTATTCAAGGCTGGAAGTAGGGCACAAGTCATGCGAATGCAAAAAGTGTCACCATCTGCTCACGACTGGCAGCCCCACTGAAGATAAGGAGGTGTGAGCCTGGTCAGTACCTGGATGGGAGGCTCCTGGGAAAGCTAAGGCTGCTGCTGGAAGAAGTGTGAGTGGGGCCAGTAGGGGGCGTTCACCCTGTGGTCTGTGTGGGTCCTAATGCCCCAGAATAGTGATTGGGACACTGTAAAAAGTCCTTTGTATGAGATACGAAACTGAAGTCCTGACTCCATGGTCATTTAAATTCCCAGGGGGGTTCTTGAAAAGAGTAGGGGTGTTACCCTGATGTCCTGGCCAACTTTCCCCCTGGTCTTTACCAGTCATGACCTCCTAATAATCCCCCTCTCTGAACTGGCTTCATCACTCTGGGTGAGAGTACTGGAGCATCATCCAGGTGGGCTGCACACTGAGGGTGGAGGAGGGGCTCCCCGTTACCTGTAAAGCGCTCTGAGTGGATTGTCCAGAAAAGCACTTTGTAAGTGTAAGGATTATTATTATTAAACCCCCTTTTTCCATTGACCCAATGGTTTAGTAGGTATAACCTGTTTTTCAGTTACATTTAACATTTAATTTGATCTATTTTGCTCATCTTTTGATTTTGAGGCTGTATTTTGGCATGTGAGATTGTTGTTATTATCGGTTTATGATGACGGTTCCTTAAAAAGGCTTTACTACAGTGAAAAGTCTTTTTGTCTGTTTTGGTTTCACAGATTGTTTTAGAAGATATTGGAGATCACTGGTAAGTTGTAAAAATAACTACTAGGATTTATTTATGTTTTAGTGTGCTGCAGACACTGGCACCTTGTAGTAGTTAATAACAAGTCTGCAAAACAGCATTGGAAACAATGCCAAATCACAATTACAGACCAGTAATAGTTGAAAATATTGTTCTTTTTTTGTCTGTATTTTGAGAAGAGAATATATTCTGTGAAAAGATTAAACATGTCCTTCACTAATAAAATATTTGTACTCTAAAGATATATAGTATACTGTTTATAGTATACAGGTTTTCTGTTTTTTAACAATTTGAGCAAATGTTATAATATCCATCTTTTGTCTAATACAAACAAAACAAAATAGATGTAATTTAAATACCATTTAATTTTGAGAAATCATTTTTCAAGTACCATAGTTGACATGAGGGTAATACAGGTGATATGAAAGTAACATACCCACAGTAAAATATTTTTAAAAATAAGAAAATAATCTTATTTGAAGGTATATGTAAAAAAGTTAATCAGAGAAAAAACAGTTAGTTCCAGAATAGCACAGCCCAGGAGAAAGCTGAGCAGAAAACACCTGGAGCAACTGCCAGCAAAAACTGCATCTCCCAGAAATCAATGGTTCTACTTCCTTTGGTTCTGCAGTTCCCAACCAGCCTTGGTGGTTTTTAATTATACATATGGTATAAGTTATATCTGTTCATGTGTATGTTGTTATTTGTTTTTCATTTAAACCTTGCAACTTCTCATGGGAAATGTAGTTAAAAGGAGCACTTCGAAACTTTCCCAAAATAACAGCAGGTGTCCAAGTTAAAGAATTAATTTCACACCTCTCTACACCTATCCTAACTTCACACCACCCGATTGGTCACTCTGTCTGTCCTCTGCTCCCGCCTCCCGCTCCTCCTCTCTCCCAGCTTTTGTTCTCCTGGTACATTATCTTTGCTTACTGCCCTGTCTTTCTCACAAAACATTGTGTTTTCTTTCTTCTCTTTTCAGCATGGAATAAACCTACAGTATGACTTCTTCCTTTGCAGCCTATGCATGCTGACGCAGCTACCCACCTGAACTATTTTGATAAGAATTATAATGTTAGAATTATTTCCAATTACTTATTATTATTTTTACCTTTTTATATTTTCAGCCACCACTGCCAGCTATAGAAATATAGTTATATTAAAAGATTAACATTCTTAATAATGAAACTGAAACTCTGAAACTTTATGATGCATTGATTATTTGTATTTTCCAGCTATTAAACAGATTTAGTTATATCTGTACATCTTGATATTCCTTATTAAGTGAATAACATTTAACGCACCACAAGTGCCCTCTATCTTTTTTGGGCAGTGAAGCACTAACTCTGGCACGCCGAAACACACCACAGTTTACCATACCTTGCTTAGTCCTAATGCAAGTTTTGCCATGCATTCTAGATGGCTGCATCTGTGCACATTTGTATTAATGTCATTGTCATGTCATGTTAAGAAGTGTTCATGTGCGTATGTACAGTATGTCAGTGCATGTATTTGATACCAGGTCTTAAAATCCAAGAAAATCTTGCAGGTCAGGAAGTGCCTGGTCCCCCAATCCTAGCATATCATACGCCCCCACGCGGCATCACTTAAATGTGAGGAGATACTCTGGGTAAGCCTGGTCATCGTGGAACACAACAAACAAAGTGGGGTCCAGAATGCTGTTCACCAGGCTGTCGTAGGTGTCATTGGGGTTGGCAGGGTTGCGGGCTGGGGGGACTTTCATTTCGGCCGACCCCAGGGTGTAGCGTCCCGTCAGCACGCAGGCTGCAAACATGTAGCGCGAGCCGTCCTCCTCTGGCCTGGAGAACGTGGGGTTGGCAGAGTAGCAGGCATTCACAGCGAAGTAGACGCCGGCTCCGTAGCGTGTGGCTGTGAGGCCAAGAGGAAAACACTTCAGACATCGACGTCTCACCCTAATGTGAGAACCACCTGAATCTATGTTAGACAGTGCTTTGGTCGCTTTGGTAGCCAGAAACAACATTGTCCAGAACTATGCTGCGCAAGGGTTGAGCAAATCTTAAACATCTGAACATAATTTCTCCTGTGCTGAAAAAGCTGCACTTGCTACCAGTCTCTTACCAGTCTAAACAAACTTGAAAATTCTCTTGTTGTCCCAGAGCACCCAGAGGAAACCCACATGAACACAGAATATACAAAAAGATACGCCATGTTTCAGCTTTGAAGACTTCTTCAGGTTTGAGGGAGAGAGGGAAAGTAGAAAATAAATAAGCAGGTGAGTATTCAAACTAAAGCAGGACAGGAGGGGAGGTGTGGAAAGCTCCGATATGCTAATTAATGGGGAGGATTTAGAACGAAACAAGTCTGTCATTGAAAGAAAGGGGAGGTTGTGATCCAAGTGTCAAGGAATCTAATGGTAGAATAGGAGGAGCCTTATGCATAACTGTGAATCCCACAGGACACTTTCGTGACAGAATGCAGAGCCAAAACCAAGAGCCAAAAAAGAGGACGGCACTCTGGCAGCCTGGACTCCATCCTGTTTTTAATTTTTTCTTGTTTTTTGTTTAGGGCTTCGGAGCCGCCCTGGAAAGGAGGGGCATACTGTCATGATCGCAAACCCCTCCTCTAAAGGTCGCTCCAGCCCTTCCTTGTTTGTTGTTAATCTCCCACACCTGCTCCCTGTTTTAGCCCCTTTTCAGTTCCCCCTTAAAAGCCAGACGCTGATGCCAATCCGGGCTCTGCATTGGTTCCTGCATCATGCAAACCCAGGACCTGGATGTGCCTGGCTCCGTTATGGTTTTAGTTTCTGTTTCTTGTTCCCGTTCCCGTGCCCCCTGCCGGTTCTGACCCAGTTCCCATTTGTCTCGGATGGATCGCCTGGCTTTGGACTTTTGTCCTGTTTTTTGGATTTCCCGTTTGTCTCATCCCTTGATTGTTTTCCTCGGCCACACCTCCCCCGACAACCAGCACTCCATGGACATGCCCCCCTGTGTTCATTCCCGTATCCTGCATGACTTTTTACCCATTATTTCTTCACTCAACCCCGGATCGTATTGTCTGCATAGGGCCCGGAAAGAACTGTTCGTGACACCACGTTTAAGGATAATTTTAGTTTCGGATGTCTTCCTTCAATAGGCGTTCCAAAAGTCCACCTACCAGCGGGTCGAGGAGTGACCCAATGGCATAGGGTTCACCCTGGCTTCCTGACCATCTGAGTCCGGGGCTTGGAGCACCTGGTCCTGTTAAGGTTTTAGTTCTGTGCTCCCGGTCTCAGTTCCCGTTCCTGGGGAATTTAACTGTCTTCGTCCCGGATGGATCTCCCAGCCATTGGATTACGGACTGCGCCCTGACTTCCCGTTTTGGACTTCCCTGGACTTGGTCACTGCAGTCACTGCCCCCTGTCTGTCAACCTGTCCTGATCTGCTGGATCTTCCCCTGATGTCCTTCTCCAGACCCTTCCGTCCTGCATAGGGTCTTTAACAAGGCACTACACGGGAGTCTCCCCCGGCTCCCGTGACAGTGAGGATGCAGATGGAGAAGTTAGAAAGACTGTGGCTGTTAGAGGTAAAATGGGGAACTATCGTTTTGAAGACATCTTTGATCCTCGACCATCACAGACGATTTGCTTCCAATCAGACCATTGAATGTGCCTTTATCAGTGTGAGTTTGGACGTTTGGAATAGTGAAGGTGGTACCTGCAGCACCTCTTAGGCGACTGAATGGCTCAGCAAGTACCACCCAGCAGGTACCACCCTCCCCCATTCTGTGGTCTGATCACAAACGGGTGACCACCCGCTCGAACTACTTAAGCAAATAAATGGTTCAGAGATCAATAACAATAAGTAGAACATCCTTATTTTTTTCACTTACCTGAGTTTCTGAAGATTGAGAGTGCTAGACATTTCCCCTTACCATTCTGTCCCGCGTATCTCTTGTTGAAGCCATTCTCGGCGATGGAGCTGCAGGCACTTGCTGTTGTGCCGTGGAACATCATCCTCTCTCCCACTGCAGTGGGTCCGTTCTTGTTCAGGAATTTCCGTTTCTGCGCCTCGTAGCCCCTGCGCAGGTTAATGTTCTGTATCCGTTCGACCTGTGAAGCAGCGATGCACAGAGAAAGCTGACCACCGAGCGCAAGAGAACTGTTCTCCTGAGGTTAGCTGGGTGAGAAGAGGGGTGCAGACGTGCCGGGATGTGGGCCTAAACATGATCCATTTTTGGGCAGCACACATGGTTGAGCGTCATTGAGTGCGTGACTCGATCATTGGTAAAAAGCCACGTTCACGTTTACAAAATGTCACCCACTGATTATTTCAAAATCGCTAAAGAACCCTGGACTTTTAACATGAAAGATGAGCGATACAAAAAAGACTTGATTTCACTACTGATCTTGGTGTTACAGTATTTACCTCAAATATCTCACTGGGCAATTTCAAAAATGAAAAATCTCAAGAATGGTTACAAACACAAGAAGGCAATTAGGCCGATTTGGCCCATTAAGTGATTAATAGACAATTGGCCTGAATGTCTTATGCCGACATTTGTTGAAGGAAGCCAGGTATTGGCTTAAAAAAAACAACTGCATAGCTTTTTCCAGTTTCCAACCTTCCTTTGTGCAAAGAAGTACCTGCTGTCCTGACTGGAAGATATCATCTGGTTGTTTCTTGAAAGAAGCCAAGTTATTACCTGGGCATTTAATTTCATGCCACCCTTTGCATAGAAAAGTGCCTCCTGTTCTCAGATTTAAATGCTCTTTCATTTAGTTTCTGCTTGTGGCACCTGGCTTATGTTTTCAAAAATCTCCTTGCTACAGTGTGAAGTACAAAATCAACACTCAAAAAGCGTTGAGTGCCAAATCCTTGTACTCACTTTTATGACAGTGTTGCCTGCAGTCTTCCTGAAGTCAGCCACAACTTTCTGGTACTCCAGCTCATTGGGATGGAGCTCAACTTTCTTTAGGGATTCTCCATTGGTCATACCATCCCAATGTAGGGGAAAGGTGAAATCTGTAATTGGGGAAAAATACTTGAGTTATAAAATGAGACCTAATACCAAATGCATAACAGACCCTCTCACTCTCTCTAATTTGTCTGCAATTCACAGTGAGTACCTTTATTAACATACGTATGTAATTCCCAAATGGAGTTCATACAGTAGCTTCTACACAACATGTAACATACACAGGTAAATCTTTAAAATACCTAATGAGACTCAAAAAGCCTCATTTGGAGACACATGCACTGTCCCCAGATTTATGGAATTTATGGAAAATTAAATTTCTCTCATCCTTTTACTTCAGCTCCAAGCTCCAACATCTCCATTTTTGTCTTTGATTTTGCTCCAACCAGATAGGTTGGTCCAACGGCATCACAGAAACTAAACAAACCCTGAACCGTCTGGGTCTTTTATCTTCCATTAATTTTGAATGGTCTACATGAAATAGAACAATGCTGTGTTGATTACTAGGGCTCGGATCACATCTCTGGGTTGCTGGTAGAGCGACAAAGATGTTTAAAGGGACCAGCCTTACCAGGGAGGTTTTCCATCCTCTTGACTCTCATGGTCTGAGCTGTTATCGGATTGGTAGCCTCCATCTTATGGAGATCTACTGAGAGCTGGGCCCCATTTCCATCCACCACATCTGTCTGACACCTATTCTCCAGCTGGAAGTTAGGCGCCTTAGGGAAACGTTCCCAGTGTCCATTCTTCTCGTAGCACCACATCACTTTTGGATACAACTCCTCCTGTTCCTTGTCCTGCATTGTCTTCAACAGGTGCTCCATGACGGACTTCTGAACACGTTGGACAATGTTGTTCACTGTATCTCGAAGCCCCCTGATGATGACTGTCCGGTCCCTCTTCTTCTCCAACTGCACACTATGACAAGAGACCAGGCCGAGAACGATCTGGAGGTCCTCCTCGGTCAGCCTGGACAGGTCCTCTTCAGTCACCTCCTGCTGGCTGACCTGATTGTCGAAGTCGGACTGCAGCCTCTCTTTCACTTTCCTCACGTTGTCTGCCTTCAGCCCAACAATGTCCAAGACAGCGGGGCTGAGAGAGCCTTGAGCGCCAGAAAACAGCTTGCCGAGGTCGATCAGTTTTCCAGGTCCAGTGCGAACCTCCGCTTCTTTCAAGGAGTGCTTTGTTTGGAGGTTCGGCGGGCCTGCACAGAACAGGAAGACAGAGCATTAACAAGATTGGTTCCTGTACCCCTCTTTTTCCCCCCAATCATAATCTTTCTTTTAGAGCTTTGTTTCCCTCACTGATAACGGCCATCTCTCGAGCTGCTTTCCCAAAGCGCTGCTCCACTTCCAGCTTGAACGCCTGGAAAACGTTCATCTTGAGCAGGATGAGCCGGACTGTGGTGAGGTAACGAAGGGGTCCGCCCTGCACTGCGGATGAGATCCCGTCAAGGATCGACTTAGCCACCTCTGTAAGCTCCTGTCCACCTGCACCTGTAAAAACGATAATACACACCACTGAATTCAGCACTGCACATTGCTGCAGTTGAATTTTTCTGTAATGCCTTCAATTATACAGCCTAAACTCACCATCACACCTCACATGTGGTTACACTCCTGAAACATTTTGCTGTTGGTAAGGCATGAGTCTATGGGGAAATAGGGGATTAGGTTCCCAGCTCTGTATTACACTCATCAGCAGCTATCAGGTCAACCACTGAAGTAAGGCAGTTCTTGAAACCAAACAATACAAATGAGAAGCACACTAAAAAGAGAAGCCAGGCGTTTCAGTGCCTTTTTGCAAAAGGAACTCCACTTTTGTGCGTGTCCTACTCACCAGCACAAATTGCAGGCATGGCAACGGACTGAAAACAGCTGCGGTCACATGTTTGAACAATTTTGTCTGCCAGGGCCTTTATCACGGGGGTGTTTCTCTGGCCACACACGTGCATGATGGCTTTACACGGGAAATTGCCTGGAGTGGTTTGGTAGATCTCACCATAGGCCACATGGGCTGCAAGACAGAGAAAAGGAGGGACTAGATTATCTGTCACCTTTGTAGAGGTTGAACAGGCTCCTTCGGCTCTTGTTCAGCAGAACCATGGGTTCTTTTTTAATTTCTAGCTTATCAATTTCTGGAAAGATGCACAATTTAAACGTTTGCCTGCGGACAAGGCTGGCTTTTTAAATTTTAAATATGTCAACCCTCAAGTAAAAATCAAGTAGCATTTATAGCTGTTTTAAAGACTTTAATCATCACAAATCTCCCATTATTTATTATCATGGCTGGAAAAGGATGTGCATTAGTAGAAATATGTTTTTCTTTATTTCGTTTTGAAAGGGAAACACAAGCACCTGCTCCATACATTTACTCCGTTTCTAAAATCGGAATCACAAGGGTTGATCATTGATTCATGCTGAATGTTCACGTGCTGTTTGAAACAGAAATTAACCATACCTGTCTCCACCTTTGTCTGGATCTCCTTGCCTGCTACAGACAGGATATCCTTGCAAACGCCTGTCAATAGAGAAAGACACTGATAGACTTTCACTGACCCCTGCTGTACAAAGCACAGTGTTAGCACAGAGCAAAGCACAGAGACTGAAGCTGATTGCTACCAATTGGCTCCAAATCCCAAAGCAAAAGGGAAAGGTTGTAGTCGAGGCAAAAGAACTTGGGAGGGTAACCAAAAGAGTCAGGTCAGAAATCCAAATCCAAAACGAGAAGCAAGGCGAAGTCGAAGCAGGAGGAAACATGGTAGGGTAGCCAGAAATCAGGTCGAGAGTATTAAACGTACACAAGAGAAAGCCAAGGGTTATTCTCACTAGTGAGTGGGGACTGAGTAGAGTGAGAGGGTATCAATAGGGAAGAGCGTGAGGGATGATAATTGATTAATTTGTATAATTAGAGAAAGACACCGATAGACATCACTGACCCCTGCTGTACAAAGCACAGGGTTGCCTTTCAACTTATCTGACCTGATCTGCAAGAGTTATTTTCTCTGTGACTGTACAACTAGGACAGGCAGCCTACAAGACAACAGCCTGCAATGTACAGTAGTGCCTCACTTAATGAAACCACCGCCCCATTTCCACTTCCCCTGCTGGTCTACCCAGCATCCTTTTTCAGGAAATGAAAGGAAAAAACGCTGACCAGGAAGGACCAGGGTTCCTTCAGCCTGGACAATGTTCCATCTCTACATATTCATCAATGTGCTTCCGCCTACATTCCCAGTGGACCAACAGATCCCTGGAGGATGAGCTCACCAGCAGTGACTAAACCTCTTAATCTGTTTCTAACCCAGAGTAGATTGGTGAGCACCAAACTTTATCGGTGGCCCACTTTGGCACCAACTCTATAACTGACCTTTCCAAAAGACTCACTTCCTTCTTTATTGTACCAGATGGGAATTTTGCTTTGCGGGAGGGTAAAAACCCCAAAACAAGACTTAAGACATTTAACACAGCATGAACCCATAAGATTAACAAACAAGTCCAAAGCTTCGAATAATCCTCACATTTCAAAGACAGACGGATAAATAAGCTGGTTTGTCAGTAAGTGAAACATATATATATATATGTATGTAAGATGCGTACTATACATGAGGAAAATAAAAGATAACAATCAGATGCTTGTCCAAATTGAGCATGGCTGTGGGCATAAATTATAACCAAGTTTTACTGCACCCAAATTCTAAGAGTCCAAATTGACACCCTGATGGGAGGAGCTCAAATTCGCCGTGCAGAGGTGGTCATGGCAGTCAATGATGACAGTCTCAATTAAACTCTAACCAAACAGACTGGTCTCACTACAAGAACAGTATGGTCTGATCTCTCCACAAGACTAGAAGTCTTCTTCTGTGTTCTTTACATCTTTACAGACATACCTAATAAAAAGGTAGCCTCATTATATAAGCCTCATCAGTCTCATTATACGGGTGGGTCTGTGGCACTGTGGCTGGAATGATGTTGGGTCAAATCCCGCGGCCAGCAGAGGAATCCTACTCCGTTGGGCCCCAGAGCAAGATCCTTAACCCCAGCTGCTCCAGGGGTGCTGTATAAATGGCTGACCCTGCGCTCCGACCCCAAGCTTCTCTCTCTCTGTCTGTGTGTCTCATGGAGAGCAAGCTGGGGTCTGCGAAAAAACAAATTCCTAATGCAAGAAATTGTATATGGCTAATAAAGTGATCTTATCTTACATTTCTTTTTCAACACTGTATGAATGAACGCACTCATTCTCTCTCTTGATTGTGTCCCTACGCTGCCATCTAGTGGTGGCTCGGACACATACGGGACAGCTCCAAAGGCAGCAGTCGTGAGACAGACCAAGGTCTGTGAAAAGACAAACAACGTTCTCCTTCCAGACCCCCTTACCTGTGTGATTGCTTGTGAAGTCTGTGGAGTTGACGACGACATCGGTGGTTTCATCAAGGATGTCCCCGAAGACGACCTGCACCCTCAAACCGCCCGCCGTCACAGTGACCTCATCCAGGTCCGAGGTGACCGAGTGGAAGAAAGATGCTGTGAGGGCACAGGAGTGTAGAACGTGTGGGTGTCGGGCGACAGAAAGCTGAACAGTGGCTCTGCAGCAGGAGATGCAGTTGGAGCCCCAGGCGCAGGACTTAGAGCACTCTCGAAGGTTGTCGGAGAGATCGGGGAGTTAGCAAGGGATCGAAAACGGGCCGATGGCTGGAAGTCGGAAAGGTGAGCGAAAAGAAAGAGAAAGAAGGCTCCCAGCCAAGGTAAAGAAAAGAGAGGCTGGCGAGTCGGCGCAAAAAATCAAATAAAATGGAGGAAATGTTTTAGGGTCAAAGCATCAGAGTTTTAGGATTAGGGAAAGCTGCAACCTTGACTATAAGAGGAGTGTGATCGCTAGATTTGCAAGGTTGAGCTTTAATGATGCAGCAGAGATATGGAGTTGTGAACAGACTTAAATCGAGAGGTGAGATTGTGCGATTGGGAACTAGGCTGGGAGCCTGATTGAAAGATCGAAGGGTTTTAATGTAAAGATGTCCCGACCTAGGTTGAATGGCAAGGTTGAGAGCTCATGGGAATCTTGCTGTTGTCAGCAGGACACGAGTCAGTCCCAGCCTGGTCATTACCATGGGACTATGTCAGATATATATTAGTGCAGTACAGTGACACAGTGGTTAGCATTGCTGCCTTGCAGTTGTGGGTCCTGGGTTCAGTTCCCGGAGTCCAGCCTGTGTAGAGTTTGTATGTTCTCCCAGCATTTGCTTGGGTTTCTTCTGGGTGTTCCGGCTTCCTCCCAAAGTCCAAACATGCTGGTAGGCGGCTTCTGGAAAAACTAGGCCTGGTGCATGCTTGTCGGTGTCTGTGTGTGTGCCCTGATCTGGACTGGAATCCCAACCAGAAATGTACCTCGACTTGCGCTCATTGCTTGCCAGGATATACTCTGGCTGTCCTGCGATTCTGAATTGGATGAAGCAGTTGGTTGTATATATACACTGCACAGCTGTCATGATTGTAATCCCTCCCCCTTTAGGGCGCTCTGGCTCTTTCACATTTTAGTTGATTTTGTGCACCTGCCTCCTGTCCTGCCCCTCCTTAAAAGCCAGACGCTCACTCTGTTCTGGGCTCTGCATTGGAAGACAGATGCCCGGAGGCCCGCCTACCACCAAGTCCCCCTACACCCACGGCTTGAGGGCATAGGCCTCCTATCGGTGTCCTGACCTACAGTAGCTGAGTCCGGGGCTCAGAGTGCCTGGCCTCGTCACCCCCGTTTTTATTCCTTCTTGAAGACGGTGGGGTGCAGAATGGCACAGCAAGCTGGTAGCGCATAGCTTCAGCGGAGATGGAGCCTTTCACCCTGCCTCCGAGGCTGAGGAGCAGAACGGGAACCAGCTAGCCTCGCAGGGAGAGATGAGCCACAGCCAGTCCAGCCCAGCAAGAACATGAAAATAAAGAAATCCCACTACGCAACCTCTCCCAGCTGCCTGGACCAAATACTCCCACAGCAGGAAACGAATCACACTCATGTAAGCTCCGATCGGACGATGCTTACGTTGTGCTGCCTGGTTTGCCATTTGCGGAATGAGTCCTCTCTGGGCATTATGGAAAGCCTGTTAGATACAGCAAACAGGAAAAGCCTTTTAAAATGCTGAACATCTTTCAAAATGTGGGCTTTATGTTGGGTTTTTTTTTGTCTTGTCAACATGATTACTTTTGATTAACCAAATCAAACACCGTGTTTGTAATCAAGATTCTTGTTAACAGTTGATGGCTCTGTGATTATAGTAATTTTACGACCCCAAGTGTCTAGGGGTAAAGGGGTGTCCTCAAGAGCAATACCTTGACATAGCCAGCAGCCATGTCACCCTGCAATTCACATCTGGCTACCCCCTGAAGCTCAGCAGGTGTGAGCCTGGTCAGTACCTGGATGGGAGACTCCTGGGAAAGCTAAGGTTACTGCTGGAAGAGGTGTTAGTGGGGCCAGTAAGGGGCGCGCACCCTGTGGTCTGTGTGGGTCCTAATGCCCCAGTATAGTGACAGGGACACTATACCATAAAAAAAGGTGCTGTGTTTCGGATGAGATATAAAATCGAGGTCCTGTCTTTCTGTGGTCATTAAAAATTCCAGGGTGTTTCTTGAAAAGAGTTGGGGTGTTACCCCAGTGTCCTGTCCAAATTTCCCATTGGCCTTCACCAATCATCTATGATCTCGCTTCATCACTCTGTTCTCCTCTCCACGGATAGCTGTGTGGTGATCGGACTGGAGCACTATGGCTGCCATCGCATCACTCAGGTGGGGCTGCACACTGGTGGTGGTGGAGGGGAGTCCTCATTACCTGTAAAGCGCTTTGAGTGGAGTGTCCAGAAAAGCGCTATATAAGTGTAAGCTATTATTATATAATTATATTGTAGTTCCCTTGCTCTTACCTCTGCAGAATCCTGGTCAGTGGGTTTAATGACAACACGGATGGTGGAGACACATCTGGTTTGTCGGGTTTGCTCAAAGTGTCCGATCTCCTCCAGCAGAGTGCTGATTGCTACCTCCCGAGGAAACCCCAGCGCAATTCCTGGGCCAATAACTGGGAAGGCAATGGTGTTCAGTCCTCTTCTCTCACAAGTATCCAGAGCGCTCCTCAGCCCACTGCGGAGAGCCTATAACAGACAGCAAGGAATCGTATTCCCTCCTCTTTTATCATCAGTTGCCTGTGCGTTTGACTGTAGCCCCTGCTTTGCTCAAAAACTGCAGTTCCCAGGACACACACATGGTGCACACCTAACGTAATCCATCCTCCTTGTTACGGGTTAATACTGTTGGACTAAGATCAGAAAGAGGTTGGAGCTCCAGTCTGGTTGGGGTAGCAGAGATCGTCAGACAGTATACTTTCTAGGATCTGACTGTATTTTCTTTAAAAAATAAAACAGTAAACCCATATCATATGCCACTGATTTAAGTGATATAAACAAGGTCTGAAGGTCATATCAGAATACGTATTGTAGTTAGGGCACATTACATGGTAACTTCAGTCAGTGCATATTAATAACTTAGGGCTGTTAGTGTTGATTAGCATTTGTTACCTGAACATCTGAATAGCTAGGAGGAAGTGCCAGAGATATGCAGTTTATGTGCCTGTGATATTACATCCAATCCAGCATGGAAACATTCCAGTCCAAGAGCAGTTCAAGAGAAATACGGATACACACTGGCAATGTTCCCTTTAATTTTGAATGGCCTGTGTGTGCAAAAATGTGAAATTGTACAATTATTTGTGACAAAAACTTGTGCACACTAAATTGAGTGTATGTAAAATTGTAAACCTAATTATTAATATTATGGAGACTGAGTGTCGGGCGACCATGAGCCATGAGGTACAATAGTAAAAGAGCAAAGATATCGATGATCGAGTAGCAATAATAATGCACACAGCCAAGTTGGGCCACTCACAGCCAGAATCTCCTGTGGTCAATTTTGCATTTTTCAATTGACGACCGTGTTTGTTTTATTATTATCATATTTTTGGGGAATTAAAGTTTTTGTGCACAGTTCAATTTCCCACGTGCGCTGATTTCATCACCCGTATGCACGCGTACACACACCCACAGCTTAGAGGGAACACTGCACACTGGCCTCAGTAGTCATGTACGGTAGATGCATGAGGACATGACTAATATTTCTAGGGATAATTACCTAGGGGAGGTTATGATCCTTAGAAATAATATTTGTGTCACATTAATTAAATAACAACTTTTCCAGAACAACACTTGTATGGTATTCACCAGAGCAAGGAAGTTACACCACATCACCTCTATTCTAGCAGAACTCCATTGGGTCCCCGTCCACCACAGAGTGGGTTTTAAGACACAAAAAGGCAAAGGTCCCATCTACCTCCCTGACCTTCTTCTGTCTCAAACATTCCCTGGTCTTCAAGATCAGGTCAATTTAATCTGCTGCAGGAAGCCCCAAAACCAAACTGCACACATTGGGCGGCCGTGCCTTCTCCACCTCTGCTCCTTGTGATAAAACCTCCCTGATCATCTCCGACAAGCATTTTCAACTGAGATCTTAAAGCCCTTCTCTACCAGCAAGCCAATGAACTACCTGCATCCTAAACTAATTTCCATCTTTTTCCTATCTTTTTTATATTTTTTATATCTATTGCCATATCTATTATCTAAAATGATTATCAAAATAATTAAATGTGCAATATAAGTTTAGTTGATGATGATGATGTTGAGTATTATTATTATTAGAAGTAGTAGTTCAGTTGAAGGTTTCGACTTCACACCTCTCTTCACCTCTCTGGACTTCGCACCACCTGAGTGCCCACTCTGCCCCCCCTCCTGCTCCCGCCTGCTCTCCACTTCTGGCTCTTGTCCTCCCCTGCCTTATCAGCTGCTGACTTTCCTCTCTCTCACACCCGAAGAAGGCACCACAGCTGAAACGTTGTGTTTCTTTCCTTCTCTTTTCAGCCGGGAATAAACCTTTACTTGTTCCGTGGTAGTAGTATCTATTGATCGTTCCTGCAATAACACTGTTGAGATCCTGTAGGATGGTCTTACCTCCACTGCACTGCCCTGGAACAGCCCGTCCCACACAGAGCACTGAATGAAGAAGACCCGCTTGCAGGGCAGACCCTGGACAGCATCGACAGCAAGCAAATGGCCAGGAACAACGAGTGCCCCTCTGGTTGAGCGAGCAAACAAACGACTGAACTGATCGCCAGCCTTGTGAGCTAAAGATTTTCCCACTTTGGTAGAACGCAGCTCCAGGTTGATAGTCGGGGCTACGAGCACATCCACCTGCCAACAACACATTCATGAAGATGACGATGACACCCATCAGTCAACCCTTAGCTACTCTTTTCACAGTGGATATGAAGTCATAGTCCTTGAAATAAAGCCATTTTCCAATGGTGTATTACTGAGTCTATTCACATTGAAGGGAGAGTAAATAGTTTAGGGGAGGGTGCAATGAAGTCTACAATTAGTTTAGAAAATAAAACTAATGAATCAATGTAAAATAAGTAGCATCTTCAATCTGTTGGAACAATTTAGTCTGTTTTTTAATGTCTAATTAAATTTAATTCTGGGATCTTGATACCACCTTGAAAAAAAAATCTGAATATATTTAATATATGCTTTATAATAAAACAAAACATTGGTTACCTGTTGATCTTCAATATTTCCCAACACTATCTCTAGTCTTCTGTGGACATCTGGAACTGAGGATTCTTTTGTAATTGAGGGATAAGAATTACGGAAATCGATCGGGGTTCCTAAAGTCATGACATTCTCCCTCAGCAGCTTCACACAGGCGTCCTGGAATGCGCTCACAGTGTCCCAGTTGATGTCCACTAGGGTGACACTCTGGAGGGTACTGGCCACCCTGGCGAAATGTTGCACTTCCTTCACGATGGTTTCGGCACAGATTGCCAGGGGCACGCCGTGCTCTCCTGAGCTCACGCAGGGGAACGCCAAGGACTGGCAGCCGGAAGTGTCCGCAAGTTCCAGGGATTCTCTCACGGCTTTGCCCAGGAGATTTCGTACCCTGTCTGAATCTCGTCCCTGCCCCCAGTGGGGGCCCACAGCATGAATCACCGCCTTACAAGGCAGGGAACCTGCGGTGGTCTTCACTGCCTTTCCGACTTGCACCTTCCCATTCTTCTTCACCCATTCGTCACACTGCTTCTGGATGGCCGGACCACCGGCTCTGCTAATGGCGAAAGCCACACCCCCAGCATTTTCTAAGCTTTCGCCTGCCCCGCTCACAATGGCGTCCATTTTAAGGTCAGTGATAACCCCTTGGAGAACCTCCAACGTCACGCCCCCTTCTAGAAGGAAGCTGGACCACACCCCCGGTGTCTTCATGCCAGATGAAGTCCCTGTCCTCACAGAGGGAGCTTCTGTATGACCTGTGGCTTTCACATGTTCTCCTTCTACAAGCCTAATCAGGCAGCTGTACAAGGTGCCCACTTCGGTCAGGGTCCCTTGACCCTTGCCCTGGAAGTATTCATATGCCCCTGGTTGGTCAATCCTCAGCATGTCACACACCAAACTGTCCAGAGTTTTCTTCAGGGTGGCTTTGAGTTCATTCACAGGCTGAGCGGGCCCAGTGATGTGAACAGCAGGCGATGGAGAAGACTCACTTAAAATATTAACTTGGGTATTTTCCATGCCAAGCAAGTCCAGGAGGTCATAGAAATAGTCTACGATTTCCGGCTTGGAAAGAAGGATGGTTTCATGTTTCACAGAGTTCTTCTCAATGAAGATGTGAACCTCATTTTCCATTTTTTCCACTTCCTTCTTGAACCCCAGAATCTGAACATGGATCCTCCCCATGCCTGGATCTTGGAGGTAGTGAACCTGCACTCTATTCTTCTCTCGGTTCATCTCTGCTTCTCTCCTCTGCAGGGATTCTTTCAGCAGTGTAAGATTGTCAGAAGATGCCCAATCCCTGTCAAGTGCAACAGTTCTCTCTTGGAGATCCTCCAGCATGGCCTTCTCAGCCACATCCAAAACACTGCGATCTAAACTAAGGAGCCTGAGGTCCAGATCCAGGCTGATCTCTATGGCCACAGGGCCCTTCAGCACTTTACAGAAGAAATCCACATATTTCTGTGCACTGCCTCTAGTGTCCAGGAAGGACACAAGAGGACGGGACAACTGGACTGTACATTCATGCACTTGCTTAACCATCTCTTGTAGCTTGAACCTCACCAGCCGGACATCGTCTTCGGAACCTTCCAAAACCAAAGACAGGGATCCTTCCCTGGAGACCACTACACTGGGAAGCTGGGATCCTATTTCATTTTTGAAAGCATCTTCAATGAGACTGTACTGAGCATCAGAAATTCGGCATTCTGTCCTAATGACTTTTCGGGCCAGGGCGTCCAGTATCTTGAGACGATCCTCCACATCTTTCCGTGAGCCGACTATCACGGTGAAGCCCTGCATCCTCTCTGTGTAGACCCGCAGGTTCTCGGAGGCCAGGAAGGGGGTCTTCAACAGGGCAAGTTGCTTCGCCTGGCTGGCTTCGTAGTGACAGTGGTATTTATTTTCCACGACCCTGAACACTTTCTCTACCTCGGCCTCCCATCTGCTGGACTGACTAGTGCCTTTGAAGGTCACGGCAACCTCCTCGGCATCTGGGCGGAGCTCTGCGGAACATGGAATCAAGGAGAGCTGGTCCTGCAAGTCCTTGGCAGCCTGGGAACATTCTTGGAGGTAGAGCAGCAGGTAACGATTCACCTGCAGGATCTTTTTGGGCTGCAGCAAGGAGAAGCTCTCCTCAACTACCCCTCCACCAGAGGCTGGATCAAATAAACTGGGAAGCTCTGTGGGCTTTCGATGTTGTCCTAAAGGTTTTAAGGAGATATTGTGTGTTTAGGATTTCAGACACTTCTTGGGATTACTTTGCAAATATAACACTGCAAAACAAAATTACAAATATCAGAAGAGCCTTTCATCATTTCAGATGTCAGTTTCCCAGTGCAGTAGAACAAGGCATGTCACTGACACACTGTCCCATGTGGTTCTCTGTCTATGTACACTTTTGATTTTAAGGAAATCCTCTTACCCCCAGACACAACTAGTCATGCATAACTTTGAAAAGACACTGACAGTTAGAAAAGTGTGAAAATGGCTTGCTTAGACAGAGATATCTCTGAGAATCTTAAAAACAGGTATAAATATGGCCAGCAGCCATATCACTCTGCAACTCAGAACTGGTAACCCACTTAAGCTCAGCGGGTGTGAGCCTGGTCAGTACCTGGATGGGAGACCTCCTGGGAAAGCTAAGGTTGCTCCTGGAAGAGGTGTTAGATGGGCCAGCAGGGGGCACTCACCACATAATCTATGACATAATCTATGTGGGTTTGAATGCCCCAGTATAGTGATGGGGAAACTGTACTGTAAAAATGGCGTCAACCTTCAGATGAGACATAAAACCAAGGTCCTGGCTCTCTGTGGCATTCCTCAAAAAGAGTAAAGGTGCAACCCTGTCGTCCTGGCCAAATTTCCCATTGGCCTTTACCAGTCATGGCCTCCTAATAATCCCCATCTATGAATTTGTTTCATTTCTCTGCTCTCCTCCCCAGTGAGAGCTGGTGTGTGGTGAGAGTTCTAGAGCATCATCCAGGTGGGGCTGCACACTGGTGTTGGTGGAGGGGATCCCCATGACCTGTAAAGCGCTTTGAGTGGAGTGTCCAGAGAAGGGCTATATAAGTGTAAGGGATTATTAATTATTATAACTATAAATATGGAAACAAGATGATGGTCTGCAAAACAAATGCCACAGCTTACTTGTTTTCACTAGGAGTTTGGATTGCGCACAATGAACTGTGTTAGAAGAGTGTGGTGTAAAACTGGCAAATGTTTTATCAGTGTGCCAAGGGACAATATCGAATATATAAATTTGCTTTAAAGGACTAGGAGAATGTTTGAAGAATAAGTTGACAATGAGAAACCAACAGTAACACCTTACCTTGACAATGATCTGTCTCAGCATTGGCCTGGGAACAGAGTAAAATACCAAAATGAAGCTCTGCTATTACAGCTGATACACCTTTCTTTGGCTCGATGCCTGAGCAATTAATTCCCTGTTTCACGAACGACTATCATGCTCCTCTCTCCATCTCAGTCAGCAGAATGAAGTTTTGTTTCAAAAGAGGGTTGCAAGCAATCTCCTTCTTCACATTTGATGAATAGGGAACACGGATCATCCGGGCTTAGTGTTCAGGCAGTTTCTTTATTTTTAATCAGTGCTCAGTTGAGCTTTCGCACTACAGTGCAGAACAGGACTCCTCACCTAACGTCAAACCTCCTGCTTAGCTTCTATACTTTCTTTTACCTTTGGTTCATTAGTGCTGGCAATGGAAAAGAACATAAGTCCCTGCACAATATAATTAATATAAATAAATTGATTTTATTTTTATAAATAAAAAATAAATAAATACTAAATTAATATAAATAACTAGCAGAGAAGTGCAGATGTCAGAGGTTAAGTTTTAAGAATATAAAACAGGTCACAACTTGGAGGACTCTATTTGGCCTATCTAGACTGTTTGGGAGTTACTAGGAAATTGATTAAAGCATCTTATCCAGAGAAGCTAGGGAATTGGCTTCAACAACATGGCTGGGCAGATTGTTCCACACCCCCACCACCCTCTGTGTAAAGTAATGCCTCCTGTCCTGACTGAAGGATCTCATTCTGCTGTGTCTGGTGCGAAGCCAGGGTATCGGCTTCAACAACATCGCTGGGCAGCTTGTTCCCCACCCCCACCACCCTCTGTGTAAAGAAGGGCCTCCTCGTTTCGTTTTCTTATAAGCACGGTTATAGGACCAGTGGAGCCGCAACATCGACTTCTTGGATCTTAGGTTGCTCTAGTAACTCGACAGAAGACAATGTTCTGGGACAATTAATTATATGTATATTTAATAAAATATAAATAACTCCTGAAGTGTTACTAGTCACTCTGCAACCAGAATAATGTGAAACAAACTGAGAGACAAGTGAAAACTTAGATAGTTTGATTTTATCCTATGCTTTCACCTGCCAACTGGGAGTTACACTACTGATTCCCCTGATAAGTGAGTTTTCAACACTCTCCCAACACCACAACAAAGCACTGTTGCTCTACTTCAGACACACCATTATGTACACAAAGCGCAGAAATCATTGTGCGTGTGTCTGACAATGTGGTTCCACATTTAACCCATGTGATAAAGCGTATAGCAGGGATATTCAATGAAATCAGTCAGCTGTACCTAAGAGAACTTGTTACTTCTTTTGAGGCACAGTGTGGCGGCCGCTAGTGGCAGCATGATAGAACTGCAGGCATTATCTACCAAACCAGCATGACAAAACAAATGCATGACTCCCCCAGCCTCTACCAGGAAAAAAAAAATATTCCTCCTAGACAGCGGTTTTACCAGAAAGATTGTCTGCGAACCAGTTTGAGAACAGGTCCGGCGCTATGTGCTGGCATACCAAAACAGACAGCTGGAAAAAAGTATTATGTTTGTGAGGGGTTTTTTTTCTCTGTAGATGAAACCCAAACCCGAGACTGACGCAAATGAAATGTGACAAGGGTGATGTCAAGGAATTCTCAGCGCGCTTCCTGCACAGCAAGGGGTGTCTTTACCGCGAATACACTAGGAAAATACCAGCCCGGATGAACACCCCAAACCTTTTCCTGATCCCCGAAAATGCATCTCAGCAGCGCCCGTTGACACATTCTATCACTTTGCTGGTTGTAACAAGACCGCCGCAGCAGAACGGCACGGTCTATAGTAATTCTCTTACACCCTGGTGGGCGGGTTTTCACTTTTACATGTTCGTATCTCCCGACTGATCTGATTATTACCAGAAAACTGAACAATTACATTCTTGTTCTAACTGAAAACTACAGTGAGTTAAATCCTGCCCAGTCCACTGTCCCTTTGTAATGGCGCACAATGAAAGCTGTACTATGCAGAAACTGAGATTTATTTGTCTTACACATCACGTTTTTTTTTTCCTTTCGTGTTCAAGGAAGAAGGCAGACCCAATGTTTTGTGTTTTTATTCGCCCTCAGTTTATACGTATTTGTCTAGGGCCGCAGTAGAATGTGGAACAGGGTGTGTGTGTGTTTTTCTTTCCAGTAAAGGTTGTGTCCTCCCCAAGGACTGACAAAATGAAAAAGGTTCCTCATCACCATGTTTGAACGAAGCCAACCGAGATACAGAGTTTGATCCTCTGATTGTATTTGTATTTGTAAATTATTTACAAGTTTAATAAAAAAATTCTTTAAAAAAAAAGTTCGAAAGACGGGGAGTTACGTTTCGGGCGGCGGGGGATGATGACGTCGTTGCGTCCGCGGGGCTCCAGACAGACAGAGTGATTCTCCTGCCCGGCAGCTGCAGCACGTGTTCCTTCCTTTCCAGGACCGCCGCCTGGGCTTGGACACAAGAGACAGAGGCAGGAGTCACTACCACTCTGCCCTCTAAGCTGGTTTTGAAATCAGCGCACATAGGAAATTGAACTAAGTACAAAAAAAAATGAAAAATGCTAAATTCACCACAGGAGACTGGCTGCGAGAGGCTCGACTTAGCTGTGTGCATTATTAGTGCTACTCGATCATCGATATCTTTGCTCTCGTCGTCTCGCACCTCGCGGCTCATGCTCGCTCGACACAAGGTCTCCATAATATTAATAATATTATCGCTGTCCCGGTCTTTTAGTCCTCTCTGCTTCTATGAGGATGACTATATTAACAAAAAATAATTTCAGGTTTACAATTTTACATACACTCAATTTAGTGCGCACAAGTTTTTGTCACTAGGGAAATAATTGTACAATTTCACATTTTTGCGCACACAGGCCATTCAAAATTAAAGGGAACATTGCCAGTGTGTATCCGTATTTCTCTTGAACTGCTCTTGGACTGGAATGTTTCCATGCTGGATTGGATGTAATATCACAGGCACATAAACTGCATATCTCTGGCACTTCCTCCTAGCTATTCAGATGTTCAGGTAACAAATGCTAATCAACACTAACAGCCCTTAGTTATTAATACTGCACGCACTGACTGAAGTTACCATGTAATGTGCCCTAACTACAATACGTATTCTGATATGACCTTCAGACTAGTTTATATCACTTTAATCAGTGGCATATGATATGAGTTTACTGTTTTATTTTTTAAAGAAAATACAGTCAGATCCTAGAAAGTATACTGTCTGACGATCTCTGCTACCCCAACCAGACTGGAGCTCCAACCTCTTTCTGATCTTAGTCCAACAATAACAAAATAATTTTGCGCGCACAGGGCATTAAAAACCAGAGGGAACATTGGTCACAACTCGACAACGGTGACCGCCGGCGGGGGTCAGCGCTGCCCAGCCAAACAAAAGAGCGAGAGTAAACGAACAGTAGCAAAAGCTGTTCGGCGATTGTACCTAATCGGCATTTAAGCAAATACCTTCCCTTGCGGTATCTCCTGTATTTCGTTCGATTATTCCGAACTCCACCTGTATCCCCTTTTCAAAGTTCACGTTGATTAAACTTTGAAAAATACCTGAGGTCGAAAATATAGGCAAATTAATTTGTAGAACGTTTTTTTTAAAACTTAGCCTTACTGATCTCACCACACTTGTTATTAAGTGCGTTTTTTTTCATTTCTTACTTTATTTCATATTTATGTCTGCAATTCCTTTCTACAAAGGTTTCAGTGCAGCGCTTTTTAAGTTACGATTTGCTATAATTTTTCTTCTTTAGAAGAGCCTTTACTGACCTGGTTACATTCTTTACCCCTCTGCTCCTACTATACTTAGTACCACCATCCACGGTCTCCTCTGTGTACTGTAATTGTGTTTTATCTTGTGATTCATTACTTAACTGGTTCAATTCTTTATCCCTCTGCTGTCTCTGTTGTCATTCTGTAAAACGCCACCTTTATTCATTATTATTAATATATTATTATTATTATTATTATTATTATTATTATTATTATTATTATTATTATTAATTAATTAACTGCGCTTATGTTTTTTTTTCTTACCTTATTTCATATTTATGTCTGCAGTTTCTTCCTGCAAATGTTTCAGCGCTTTTCAAGTTACGATCTGCTCTAATTGTGAAGTAACAGAGATCCTGTTTATCATTTTCATTACTTTCAATGTCTAAATCCAGTACCTCATCTTTGTGAAACGTGTTCTTGATTAGACTGTATTTATTATGCGTTCTTCAAAGCCGGTTAATAAAATAACTGTAGTTATATACTTCATTTATTCTGTTGCTCTAAATAGTAAAATAAGGTGGTCTTGGGAGCTGTCAATAGTGGTGTAAAAAGGCCAGGGTTAGAACGTGAGCAGGGAAAGATCGGGCAAAATTCCGTCTCTTCCTCTAACCTGCGTAAAGTAATTTTTTTTAATCAAAATATACTTTATTTCCAAAGCAACAACTCACAAAAGAAACATTCTCACAAATGTAGTAAACAGTCTGACTAGGTATGAACTTCACATGCCATAACAAATATATGCGAGGTACACGATACGATAAGAATCGGGGCACAATCGCCCCGAATACAGATCTGACGGCCCGGGGGGTCTCCTACCTCTGCGCGTCTGGAAGGCGATCTTGTACCTGCCGTTCCCCTGCGCCTGCAGGTCGCTGCAGTCGCCTCCGCCTGACCGCTTCCTGAGCCGAAAGTGTCTCAGGATTTCGCCCTTCCAGCGCTCTTCCATGTCGGCCAGGTCAAAGAGGACGGGGAACGGGTACTCGTCCATAGCTGGCCGGTGGGCTGGGATCTCCCTCCGGGCGGACGATCCCACGGGAGTCGGTACCCGGTACCCGAGTGAAGCAGCAGGCTGTGTTCGCGGATGCTTCCCTGCCGACTGTAGGTTCTGCAAAACAGGTAGGACAGTTTTATCCAGGATTCACCTGGGTGTGTTGCCCGCAGCGTAGCTTGAAAAGAGTTTGTGTGCGTGTGTGTGGCTGTATTTATGGCCGTGAGAAATAACAATGTTTAACTTGTTTTATCATATTTCAAAATGTTTCGTAAAAATCGATCATTTTTGCAATCAATGAATACTTCTCCCAAGTTATGACGTCTTCGTTATTTTCCTCAGATGTTAAGACTTTTGTTGCGTTAAAATGAAAACAAAAAAAATTAAAATGGGACTATATTTTTGTTTTTTCCTTTGTTTGCCATCATGGAAGAGAAATAGTAACCCTTCAACTGTTTAAATGTTTACTAAGACGTTTAATAAAAAAAACTTGATTTCTTTTTATTAGAAAAAGTAATAAAGATTCATTACTTTGGAGGCATGTGTCCAATGTCGATTATCCCCCGCCCCGTACTCTTTTTTGAAAACCAAAATATGGTCACCCTAGCCTAATATATAAACCTGACATATATCCGATTCTAAACGTGTTATTCGTGCATGGGGAGGAGAATTTAAAAGAACGATAAAATAGTGGAAAACCAGACTGTCAGAAGTGGGATTCGAACCCACGCCTCCAGGGGAGACTGCGACCTGAACGCAGCGCCTTAGACCGCTCGGCCATCCTGACTACGTCGTTGAATTGCTTTTAAGGTCTCAAACAGCCACATGAAGGAGAAACGAGTTCTTTTTGCATATATGGGCCCCTATCCTCGCACTCTGTAGCCCTAACCAGCTGAGTTTCATTCGATCATTAAAAACATACAAACAAAAGAAAAAGTCTATCCAAAAGCAAAATTGATTAAAAAAAACAAAAGTTAATACGCTGCCAACTTACTTCAATTGTGCCTTTCTTTCTTAGCGTGAAACCAATTTGTTTGTCAATATGATACCTACCCGGTATATCTAAAAGATTAATTATGAATGTTCTTTTTCCAGATTGTTTCGTGCAAAAGGTCCCTTTGTACTCCATTGAAGGTTATTCCCACTCGGGATAAACTTTCCCAGTAGTACAGAAGAACAAGTGAAGTTTTATTCCATGCTGAAGGGAAAAGAAAAGAGGCACAATGTTTCAGCTGTGGAGCCGTCTTTCGGGATAATAACAACAATCTCACACACCAAAATACAGCCCATAATCAAAAGATGAGCAAAATAGATCAAATTAAATGTTAAATGTGACTGAAAAACAGGTTATACCTACTAAACCACTGGGTCAATGGAAACTGAAAGAGTAAATTCAAGTCTGAAAAAGGGGGTTTAATAACAATAATCCTTACACTTACAAAGTGCTTTTCTGGACATTCCACTCAGAGCGCTTTACAGGTAATGGGGATCCCCTCCACCACCAGCCCCCCATGGATGATGCTCCATTACTCTCACCACACACCAGCTCTCAGCTCACAGTGAGCAGAGCGATGAAGCCAGTTCAGAGAGGGGGATAATTAGGAGGCCAGGAGGTAAAGACCAGGGGGAAATTTGGCCAGGACACTGGGGTAACACCCCTACTATTTTCAAGAACCCCCCTGGGAATTTTAATGACTGTGGAGTCAGGACCTTGGTTTCATATCCTATACGAAGGACAGTGTCTTTTTACAGTGTCCCAATTACTATACTGGGGCATTAGGACCACACAGGCCACAGGGTTAGCACCCCCTACTGGCCCCACTAACACTTCTTCCAGCAGCAGCCTCAATTCTCCCAAGAGCCTCCCATCCAGGTACTAACCAGACTCATACCTCCTTATCTTCAGTGGGGCTACCAGCTGTGAGCTGCAGGGTGATACAGCTGCTGGCTGTCAGTCATTATTTTTTCAACCATTCAGACCCCTAGCAGAATGGACTGCCTCTGTAACATAACTTGGGAAAGAAAAAACCTAGCAACCAGTTTGTTTACATAGCAACTGTGTTCCTCTATAGTCAACAACTCACACCTGCTGATATGATGGCAGTGAAATAGAGCAAGGAAAAATAAAATAAACCAACTCCAGCTGCACACGAAATCAATCACGTTGTTTCCTTGGAGTAGTTTCAGACGTTGCTCGAGAATTAACCTTTCACAGAAGCGCAAACATTAGTGATGTGAGGGGGGTGCCCGCTTCAAGGCGCATTGCAACTGAAGGGACTGATTTAGAGAGGGTTGGTCAGCAGCTATATCACCCTGCAACTCACAACTGGTAACCCACTAAAGCTCAGCAGGTATGAGCCTGGCCAGTACCTGGATGGGAGACTCCTGGGAAAAACTAAGGATGCTGCTAGAAGAGGTGTTAGTGGGGCCAGTAGGGGGTGCTCACCCTGCTGGAATAGGTGGTCCTATTGCTCCAGTATAGTGACAGGGACACTATGCTGTAAACAGGCGCTGTCCTGCGGATGAGACCTAAAACTGATGTCCTGGCTCTCTGTCGTCATTAAAAATCCCAGGGTGTCTCTCAAAAAGAGTAGGGTGTAACCCCAGCGTCCTTGCCAAATTTCCCACCAGCCCTTACCAATCACGGCCTCCTAATAATTCCCTTCTCTGAACTGGCTTCATTACTCTGCTCTCCTCCCCACTGAGAGCTGGTATGTGGTGAGTTTTCTGGTGCACGATGGCTGCTGTCACATCATCCAGGGGGGACTGCACACTGGTGGTGGTGGAAGGGAGTCCCCATTACCTGTAAAGCACTTTGAGTGGAATGTCCAGAAAAAGCGCTATGTAAGTGTAAGCAGTTATTAATAATTATTATTATTAATGTGTAGCGTGTTTTTTCATCGCGCTCGTAAGAGCGTAAATCAAAGGCAATTGCTGCGTCTAACACGAATATAAATGCTTTTCAAACGGGAGTGTGGTGCAGCTTCTTAAATCTTTGTACGCATTTCTCCGTTGTTGATTTTTTCTAACAAAAGTTCTATTTTCATGTCCGAACAGGGAAACCTCATCATTTCTAACTTGAAGCCACCCTGAAGTCCTCTGAGGCGTGCGACCATGTGTTTTATAAAAACTCGTTTTAAACTGAGAGCGACTTTGCAAGATGTTTCCAACACTGCCGAGCCCTGCCTGGGAGAAAGTAGCACCGTGATACGCAACGTAGTCGTGGCCGAGTGGTTAAGGCGATGGACTAGAAATCCATTGGGGTCTCCCCGCGCAGGTTCGAATCCTGCCGACTACGGGTTTCCATTGTCGTGGAGCTTTTATCGCGCTAAATCGCTTGGACCCGCTGCGTTGGAAATTAATTGTTCACATTTCACAACTGGAAGCGAATGGTGACGCTTTTTGCGTTCTCATTACTTGTGCCCTACTTCCAGCCTTGAATAAAATCCTAATAAAGCTGAAGGAACCGACTCCATAGGTGTTGGTAGTGCAGGAGGAGGAGCTGTGATGATACCAGGGGAGGAGTGACGACGGCGCAGTTGGAAGCACGGTTTCTAAACGTACTTCTAAAGGGAAAGACAATACAAGCCGCAACCCGAAACAGTAGTAGCCGTAAGAGGAAGTCTCCCGACAGCGAGTAAACATTAAACAAAGCTCACGACCAATAGTTAACACGCGCTCCTCGTTAGTATAGTGGTGAGTATCCCCGCCTGTCACGCGGGAGACCGGGGTTCGATTCCCCGACGGGGAGACAGGTAGCTTTTATCCTATCCGATTCAATTTCTCATGCAAACGATCCCATATACTTTATTACGGCGGAAATTAAGTTGCCAACACACAGCTCATAGACAAGAAGTCAAATGTCATAAAAACACAACCCAGGCAACTATTCAAAGAACAGACATATAACGCAGTACATTGACGCAGTTGATCAAGCTATGCAGTGCACGATTCTTACAACAAGAACAGCAAACAAACAGTACAAGTCCACGACAAAACGTCGTTCACTTCTTTAGAATCTATTCAGTGCGGGTAAAAAGCATCTCCTACACCTTTTTGTAGTGCACTGGGGAGCTAAAAAGCAACACTAAAGGCTTTTTGAAGCCAAATCATTCCCCGATATAAAAGAGCCTTCTTTTGTACTGTGTCCTCCACTGTTGTGTCCCAACAAAGGCGCCCACAAGAGGTCTAATTTTTCATTTTTTGCCGTATTTTAGGGGTGTGGTTAAACGCCCCCCTTCAGAATCCTACTCCAGAAAGTGGAATATAACATGTTTTCATATTCAGGCGACTGCGTGTTAAAACGGCTTTGAAATGAAGAGATCTGTGACCACTTTCCGTGTCACGTTTCCCCAAAGAAACCTAAAACGAAAAGTCATGAGCCTGGACATAAGTTTGGTATGAAGAGCTTAAAGCTGTAAAAAAAAAGAAGTTTGTGTGAACTTTTATTTGACATTCCGAAGCACTCTCATAAGACAGGACTCGGACTTCACGGCGCACTGCGCCCACATTTTGCTATGAGCTTATAAGGCATTGAATACGGTAGATGACGAGTGAAGACGGAAGTCCGACTAACCAAACCTTTATGTGGTCGTGAGATTCATGAAAGTAATTGCACGCACACAAAAAAAGTTCGAGCAAAAGGCGCACAGGCAGAGCAGAGCAAAGTGATCTGCTTGTTCAGGTAAGTGTAATTAGTCATTTGAACTGCATTCAGCAGAAGATTTCTAATGTGCTGTCGTTGTCAAGGAGCTGCCTGGGTTAGCCGATCGCTCAGCTCAATGACTGAGCCCTCCCGCAATTCATCTCTCCGTCTGCAGCAGTTTTAAACCAAAAACGTCTTGCGTTTCAAATAATGTTTTAAAAAACAAACAAACAAGTGATTCGCCTGTCCGGATGCGTTCCGTCTCGGGGCAGTCATGAACTGTGCCAGCAGCCACGTCACTGGATCGAAAAATGAAGAGTCTCACTCTCATTACTCACATTTCACATTAGAAACGCAGCCACTCTGTGTACTGAGTTGGTTATGACGTTTTTCACCCTTGAAGGAATAAGCGAGCTGCCTGTGTACTGCGCACAAGGTGAACAGTACCGATAGCAGTACTGACAACAGCAGTAATTATGTGGGCTGTACAGTAATTGCATGACGCACAGCACAACTCACAGACACGGACCCGCCCTCGTGTTGCTCGGTCACCTCTTGGATAAAGTTTCTCCGACAATAGTGCACTACGTTACTGTGCGGAAAGTGGCAGTCCGGTTCAGCGGTGGGTCTTTGTATTTCACGACTAGTTCGACTCCAGCCAAATAAAACCACACCAGATTAAAGATAAGAAGAAGGAGCAGCAATGCTGTGTCTTTGTCGGGAAAAAAAGTCACGCCCCCACCCCCGTGCTGACGAAATCGAGAAAGATACAGGACAGCTCCTTGAACCGTAGACACCGATTACACTGTGTTTATGGAGAGTGACCTTTGATTTGGAGCTATAGATCAAGAGCGTCAGACTCAATCCTGGGCGGCCAGGTGCTCCATCTGCGGTCTTCATTCCATCTGAATCGTCGATGAAACCACTGGCATTGTAACCATCCCTGCTGATTCACTGAAACAAAACGCCTTGAATTACAATTGCACAGGCACCCGCGAAACGCTTTCAAGCCGGATTGGAAGTATCGCTTGCGCAGTGAATTACACCGGCTCTGTGACGGAGATCTCGAGTGGAACGATAGACGGTAAACCGAGGCCGGGTCTGTATGGGTGCAGGTTTTGGACCGGGGTAAAGTTAGCTTGAAGTTCGAAAACGATTTTGGCACGCCTGTAGCGTTTTCACGAAACCTCTTAGAGTTGCGAGAACACTTGCTCTGTGTATAAAATACATTGTGAATGCTTTCTCAGCCTTCACTTTGTTGTTTTTATGACATTGTTTTGACCAAGCACGAATATTCTTTTGTCCATATCCTCGCAATGGAAGCACAGAACGCCTTCAAACCAAATGCATTTTAAAGACCACGACTTGTGGAAATTTCCACAGCCTCTATATCAAACTATCAGTGAACTAATTATCTTTTTTTAAACCTCCGGTTTTTCATCGATGCGTAATTACGCACTAACTGGAACCCGGGGGACCGCTGTGTGCACACGTTCTCAACGCGAGAAATACTGTTCAATACGGGTTCGTGCGAAAAACCCATATATGACCATAGGAAGCAGACAAGCGCAGTCTCCAATTACCCAGACTGTAAGCACCGGAATAAAGTTTTGTTTGATTTCTGAAACCCTTCCTTTACCTCCTGTTTCCATCCAGGTAAGGGTCAACTATATTGTAACGCTTACAGCCGACAGGCACTGTGTAAGAGCCGGCGTACCAGAGCAGGTGACGTCACCGCCCTTCCCTGTGATAGCAGGACTACAGCTACTGGGCTGTAGAGAGATCTCTCTTTGGCTCGCCGGGCTGGGTCCCTGGAGAGAGACGCGGGAGTCCTGGGTTCGAGCCCCCAACGGTGGGGGGCCGACCTAACGCGGCAAGGGCGCCCGCCTGAGCCCCCGTTGCGTTACAATATTCACAATACTACTGACAGCAGTGCCTTGCTCGGCAGTTTATTAAAAACAACTCCCATGATGTTCAAACCAATTTTTTTACACAGCTTTGCGTTCTGAATCTCTTTTTCTCGTGCTTCTATTTAATGTGGCACAATGCACTGGGATAGGGGAATGCTCTTCACAAGCCAATAGCATTTAAACCACAATGCTGCAAGTAAGTGTTTTGCACACTAAGCAGGTCCTCTGACCTTTACAAGCCTTGCTTTGGCTTGTGAAACCTCTTTTATTTTTTTATGATTTTTTCAATACGGCACCATTAGACATGCTATACACTGGGATAGGTGGGTCTTCTTCATGACTCAATAGCTTTTTAAGCACATCAGCCATAGTGCTGCAACCAAGTGCCTTACACACCAGACAGCCCCCCTCACCTTATACAATTACTTTGGGCTGTGGAACCTTTATTTTTTTATGATTTTTTGAAGATGGCACTACAGGTAATACACTGGATTAGGGGGTCGTCTTCATGACTCAATAGGTTTTTAAGCACAACAGCCACAGTGCTGCAACCAAGAGTTTTACACACCAGACAGCCCTTCTCACCTCACACAACCTTGCTTTGGGTTGTGAAACTTTTTAAAATTTTTTTAATGATTTTTTTTTTTACTGTAATCAAGTGTTGTGCACCCTAGGCAGGCCTCCTGACCTTTCACAGTCATGCTTTGTTGTGTGAAACTTTAATTTTCTTTTTTGGATTTTTTGAACATGGCAACTTCCACCGAGATGGGTGGGGTGCTCTTCAATAGCTTTTTCATCTATACACACAAACGGATGTAACCAGGACACTCAGAACCAACAGAATCAACGTGAACTCATAGAAAAACAAGAATGCCCCCGAGACACCTGGAACCCCCTCCTGTACCACTCTGGTATCAACACCCCCAAAACCATCCATACCAGCTAACAAGACTCAGAATCGGTACAACCCTCCAACCTGGACCAACAGCAGGATGGGACAAGAACCTGCCCCACACTACGTACCCCTCATCCAGACCAGCAGGACCACAGACAGCACTATCATGGATGTAAAAATTTCCACAAGTCGTGGTCTTTAAAATGCATTTGGTTTGAAGGCGTTCTGTGCTTCCATTGCGAGGATATGGACAAAAGAATATTCGTGCTTGGTCACAAAAATGTCATAAAAACGACAAAGTGAAGGCTGAGAAAGCATTCACAATCTATTTTATACACAGAGCAAGTGTTTTCGTACCCCTAGGAGGTTTCGTGAAAGCGCTACAGGCGTGCCAAAATCGTTTTCGAACTTCAAGCTAACTTTACCCCGGTCGACTTTGGTGCGTGTTTCGCTGCCTGTTTGTAGTTTAGATGGCGTTAACTTTTGCCTTGATAGAACAGGTATCTCGGCCTGGTTAACTTTCATTTCGCTCATTTAATTTTACTTCTGCGTTTACGCAGATTTCGTTTTGAAGCAGTGGGTGTTTGCGGGGGCGTTCTTCAAGCCATAATACGGTAGCGTGATTTCGTGAGGCGTGGGGAAGACTGACTGGAGGGTGTGGTTGTGTGACCAAACATCTCGAGCACTGAAGCGTGTCTTAGATTATACTTTTTGTAAAGCTGGGAGTTTTACGACGAGGGATTCTCGAGTCTAAGGACTCTTTCATGCGATGCCATATTTATGCTACAGGGACAGTCCCTGCATGACGCTTACTCTGCCTTTCATTGGGAATTTGTTCACCAGAGCACAACGATTTCTGCAGCCGTAGCACTTTCCTGAGCCTGAAGAGCGCTGCTGAATTTCAATGCTGTATAATTACCCTGCGGCTCTTTGCTTTTTTTTCTACGTTTTGGGGGGGAAAAAAATATCAAAAAGATGCACGAATAAACAACAACAACCCACGGAACAACATGCTGCCAGAGAGGGTTACAAATCGGAACACGATAAATACATTTTTGTAGACACATTTTGTATTTGTGATTCACCCAGTATTACTAACAGATTAATTATAACTAGGTATTCTTTTCCCCTGCTCCTCCTAAGTCTGTCCTATTGAAGCCATTGAAGTTGAAGCATCATATTGTGAAGGAGGGAGGCACAGTGGCGCAGTGGTTAGTACCAGTGCCTTGCAGTGCAGGGGTTCTGGGCCTGATTCCTGGGGTGCCATTTGCATGGAGTTTCTGTCTTCTCCCCACAGTGCCGGATTTCCCATTAGGCACAGTGCCTAGGGCCTAGGAAGGAGGGAAACATTAGTGACTAACGAAAAACGAGCCGAAACAACATGCTTGCGATCGACTCTAGGTGCTCCAAATCCATAATCCTAATCCGATTTAGCGGCTGTTCTGCAAACTGGAAGTATCGAAGTGATGGTGAGGCTCGACTCGCTCCATCAATCACGTGGTTTAGCATTAGAAGAGTTTAAAGTGCATCGTGTCTATCGATGTCATTCAATGGGCGTTGACCCCCTCTTTTTGCACATTTCAGATTGAAAGGGCCTACGGACACTAAAATCCGGCCCTGCCTCCCCTGTGTGTGTATGAGTTTCCTCCCACAGTCCAGTTTGGGGAAAACTGGCCCTGCTGTGAGTGTGTCTGTGCCTGTGCGTGTCCCTGTGTGTGTCCTGCGATGGACTGGCGTCCCACCCAGGCTGTACCCTGCCTTGCCCCCCTTGCTCCCCCGTGTCCCTGAATTTGAAGAAGTGGTTACCAAATGGGTGGGTGTAGAAGGATTCCCAATTCCTGTCCTGTCCTGGAGGCTCCTGTGTCTCCACTGATTTGCAACCCAGCCAGGCTCATAACAGCCCACATCAGCTTGCTATTGGCTAAACTGGACCAAAAAGGCAGCTTCTCCCGGCCTTTTCAGATACTGGGTCTTAGAGGAGATCTAGGAAACCTGCAGACACAAGGCCCCTGCAGGAGAAGGATTAGAGACCTCTCTGGAGTGGAAGGAATTTGCCATTGTTGGTGGTTCTCTGTTGCGAACTAATTGTCTGTCTGTCCGTCCTGCTGCAAAGCTGTGATCTGTTCCATGTTGTGTGGTCTGTAGGCTCTCGGGGAAAAACGTGGTGGTGAAGCAGATAGGTGCGTTTGAAGGCTTATATTGCATGATGTGTTCTGGGAAAAGTAGGCCTAGGTGTTAGTGTGCACGTCTGCGTGTCTGTATTGTGATGGACTGGCAGTGTGTCTTGCCTTGCACTCATTGCTTGCCGAGATAAGACTTCCCTTCAGCCCTGAGTTGGAAGAAGTGGTTAGAAAGTGGATGAGTGGCTTCAGCTTCAGCTTCAGATGAGTTCAGCTTCCTGTGCTTCCTTACCTGTATGTTCAGAGTGAAGTCACAAGTGTGAAGGTCTTCACTCCTGAGGTTCGTTAATGACAGCAGGGCAGCAGGTTGGTGACTCCTAATCGTATCTAATCTTTCCCAGGCTTTTGTCAGGATGAAGGCACCCCAGCAGGTCCGGGGCTTTGAGCCAGAGAAGGGGCTCCACAATCACATTCTCTACTCCAGCCATCTGGCCCGGAGCTCCGGGATCTCCCTGGAAAACCGGATCCTCGCTCAGGCCTCTGCAGCTGTCAGGACACCGGCAGCCCATACCTCCCCCACCGGCCTCCATTCCCGTCACGGAGACAAGCTGCACTTGGCAGCCGGCGCCCTCACTGCCACGACCTCCCCGGCCCTCCTTCCCACCCGGCTCTCGGCCACCGCCGCCCCCGACCTCTCCTGCTCGCTCCTGGGGAGTCAGCACATGCTGCTCTCCCAGAGGACGGCTCAGGGCCTCCCCTCCGCTGCTGGAGTCCCAACGGCCGGCCGCCATCTCCAGCCCTCCTCTCTGATTTCCGTGTGGGGAAGACGAGGCGCAGACAAAGAAGAGGTACCATCTCCTAGTGAGCAGCCCGCTGGAGATCCACAGCTCCACACTGGGAGCACACTACAGAGCCTGGTAAGGATGTAGGACCGGTGCACTGTGGGTAGGAAACCTTGACATCGCCGTTGAGTTTTCATGGCAAGTGGTTGCTTCAGCGAATCCTTAAAAATCCCATTGAACTTGTCCTTAGCGGTGAGTCTTCTCTATTAAGTGAATGGTCCCTGCCCCATTAAACACCTTGCCTTGAGATTAACACTGCTGACTTGACATTTATGTATTTTTGAAAAAAGGGGAGGGGGATACTAAAGTTGTCTCTTTTAGAATTCAGTTTTGGGGGAAATGCTGAGGAAATGACAATGTACTGTTCAGGCAATGCGATCTCCTAAGTCTGTTCATCATTGAAGCATGACCTTTCCTGTTAAATGCAAGAAGAATGCAACACGTTTTAGTTATACTGATACTTTTAAATGTTTTTTTTTTCATTTATTACAAAACACAATTCAGGAGAAGCCAGAAACTCCCCTTCTTGTTCTAAGGTAGTTTGTGTCCAAGATGTGAGGACAGTCATGGTGATACTCGGGAGTCCATTTAACAGATCATAATGCTTGATTGAAAAATCCTGTAGTTGGGATCGCCGTTTGATCCACTTGATCCGGGATCCAGGAGATCACAGCCGGACTCTTGATCCCTGCGGTTTAATTGGAGTCGATTGCGCGAACTTCAGATCCCAGGCTGTTACCCAGACCGCCAGGCTGCTGAGGATGTGGAAGAGATGGCCGTGGAGATGCCGGTCCCGGAGCTGGAGCTGAGGGAGACCAGCCGGGAGCAGGAAGACATGTGGGAGACGATGGGAGAGTTTCCTGACTTTCCTGACACCAGCAAGCGCTTGGAAGAGGAACTGAGAGAAAAGAAGGTGAGTCGGGCAGGTATGGTTTGATCCCAAGAGCTTAAATGAACAGAGTCAGGGTCACTATTCCTACAGGTTGTCTACGTGTCCGGACAGCTCTAGGTCTCGTCTTTTGGACGAGAAAGGTGAATTTGACCATTCAGCTCTTGCCTATGAATAGGACACGCACACAGATTTTGGGTGGTTACAAGATGAGGGACAAAACAAGAGTAAACAATTCACTGGTATTTTTACATTAAGTGTTATAGGGTCTATTTACATCGACAGGGTGACCTAGAGGTCACCCAGCGGACCCTCAGACCGTTCCCCCCGCTACACTTCCGAGCCGTCACCGCTGCGCATGCATCATCTGGGTGCACCTTCGCTTTGTCACAGGCGAGGGCGCTACAGTATCAGATTACCTAATTTTATCGGTAACGTTTTGTTAGTCTAAGTGAGTTGTTGCGGGCTGCGGATGATTATCTCGTGGGCCGTGTGTCTTTGACCCCTGCTCTGGGGCTGACAGCCAAACGGCAGTAGCCAATCCCCTTCATCACCATGCCTCCCCTCCCTAAATCTGTTTAAACCCTGCTCTGTATTCAGGCGGTGCTCAGTATTGTTTCAACACTTAGGAGTTCTGGATCTTATCCATGCTGGATACTCCCTGGACCCCTTGCCTGACTTTTGGTTTTTGGCCTGTTTTCTGGTTCGTGGTTTGTATCTCTGGCGCTTGATTTCCAATCTGACTTTTGGTTCTGGACTTTTGCTCGCCTCTTGACCCCAGCCTTGGATTTCTCTTGCTATCTGGTTTAGGATATTTGTGATTCCAGGACCTGCATAGGTTCTTTCCTTGTTTTTCTAAGCTGTGGGCCAGCCTAACACTCTCTCCCCCTCTGTACCCATCCCTCCATCTCTCCCAGTTCCTCCTGCTGAACATGGTGTGCTGCTCCCTTGTGAAAAAGGAGACTCTTCCTGGCCATGAAGGCTGGGACGAAGCCGAGAGCACGTGGACCAGACTGAAGAGCCTTGCTCAGGACATCTCGCAGCAGGACGGCCAGTTCCTCCTGAAGGCAAGTTTGGAAATGTGAGGGACTACTGGCCCCACTAACACCTCCTCCAGCAGCAACCTTAGGTTTTTCCCCAAGAGTCTCTAATCCAGGTACTGACCAGGCTCACACCTGCTGAGCTTCAGTGGGGCTGCCAGTTGTGAGTTGCAGAGTGATATGGCTGCTGGCTGTTTATTTTGCAGTAAAGATCATTTTTGCATCCAGAAAATCAAAAGAAATCGGGGGAAGGGCTCTGCTAGGAGTTTTCAGGGCCGGTGACAGAGAAGAGAAATGAACGAATAATCTGCAGTGTGTGTGTGTGTGTGTGTGTGAGACGTCCTGCACGTTTCCATCTTTCTCGCAGGTGGCTGTCTACGCCCGACAGGAGCTGAACATGCGAACCACGGCCAACTTCCTCCTGGCTCTGGCTGCCAGCTTACCTGAAGCCAAGGGGCACTTGAGGAGGTACTTCTGCCCTGCAGTGCAGCTGCCCTCCGACTGGATCGAGGTCGCGCGGCTCTACAGCTCCGTACGTACGCCTTCACTGAGGGAATCTCAGCCGATGCTGGCTGGCCATCTAAAGCAGACATCTGCCGAGATGCTCAGTTTCGGAATAAGTGATTTTCCTTGCCAGATGAGGCTGGGCTTGTTCCCCACTGCCCAGATCAAAGTTAATTACCAGTCGCTTCCCGTTTTCCGCCTCAATGCGTTGTGCCCTGTCTGACAGACGGTGGCCATCAGAAGTATTCACCCCGTCCCACACATCCCCGTTTTACATTTTATTGTGTAACAATATGGAATCCAGGTATTAAACTGGGATTACCAGGGGTCAATGGGAAACCCTTTAAAATGTCAAAGCAAAAACAAAATCCTGGGGGACCTCCTATATTCATTTTCTCATTGTAATTGTGAAAAAGCCCAAGGAGGAGGGGGTGAACACTTTTGATAGCCCCTGTCGTTGCAGCTGCAGTTGTGCCCAGCCCTTAAGAGAATCTTCGGAAAACCCCACGGCTTCCCCTCAGGCTTCGCCCCCCTCAGTCCCTCGTTCTCGTTTCAGTGCTTTGGCCGCAATCTGCCCTCCTGCCTCAAGAAAGCCATGGCCCACAAGTTCAAGCAGTTCAGCGAATACCAGCTGGCCAAGTACAACACCCGCAAACACCGCTGCAAACACGACCGTGCCAGGCAGAAGTCCAAGGTAAGGACCAGGAGCAGGCTGCCCTGGCTGGTTAGCTGCATGTACTCTGCTCTGTGGTTAGTTGTGGCTAGCTTTAACTAACCGGGAATAATAGTTAGTTAGGGTAGTTATGGGTAGTTAGTTCTGTGGTTAGCTATGACCAGTTATAAACAGTGTTGGATAAGATTAGAAAGTTACATTCATATAATGCAGTTAGTTATAACTAGAGTCCTGTTAGTCATAACTTGCCAGTCATATAGTTACTTATAATAATAGCTATTTCTAGTTCTCACTAGTCGCATAATCGTTTTTTGTAACCAGAGGTAGTTATGGTTAGTTAGTTGTGTGGCTGATTTGTCCTTTTTGTCTGTCCCTTAATTCCCTCTGCCTTCCTCTTCTTTTCCTTCTTACTTCACCGTCTCCTCGCCACCCCAAGCTCTGCCCCCCCCCCCGTCCTACCTCCACCTGATCGGAGACCGTTCCCCTCATCGCATCGTCCTTGTTCTTGCAGAAACCTGGACCCGAGGACTGGAAGAAATGGGCAGAGCTCCTCAGATCGGAGCCAGTGCAGCTGGAGAAATACGTGAGTTCCTCCTCAGAAAGGTGTCAAACGAGACGAGGCCCTTCTGTCCTTCTGTCCTTCCAGCCCCTTTGGTAGCTGTGCTCTTGAGAAGCCGCTCCAATAGGATCCCACAGGTTTGCTTGGCTGGGGTTCAGCTGAGGGAGGATGGGTCTCCCCAATTCTGTCTTAAAAAGTGACTGTACTTAAGATAAGAGGCAAGATCACTTTACTGGCCCTATACAATTTCTTTGCATTAGGAATTTGTCTTTTTACATACCTCAGCTTGCTCTCCATGAGACACAGACAGGGAGAGAAGCTTGGGGTCAGAGCGCAGGGTCAGCCATTTATACGGCGCCCCTGGAGCAGCTGGGGTTAAGGGCCTCGCTCAGGGGCCCCATGGAGTAGGATTCCTCTGCCAGCCGCGGGATTTGAACCGGCAACCTCCCAGCCACAGGCTTCATGGCACCTCTGTGTAAAAGGTGATCACACCCACTGGAGCCTTAGCACCGTAGATGATCGAGCAGGGAGGTGCAAGGGAACGGGTAGGAGGTAAAGATTTGTCCCGTGGTGAGAGGAAAAGAAATGAAACACAACATTTCAGCTGTGGAGCCTTCTTCTGGTGTGTTCGAGTGGGTAGCTGCGTCAGATAATGCTGAGGAGTTTTTTTTTATCTGTAGCACTTTTCTGGACACTCCACTCAGAGCACTTTACACGTAATGGGGACTCCCATTAGTGAGCAGAAGAACAGAATGATGAAGCCAGTTCAGAGAGGGGGATTATTAGGAGGCCATGATTATGATGGTAAAGACCAGGGGGAAGTTTGGCCAGGACACTGGGGTTACACCCCTACTCTTTTCGAGAAACACCCTGGGATTTTTAATGACCACAGAGAGCCAGGACCTTCCCAAAAGTTCCATCCCAAGTTATCGTGACAAGCAACTGAAACAAGTGTATGCACAGCAGTCTCTCAGGTGTACAGTTACTCCCAGCTAATTGGGCAGCGGTTAGGTAGTGTGGCAAACTAAGAATCCACATCCAGGGCTGAATCCAGAAGCCTTGAGCTTAATGAGTGGGCCACCAAGCCCCCAGGTGACACTTGGCTTCCTTTCATATCCACTTGACAGATGATATCGACCGAGAGGAAAAGCGCCAACAAGCAGCAGAGCATTTTCAACCTGAAGAGGCTGGTCCAGAGACTGCACATTAAGGAGCCGGCAGAACATGTCATGGCCCTACTGGGACGCAAGTATGACATTATACCCACTATACTTATAGACCCATTACGTGTTGTAGCGCGTACAAAAATATGTATGTGCCAGGGGTTTGTATACAGAGTCCACTGTATATCCGCTGTTAGTGTGACCGGACATAAAGTAAGAGTCTATACAGGTGTGTGTGTGTATCCAGTGTGTCCATTAAGAGTCTGTACAGGTGTGTGTGTGTGTGTGTGTGTGTGTGTGTGTGTGTGTGTGTGTATACAGTGTGTCCCATAAGAGTTTGTGTGTGTGAGTGTAGTGTGTCCAGTAAGAGTGTGTGTGTGTGTGTGTGTCCAGTAAGAGTCTGTACGTGTGTGTGTGTGTGTATACAGTGTGTCCAGTAAGAGTCTGTACGTGTGTGTGTGTATACAGTGTGTCCAGTAAGAGTCTGTACTCCAGTTGTGTATATACACATCTCTGGTCTCCTACTGGAGTAACACCAGAGCCTTCCTTGCTGTAGGTACCCCAGCAGTCTCCAGGCATTCTCTCGCAGTGGGCTGTCGGGGTCCTGGGATTCTCAGCGTTCCGGGAAGAGGATGAAGCTGTTGCAGCCGGAGACATGGGAGCGACAGCTGAGCCTGCTGGGAAACAAGGCGCGGACGTGGGAACAGCTCATAGGTTGTGCCCTTTCTCTCTCTCTCACTCTTGTCCGACCTTTGACCCTGAGCTACTCCGGCCCCATTCTCCATTGCCTAGCCAGGCCCGCTCTTTACACTGATGGTTTGCTGATTAGATTGTTAGACATTTTCTGCTTGGGTGGGTTCCGGTGGGTTCCGGTTACCTGAACAGTTGAGGAAAACGATGTTAAAGGACGTTTTGATCTGTTGTATTTGAAGTGTGTGTTAGATAGTGAAACAATAATGACATATAGCCCTTCGATAACACGTGCCATCACTCACTGTTCAAGAGCCTCCTGTCTGACACAAGGTTCCTCTTCTGTTCATACCCTGGGCGTGTCCTTCTGTTGTTGTTTGGGCTTCCGATTGTGGTGCTCGGCAGTAACCGGTTCGAAAGGGGCTCCTCAAATCTGAATAAGAGGAATCAAATTAGTGATTGCTCACACCCAGGGGCTTGTGGGACACTTGCACTTCATCTCATATCCTGTACATTCTTACTGGAGGCTCCAACAGACAGGATCCCAGCAGCAGTCCCGCATATGTGACCGGGCACTCCAGAGTCCTAGAGCGCTAAGAAGCTGCAGATATCGTCCCTCACCACTTTGACCCCGCAATCAAAGCGGTCAGAAGGTCATTGGTGCTGATCTTCCAACCCTCTCCTCAGTCTGTCGTCCACTTGTTTTGCGTAAAGCACAATCCATCTGTGACGATCCTTCACACCCCTTGTTTAATAACTTCCAGTTACTCCCCTCAGAGCGCAGATACCGACTCCCCAACACCTAAACCAACAGGTTCAAGTTCTCAGTCATACCTGTAAGCCATATTGTTACTTAACATTTCACTTTCAATGCAAATATGTTGGCATATTGTTTTTCCTGTCCTTTTATTTTCTTCTCTCCATCCGTACACCAACACTGCTGCTGTAAAACAACATGTCCTTCCCTGGGGATAATATAGATTCTCTCTCTCAATCCTTTCCTTCCCCTCTCAAGACAACAAGGCCCTGCCCTTCATGGCCATGCTCCGTAACCTGCGCAGTATGATCACAGCGGGAATCAGTGAGCAGCACCACAGCAAGATCCTGCAGAGGCTGACAGACAAGGTGAGACGGCAGAGTTTCTGTCTTCAAGAGTCATACTCAAGGTCTACACACCCTTTCCAATGTCACATATTTTGTGTGTACACACTGGCACTGCCATTTCCAAACAAAACTATGGCTGTGATTCAAGCAAAAGTGCAAACAGAGGGGTGTGTACACTGGCCTCGGTTTTAATTTTAAGTACATTTTGCAGTGTTTGAGTGTTTGTCTCTCACTTGGAGGTGGTGTTGCTGTCAGAAATGGACAGGCAGCGATTGCTGTACAGACTGATGCGTGCAGCTCTTGAGTAACTCAGTGAGATGTACACTGACAGGCAGCACAGTAGTGCAGTGGTTAGTGTTGTTGCCTTAGCACTGGGTCCCTGTGTTCAATACCCAAAGTGTCATCTGCCCCAAGCTTGGATGTTCTCCCTGTGTTTGCATGGGTTTCTACTGCCTGCGGGTTTGCCTTTGCCAATGATTGGCGTCCTGGCCGATGGCGTGCCCTGCCTTCCACCCGTTGCTTGTCGGAATTGGTTCTGGCTCCCTCGCATCCCCGAATGGGATAAGATGGATTGATGGATGTATCCTGATTGCTGTCGGTCACTTTGGAAAGGGTGTGCAAACATTATCCGTCAATGTATCTTAGTGGGCGTTTCCAGATTTGTGTGGCTTCATCAATCAGCCTCGTGTTTTTCCCGTCTCTGCAGGAATCCGTGATCCGCAGCCGACAGTTACCCTTCCGCTTCCTGTCTGCTTACAAAGTCATGCTGATGCTGGGCCAGGCAGGTATGTTGGCCCTTCTGTATCCCACAGGCACGTCGGCCTCTGGTTATCGTTCGTTGTGTCTACGGGGTCGACTTTGTCAATGTCTGTGGGGCGGGGCGGTGGCTCAGGATCTGTGCCTGTGGCTGGAAGGTTGCTGGTTCGAATCCCGTGGCCGGCAGAGTAATCCTACTCCGTGGGGCCCCTGAGCAAGGCCCTTAGCCCCAGCTGCTCCAGGGGTGCTGTATAAATGGCTGAGCCTGCGCTCTGACCCCCAGCTTCTCTCTCTGTCTGTGTGTCTCATGGAGAGGAAGCCAGGGTCTGCAAAAAGACAAATTCCTGATGCAAGAAATTGCATAGGGCTAATAAAGTGATCTTATCTTATATTTCTTTTTCAAAACTGTATGAATGAGTACACTCATTCTCTCTTGATTGTGTCCCTACGCTGCCATCTAGTGGTGGCTTGGACACATACGGGACAGCTCCAAAGGCAGCAGTCGTGAGACAGACAAATGTCTGTGAAAAGACAAATTCCTAATGTAAGAAATTGTATGTGGCCAATCAAGTGATCTGATCTTATCTTATCTGGGTATTTCCAACACCTGCTAGTTTCTCTCTGTTCAAGACTAAAAAATGTTCTGGCCATGTTATTGCCTGTCAGCATAGGACGTTCCTAGCAGTCCCAGAATGCATTTTGTGGCTCTTCTCCAGACTGATTACAGAGCTGCAGGATTATTTTTTAATTATTTTTTGGAACATGGGGATCAAAATTATACCTGTATGACAAAAATAAAGAATCACCTGTAAATATATATCCAATACCACGCTCTTTCATGACCCCTCTGGACAATTCTGGTTCTCTCAGGTGCCATCTTGTACCTCCAGCAACCTTATTTACTGCATCTCTTGCAAAAAAATGCCCAGCTATTTACATTGGGGAAACAGGAAGGAGATTGGGAGACCGCTTCAGAGAACACGTCAGGGCTGTGAGGATCAAAGATCTCTCCAAGCCCATAGTTTCTCATCTCCCCTCTGACGGCCATGATCACACTGATCTTTCCGTCTGTGTTCTCAAAGAGGGGTCTCTCAACTCCTATTGCAGAAAGACATCACACCTCTCTTCACCTCTCTTGATTTCGCACCACCTGAGTGCCCACTCTGACCCCCTCCTGCTCCCGCCTGCTCCCCACTCCCGGCTCCTGTCCTCCCCTGCCTTATCAGCTGCTGACTTTCCTCTCTCTCACACCCGAAGAAGGCACCACAGCCGAAACGTTGTTTCTTTTCTTCCGTTCCCAGCATGGAGTCGACCTTTACTTGCTCCTTTTGCAGCCTAAGCATGCTGACGCAGTTCCCTGCTGGAAGTACAGAAAAATAGACGTCTGCCCTGGTGGCTCAAGCAAGGAGTTGCGATGTGCTACAGTACATCGCAAAAGTGAATTGTCCATATCTCATTCTGTTTACTTGCTTCTTCTGCAGCAAAGCCGTCCGGTGGCTCTTCTTCCATCTTGAAGTCCATCTTGAATCCGTTGCCTAAGGCCCGTGGGTGTAAGGCGATGGAATGGGACACCACCAGACGGCGGAGACTGAGGGCGACACTCGGGGTGCACTTCGTGTACAGACTGTACAAAAAGAGGAAAGCCCTGCAGCAGAAGGCGAGGTTAGCCGACATGGACACCGGTCCCAGACTGGCTCTCCTGAAAATGGGGCTCCGTCAGATGCATTGAGCTTGCTCGTCTTCCTGATGAGCTCTGAAAGAGAGCTGTGGGGGACCCAGGGCTCTCGGCCCCGTTTTATTTCTTGTCTGAAGGCAGACGCGGCCTTTATCGATCTGCCAAATCCAAACCTTCAACTTCAATTATCCGCACTGCATTGCATTTTGGGATAGCAGGTCACACAAATTCTGTTAAGAGTCTGTTCAGCCTGCAGAACAGAAAATTCTGTACAGGCACAAATCAATGCAATCTCTGTTTGTTTTCATCTCCTTTTTTTCCCCTCTCTGTGCCTTTCGCTCCAGTCAGAGGAAGTACAGTAACCAACTCCTGGGTAGATACCGAGAGGCCCTGGAAAAGGCTATCCAGATTTCCTGCAAGCACAACATTCCTCCGCTACCCGGGAGAACGCTCATTGTGTTTCGAGCGGAACATACAATGCATCGTCCCTGCAAGGGATCAGAGGATATCTGCTGCCCTTTCAGCTCGGAGGAGGAGAAACTGACCCCTACGGTAAAGCAGGCTGGCGCAGGCATCATTGATTAGAGCGGATGTTTTCTGCCTCATCCTCTAGAGGGGAGTGTTTTCGGGGGGCCTCCTGTGTGGTTCAGCCAGTCAAAACAGTTGTCTGAGTGGAAGGCAGGGTTCTGTAAGCGCAGGTTCAAGCCTGCGTCGTGTCACTAGTCTTGACGATGACCAGGATTCCCCGTGCCCATCATTGTACTACCAAGGGAAGAGGGCGATAGTTTGACCAGGGCTTCTTGTCTCTCTGTGACATCGAGACCCTTACGGCCTCCTAGGCGCAGGAGTGAGGTGCTACCAGGGGAGGAATGACGTGATTCTCTTGCACTGGCTCTGAGGCTCCAAACCTTCAGTTCAGGGCTGTGGCTCCTTTGACATGTGGCTCTTAAGCGGGCGGGTCGGTCTTCTCCATTCTGCCCTGTGTGTGGTTACACGGTTCGTAGACTCTTGATCTGGGGTGTAAAAACACACAAGTGACTCGTCCAAACTGAGTGCAGGACAAAGGCAAAGTCCATTCCCGAGTGCTGGGGAGCACCAGGCCAGAGCTCATCCTCATCCTTACTGTATCATTGATTGCACTGACATGTGACTTCGTTCCTGGATGAGAAATGGGTCTGTAGGAGGGGCTATTCCTAGCAATGCTGATGCCCACCAATGCTCCTGGGAGGACTGAAACAAGTGGGGTACCTCACTCAAGGGTACAATACCAGTGTTTGCAGATGGGGACATGAACCTATAGCCCATCAGTTACCAGTCTAGTAGCTCACCTACTGATCTTTGACATACCCCCAAGTTCAGTGGATTAGCGTTAACAGGGAAAGACATTAACCACCACATCACAGTTGCAGCTCAGCTAAAGCTTGTCAGCCTGAGGCGAGGCTGGGTTTTTCCTACAGTTCAGTCATATCTCAAGTTAAGAGGAGCCCGGTGTGATTTTGACTCCCACCCTACATGGCCAAACAGGTCTTGGGGAGTGGGTGTGGATGAAGAACGTTTCTTGTTCAATGGTAGCTGGTAGCAAGACGGGTTGCAATGGAGAATCCTGGAACTGAAAAGTAATAGTAATAATAATAAACTTCATTTTATATAGGGCCTTTAAAGGTGGCTTCTCAAAGTGCTTTACAGGATGACAACAACAATAAATAAGAAGAATACATAAGATAACACACAATTACAATATATAGAGGAGACCGTGGATGGTGGTACTATGAAAAGCAGAGGGGTTAAGAATGGAACCAGTTAAGTAAAGGCTTTTCTAAAGAAGAGGGTTTTGAGTCTGGATTTGAAGGAGTTTAGAGAAGGTGACTCCCCGATATCCTTGGGCAGAGAGTTCCAGAGCTTGGGGGCATAATAGGAGAAGGCCCTGTCACCCCCAGAGTGTAGACTGGCTTGGTGTACAGACAGGAGACCAGAATTAGAAGAGTGAAGGTTGGGAGGTGGGGAGTAGGACGACAGTTGCCCAGACAGGTACTGAGGTGCCAAGCCATGCAGAGCCTTATAGGTGAGCATGAGGATTTTAAAGTCTACACGGAATTTGACCGGAAGCCAGTGCAAGGACTCCAGGATAGGAGTAATGTGATCATTTGCAGTTGACCTGGTCAGGATTCTGGCTGCTGAATTTTGGACATACTGCAGTTTGTTCAAAGTAGATTTAGATACCCCAGCGAGTAGAGCATTATAGTAGTCAGTTTGAGAGAACACAAATGTGTTGATCAGCTTTTCAGCCACAGTTAGTGATAGCATAGGGCGTAGTCTAGCGATATTTCTGAGGTGAAAAAAATGTTTTGACAGTATGCTGCACATGTGGGTCGAATGTTAAGCCAGAATCGAATATAACCCCAAGGTTTTTCAATTCTGATTGTAGCTCAAGTACAGAACCATCTACAGATAGGGTTACAGGACTGGCTTTACGAAGTTGATGGGGGGTGCCAGTAAGCATGATTTCAGTCTTGTTGCAGTTAAGATGAAGGAAGTTTTGAGTCATCCAATTTTTTGTCAGAGATGCGATTAGATAGAATAGAGACAGCCACATCAGTGTCAGGTTTGGTATGGATGTACATTTGAGTATCGTCAGCGTAGAAATGAAAGCTGAGGCCATGTGATCTTAAAAGCTGACCAAGTGGAAACATGTAAATGCTGGAGAGCAAGGGGCCCAGTATTGAGCCCTGAGGAACACCAGACCTAACAAGACCAATTTTAGACCTGTACCCTTTAAGAGAGACAAGGTGACAGCGATCAGTGAGGTAAGATTTAAACCATTTGAGAGCAGTGTCAGATACTCCAACCACAGTCTAAAGATGAGAAAGAAAGATGTCATGGTCAACAGTATAGCGTATACTGTTGTATAGCATTCTGTGTATAAAGGAGCACACTACTATCAATGCATGTGACTAGATAAAGCAAGATCGTGAATAATTCCCGACTGCCAGGGCTGATGCAATAGTTTATGTTGTATGAAAACGGCAATCTACTCATTGCTTGCAACATGTTGCCTATTAAAGCAGAGAAGAAGGAGTTCCCCTTCAACTTTCTGCAAAAATACTTTTGATCTCACAGTTTTTGCCCAATATTGTACCTCACATGGTGGCAGATAAAAATAAGACAAGAACATAATAAAACAATAAAGACTAAACTCCTCTTTCCCATAAATGTATCCTCCTCTGACAGGTAGTAGTCAAAGATGAACCATATTGTATATGCCACACATTTCTCCATTTGCCTCACACTGTGCAACAGGTAGTTACTGTACATGCAGCCTGAATGCAGGAAGACAAACTTAAATGGACGTCTGCCCACCTGTTCAGTTTTGAAAATCACAGTGGTCTCGTGAACTGGAAAAACAGGTGGCTCGGTGTGACATTCTGGAATTGTCAGGTGAATTTGCTTGGCGAGTTCCTGGGGGTCAACAGGTCCTCGGATCTTGAAGTCGGTGTGGCTTTGATTCTTTTGATTCCTTCTGCTCTCTGCAGGTCAAGGAGGTAGCAGCTTTGCTGGGGCTGATGATCGCCAGTTCCTGTGAGCACGCTCAGATGGTCCTCCTGTCGTACGAAAACTGCAAGGCAGTGGAGCTGCAGGCTGACTCGCTATTGGACAACATCAAGCATGTGATGCAGCAAATGGAGGTGAGGGAGCCTCCTGATTGGTTAATGTCAGAAACAGTAAAATACATTGGACTTGATGAGATTATGATAAACCACATATCCATTAAGATGATTTGCTGCAGGACAAATATTTTCCAAAACTCCATTTAATGTTAAAGTCCATAATATCCGTATTTCTTTTCCTTAATAGGTGTGGCATCTACATGAAAAGGCATACGCCGATCACAAAGTTTGTAATAGAATATTATAAATACTATAATAATGTTAATATTAAAGACTGTTGTAAACACACTTACACACACAGAGTAGTGCACCCAAATTGTGATGCACACATGAGGGTCATTAGATTTCTTATAGGAGGCAAACAGTTCTCAACACAAAGACATTGACTTCTCTTTTTTTGCTACAGCAGTTGTAATATTCAGATAATATTGAAGGCAATTCCTGAAATCAGAAGAAAAACAGACCTTGAATGACCTGAATCAGTCTGTAGCTTCTCTTGGTTCTGAGAAATGATTACATGAAGACTTTTCCTGATAGCTCTTTTTTTGTAAAGCAGGCATAGTTTTCAAAAAGATCATTTGCATGCCCAAGTAGCAGATTGTTTTCGTCTGCTACTTTTATATCTGCAAATTAAGTTATAGTATAACTTCTATTGTGCTGGAAATAGATGTATGCTGTTTTATCTTGTAGTGGCTTATTGCTCTTAATGGAGATTTATGACTAAAAATGTGGACTTGGGATTTTTTTTCCCTTTGTTTTATATTCCCCATTTTTGTCTTGTCAACAGAAATGTGTTGAAGAGTCCAATAATGAGCCATCCTTCTATGAATATTTCACTGGCTACATAGACCAAAAAGTTAAGGTAAGCTAATTGTCACATCGGAGCCCTCTGTGTTTCACCCTGCCTCTCGCCTGTCTCCATCGTTCCCAATCAGAGGTGTTTCTCAAGGCGTCCGCATTCGTTGCAAACCAGAAGATCGTTTGACGCCTCTTCGTGTTGGAGCGAAAGCCTTGTGATAACTCTACCCAGTCTCTGTGGTTAAAAAAAATGGCATTGCTGTCTCCCTAGCTACAGCAAAAACACAGCATTTATTATGAGTGCATTAGTGTAAATAATGAAGTCATGGTCTATCCATTTCGCTCATTCCTAGATGTTAAAAGACCAATAATAAGTTTATTACACTCTTTATTTTGTTTTCCTTTAAGAAGAAAGACTTTAGAATTTAACCTGTCCACATCTGTTGTAAGACAGACTGTTGAAAATGAGTCTTAAAAATCGTTTAAAAGCACTAAGCAAACTTTTTTTCATGTCTCCTCAATACGTGTAGCTGCACATTTAAAGAATGTTTTTTCCTGGAATGCAGATATTTAATATAAAGATCCTGTGGAACGTTACAGTGCTTGTAACTTGTCAGCCCTGTAGGTTGTGGATTTTACTATTACAAATCATTCCGGAGATCTTTTGATTTGCAGTTTGACACAGTCATATTTCTGGAGGCGCCGACATCGGAGAGAGAGGTAATCCATGCCCTCCATCTGTACAAGAAAGAGGTGAATTCTGAAGCTCTGGTTGTTAACATCTTCCTTAGCAAGAGGTAAGAACAGGTGCAAAAGTTTCTTACTTTTTTTTTTAAACCAAGCGTGGCCTTCACACGCCGAAGCAAAGACTTTCCCATCCCGGATGCATCATTTCCGCAATAAGAAAAATGCGAGTCCTTATTCGATTTTCATGAAAAAAAAACGAGCTGGTGAATTTTAGTGTGCTATAAAAATCCTACGATTTCCATCCATACATTTTCTAACCAGTCTATCCAATTCACGTTCATGGGGGAGCCAGACCCTATCCCGACAAGGAAAGGTCACAAGGCAGGGTACATCCCGGGTGGGACACCAGTCCTTGGCAGGGCAAACGCACAGACGCACTCCTGCCAGGACCCGTTTCCTAGATGACCACCATGCAGACTCCGCACAGACAGCACCCAAGACCCGGAATTGAACCCGGGGCCCCTGCGCTGTGAATCAGCTATGCGGACCGCTGTGCCACCCATTACCACGATTTATGATGCTATAATAGTTTTCAGAGTCAACATCACAATTAAACATGGTCATAAATTCAATTGATTGACTTTAGATGTGTTACGTGATTTACAGTCACTCTCGGCATTATTTGCTTTAAATAAATGTTGACGGTCATCAGTGTATCATTGCTACATGAGAATGGCCAGGAACACTGGGACTATAATGAACAGGATACACTATGCAAAAATTGTAAAACGATCCGTCCCAGCCCCAAGATAAACTGGCGGTGAGTTCAAGGTAGTGTCAGTGGGACCTGGTGTCCTCTTTTCTCCTAGGCATGGTCTCTGCACATTTGCCCTTCTCAGTAATCAGAGTCCCAGGATTCCCTGATCACCTACTGCTCAAGCCCTGGTAATGTCGATGCTTAGATCCCCTTGAAACTAAGCCCCAGGGCATGTGCAATTTGGGCTCGGCATTAGCACGGTGTGGGTATGTTCCAGCAGCCAGCCAAAAAAACAGTCCTTTGTTACGCTGGTATGATGTAGGGCACCAAGAGACAAACACAGACCAATTTTCCCATCCGCCACTTGACCTACCCACATGTCTTTGGACTGTGGGAGGAAACCGGAGCGCCCAGAGGAAACCCACATGAACACATGGAAGACATGCAAATTCCACATGGGAGGCCGCACCGGTTCAGAACAGAGCTCTGCTGATCATCTCAGCGCTGCGCCACCGAGCCGCCCGCATTATTAATGCTAATAAAATGTTGTGCTCTGCAGAACTATATAAATGCCCTCTATGGTTTATTATGGTTAAAGGTCAATGGTTTGCCTCAAAGTAGAGTGAAATCTTGAAAAATGGAATTAGAGCAACACAGCTAATCTTCTGATGTGCGCACAGGGGCTGCCTGTTGGGATGAGCTGTATAAATGAGGGGGGGTGTCTCCCTGCTAAAAGTGAGAAACATTCGTGGAGTGGTGCGGCTGTGAACATCTCTCCAGATTTTTTTTTTTGCACACTCGCCCTTCTCCGTAATCAGAGTCCCAGGATTCCCTGATCCACATGGGAGGCCGCTCCGGTTCAGAACAGCTCTCTGCTGATCATCTCACCGAGCCACCTGTATTAATAATGCTAATAAAATTTTGTGCTCTGCAGAACTATATAAATGCCTTCTTTGGTTTATTATGGTTAAAGGTCAATGGTTTGCCTCAAAGTAGAGTGAAATCTTGAATAATGGAATTAGAGCAACACAGCGAAGCAAAGCGTGTACTGAGCTGCAGTGCAAATTTACTGTGTTGTACGGAGGGCAGTGAGCAGAGCCTGCAAACTGGTTCTAATCTTCACTGGCAGCCAGTGCAGTGATGTGCACACAGGAGTTGCCTGTTGGGATGAGCTGTATAAATGAGGAGGGGGGGGTCTCCCTGCTAGAAGTGAGAAACATTCGTGGAGTGGTGCAGCTGTGAACATCTCCCCAGATTTTGCTTTCTCTCTCAGGGAGAAAAAAGAAATAAAACCGAAAACGGAGAAGAATTGCGTGCTGCTGTATGGGTTCAGCGAACAGATTCTGAAGTAAGTGAAGCTGCGACACTACATTATGGTTGGAGTACCTGTTCCAGTCAGTCAGGGAATGCAAAGTCACTAATGCCCTGGACCTTTCTCTCTCTGTGTCTCTCTCCAATGTGACCAAACCGCATTTCTCTTTAACAGTTTGAATACCACAGCAAAGCAGAGGATAGATGGACATTCCCTTGAGTAACGCTGATATCAGCATTACTAAAATTAAAAACATGCTGGGGTTATCCATACCTGCCTATCGAAACCTTTCCTTCTTCCTCTTTTGAGCCCTTGACAGTTCCCACCCTTTTCTTACGTACCTTTCTGCTTCTGTCTCGCCCTCTTCGGGTTGCAGAGCCCTGTTGACTTAAGCGCTGTTTTTCAGGAATCTGCCCCACCCTCTGTTGTACTAGCAGGTGTGTGAGCGGCTGGGCTTTGGCCTTTTTTTAAGGACCCAGCAGTAGCTGATTTCATGCTGAAAATGAGAAAAGAAAAACGCCCAAATGTTTCAGCTGCAGGTTCCTTTTCAAGTGCACATACTCTCACTACCAGAGCTTCACCTCCTTCTCATTACCAGCAAAGGGGTGGAGGTTTCAGATATCTGTTCTTCTCAGGCTATCTATTAATACCATTAATATTTTTAATATGAATAACTCCTTAACGTAACGTGTAAGCTGAGGATGGCTCATCGTTCTGCTGGCCTCCGTGCCCATAGGCGGCCAACACCTTTCTGTGGCTTACAGCTGTGCTTCTTGCGATGGCACGTCCTTCACTTTGTCATGTGTTTCCCATAGAAAAGGTGGGGAAGGTTAGTGAACCTCTGCTCTTAATCAGTGCTTTATGCTGCCTTATATTTCCTTGCCTGTATGTCATTCAGATAGGAGCAGGCACTGTCACTTAACTGGCAAGTGGAACAGAAGTCAGAAAGAAAGCTCCCACGACCCTCTGTGTGCATTAATGCCTTTTACAAGCCAGATTAACCCTTATCACGTCATGAAGCTTTGGTAAGAGGTGTCCGTAAAAATGGTATCCATTTTATTATTTCGAATTTGATGATCGCGTAAACATTTGCCGTCACCGCCTAGACAGTGCAATGGGAAAATATGTCTAGATAAGAGGTACCGGGAGCAGTCCTGTGCTTGAATGATCCATGACGGGTGAAAACCATTGAAAAACATTAGTCTTGAAAAGTGAAGACTATGAAGGAACCTGGTTCAAATATTCAAAATCCTTAGGCACTGACAAAGCCAACTCAGTGGGTTTCTACAGAATCAGCAGTTAATCGCAAATCAGAGGACGAAGGCAGAAATAGGAGGCGCACCTTGACCCAAAGGGTGGTGGGAGTGTACATTTAGAATTCCAGTGATTACCAATTGAAATGGAGCTACTGCTTCTTCTAAAAAAAAAAACAGTAAACCCCTCAAAACAAGTGAGATGTGTCCTCTGGCTCATTCAGTCTGCTTTTTCGTGTTGCAGGTTCATCGCTGAAAGAGGGTCTTCCAGGCTGCTGGATCATGTGGAGCAAATTGACAGGCTATACCGCATCCCTCCAGAAGATGGTGCCAAAGAGCAGATGGCAAGAGTCACCGATACCTGCCCGTTGCTACCCACGCCAGCAGTAAGGTACAGCGCATCGCATGTATTTCTATTATAAATTAAAAGCTTCCTAAAGACCCAGGCAGTCCAAGCCTCTGCCTGCTTTATGCGTCTTCCTATTTTCATACAACCTGAGCTATGTCACTGAATAAAGATGAAAGGCCCAGGTGAACTAACCTGTAGGATTGATCATTACCACATCCTGTGAATTATGAACTAAATGTGAACTTCATTAAAAAAAGTTTGCATAAGTAATCAAAGAATTTCAGCCAGGTCTGTCACATCACCCTCTGAAATGCAGGACAGTTATCGTCGGTTTCTGCAGAAATGGTCAAGAAAGTAAGCACTCGCTCTGATTTGCTTGATGACTGGTTGTTCAGCATTATGCCATGTTTTCCTTACGTGGGTGTAAAAATGTCATGCAGTGTACCAGAATGTGTAAACTAAATGCGTTTTGTAACTGCAGGCAGCACGTAATTGGCAAATGAACAAGAGCAGATGAGACAGAAAAGAGTTGTCTCATATCGAACACCTGCTCTGAAGTCTTCGGCACCTTTTGGAGCGGGACAGCTCCTTTAAACAATGTTGTAGCAACACTCAAGTGGCACAATCAGTCTTTCATGGGATTGGAGATGTGATGCAGTTTAGCACCACTGGAACATTGGACAGCTCCTGTCTGCTATGGATGTAGACAAAGTGGAACATGGGACAGCTCCACTATGTTATTAAAGCGAAGTCAGTCTCTTAACCTGGTAGAGTACGGCAAAATGTCTGTCTGCCATTTTGGACTTTGTACAGTGTATGGTCAACATACAGTCGTTTCGGCTCTGGCCAGTTTGTCCGTCTTAAATATTGCTCTCAATTCAAATCCAAGCAGCTTTCTTGATACAAGACACAGAGCCATTGACTTCAGACGACCCCATGAAAACAGAACAATCAAGGGAAGAAATCGCGATTTACTTCATTATCAAAGGATGAGGGCTCTGTTTGAGGCCACTCCTGCTCCTGTAGGGCCAAAGCAAAAAAACTCTTGCAGGTCTTCATTAAATCATCACTCTGGACAGATGTGGAACAGATGCATTTTGTAATCAGTTTATTAAGTTTCGTGCTTCTGTGAAGTTAGGGATGGCTGGCTGTGATCTTTGAAAGCTGTAGGTTGTTGGTGTGTTCTTTCAGTAGAGCGTTTAAAGGTGGTCTGTACAACCGGCAGGGCTCAGAATGGGCCACAACTACTCTAGTCTGTACCAGGGTATACTGGGAAGGGTGAGGAAGATCTCTCGCACGCACTGCTGCTGTTAATGTGCCTGCTGCTTGAAAGAGTCCTCTTCAGTTTCAAATGAGATTACTGGGTTAATTAAAGGTTTACTGTCATGCAAACACATATGAAATGCAAGAAGCTAAGGAAGGTCACTTTGCCTCTTTGTCTTATTTACAAATTCAAGCCCGAGGGACATTGCAGCTTCCCGTCGTAAGATACGCTGTTTTCAGGCAATCTGTAATAGGCCACCCCTCTTTCTTGCATCATTGCTCCCCTAGGTGGCGCAATGTGCGGGTCTTCATATCCTCCACCTTCCGAGACATGCACGGGGAGAGAGACGTCCTGGTGCGCCTGATCTTCCCCGAGCTGCGGCGACGCGCTGCCCTGTACTGCCTCTCTGTGCAGGAGGTGGAACTGCGCTGGGGAGTGACGGAGGAAGAGTCCAGCAGGCAAAGGTGTGTGTGTGTGTGTGAGTGAGTGAGATCGAGAGCTCAGGGGAGGGAGAGGATTTGGGATAGGCAACCAAGGATGAGAGAGAATAGGAGAGAACTGAAGGTTAAGGAGAAGTACCGGGATGAAGGAAGCGCTTATAAATTGGGGAGAAGGAGCAGAGATAATGCAATACAGAAACTAGAGAGGGTGGAATAAGGCACAGGTAAGAAAGATATCACAGCTAGCCCTTCTTTGCTCTTTTTGGTCCTTTTTCCTTCTCCCTCTTATTTTTTTACTCTGCTTCTTCCTGGTCTGTCAGGATGGTGGAGATGTGTCTGTCGGAGGTGTGCCGCAGCCAGCTGTTCGTGGGGATTTTGGGAGAGAGGTATGGACTGGTTCCCACAGAGATCTCCATTTCAGACCAGCCTCAGTTTGACTGGGTAAGACCTCCCTCCAGATGGAACACTTCCCACCTTGTTCCTAAGCGCTAAAATTGACAAGGTCTGAAGATCATACTTTTATATTTTCGCCACTGGTCATTCTGTCCCTGGGCGCTACTGATTAGCCAGTGTCTCGGCGTGTGTATGTCTGTGCTCTTCTTAGCTCAAGACTGTCCCCCCCGGCTTGTCAGTGACGGAACTTGAGATCCGTCAGTTTGAGTCCCTGCACCCAGACTCTGCCAAGGACCGCACGTTCTTCTACCTGCGAACACCAGAACTGATCAGGTAGGGAGCAAGGAACTGGTGGGGCGCGGGGCAGGGAACTGGTCAGGCACAGAGAAACAAACTGGTCAGGTGTAGGGCAAGGAACTGGTGGGGCACAGAGAAACAAACTGGTGGGGCGTGGGGCAGGGAACTGGTGGGGCGCAGGGCAGGGAACTGGTCGGGCACAGAGAAACAAACTGGTCAGGTGTAGGGCAAGGAACTGGTGGGGCACAGAGAAACAAACTGGTGGGGCGTGGGACAAGGAACTGGTGGGGCACAGAGAAACAAACTGGCATGGCGCGGGGCAAGGAAATGGTCGGGTACAGAGAAGCAGATTGGTCAGGCACAGATAAAAGCTAAAGACAGCAGGATCAAATTAAAAAAGAGGAAGAAAGAGGGTGATGCTGAGGCAAATAAAGTGAGGCAGTGGAGGAAGGAATTACATTAATAGAGCACAAGACCGTGAAAGGGAGATCAATAGTTTGATGAAGCAGAAAGAGAGATGATAAGGACACCATTATGGACGGGAGAGAAAAGGAAAAAAAATGTGGGTATGCAGAGAGGTGATATTTGGGGTTGTTGACGGACACTGATCTGTCTCTGTGTGCAACTGAGCAGGTCTGTGCCTGTGTCCTGGAGGGCAGATTTTGCTGCAGAGTCAGGAGACGCCAAGTCTAAAATGGAAGACCTGAAGTGCCGAGTGCTGCAAAGTGGAGCGAAAACTACGAGGGAGTAGGTTCTTTTTTCTGTATTTTGTAAGATTGTGCTTGTTCTTTTATATATCCACAATGTACTGAAGTACAAAAGTTATGAACACACCAGCTTCAACAGGAAATAATAGACTTTTTTTTGGTTCCAAGGTATATTTAGCTGTAGTCTATTGTACAGAAAGTCACCTCAACCTTTTCGTTTCATATATTGTTTCAGTAAACAAAATATTTAGCAACACCTCAGCAAGCTAATCCTACAGGACAAGAGTTCAGAGAAATATAGTTGAGTTTGAAATAGACTGTAGATATCTTCATCACATTCCCGTTTTACCTGTGTCGATCTCTAGCTATCCTGCAGAGTGGGGAGGTGTTGTCGATAGGAAGCCATTTGCGAAGGGCCTGGAGACGTTTGGGAAAGCGGTTCTGGAAGACCTCTGGGGGGCGCTGTTGGAGCAGTTTGTGCAAGTTGGTGACACTTCTGTCCAGTCATGTTTGCAAAGCTGATGTTTTATGCAAGTTTTTCTACATGTGTAACATTCCCTGGAGGTAAAAGTTCCAAACCGAAGTCGGTCTGAAACTGAGTATTATATGGCGATGCAGCACGTTGATGTAACTCAAGTTCTGTTTTAGACTGAATGTCTTTTTTTAATTACTGAGATTTGTGACTTGTGACAGGAAGAGTCAAACTGTAACATAAATGTACACATTTTCTTTTGTTTGGTACAGGATCTTAGTGGTCTAAAAGACATGCAACACTACAGCTCAGAGCAGTTCTTTCCTAGTTATCTTAACTTTGTTAGCTTAGTTTAGCTCATCACTTTGCTTTCTAGGTTTGGCGCTGGAGGTGTCCAACATAGGTCCTGGAGGGGGCACTGTGCCTGCAGGATTTCATTCCTGCTCAGCTGTAAACTGCCTAAATCATCCCATTATTGTCTTAATTGGACTGATTTTAACAGCCGGAAGTTCTGCTGATTGCAGGAGACCAAGAACACCTGTGGACACGACTCCCCCTCGAGGACTGAGATGAAATGAGATGGACTGGACTTGGGTCAGCTTTATCCTCTTCCTGTAATCCAGGGCTAAACAACATCAGCCTTTAGAGGACCAGAAAGTTTCTGGATTTGCTTCCACCTGAGCCCGTAATTACTAGTTGAAGCCATTGTGTATTTAATTGAACTCTTTGATGGCTTTCCTTGTTCTTAAGAAGAAGGAGGTTTAAAGAGACCCATCAATCCTGCTGGACTGTGCCTCTTGAGGACTGGAGTTGGATTCCTCTGGTCTAGAGCAGTGATTCTCAATCCCAGTAGAGATCTGTAGAACCTTCTGGATAGTGTCTCTTGAGCATTGGAGCTGGGTTCTCCTGGTCTAGAGCTGTGGTTCTCAGTACTGGTCCTGGGAGAGATCTGTAGAACCTTCTGGATAGTATCTCTTGAGGACTGGAGCTTGGTTCTCCTGGTCTAGAGCTGTAATTCTCAATCTTGGTCCTGGTAGAGACCTGTAGAACCTCCTAGACAGTGTCTCTTGAGGACAGGAGTTTAGCTTCCCTGGTTTATAGCTGTAATTCTCAATCCTGTATTTGGTAGAGACCTGTAGAACCTTCTGGATAGTGTCTCTTGAGGACAGGAGTTGAGTTCTCCTGGTCTAGAGCTGTAATTCTCAATCCTGGTCCTGTTAGAGAGCTGTAGAACTTTCTGGATAGTGTCTCTTGAGGACAGGAGTTGAGATCTCCTGGTCTAGAGCTGTAATTCTCAATCCTGGTCCTGTTAGAGAGCTGTAGAACTTTCTGGATAGTGTCTCTTGAGGACAGGAGTTGAGATCTCCTGGTCTAGAGCTGTAATTCTCAATCCTGGTCCTGTTAGAGAGCTGTAGAACTTTCTGGATAGTGTCTCTTGAGGACTGGAGTTGGCATCCCCTAGTCTAGAGCAGTGCTTCCGAATCCCGTTCTTGTGGGAAACCTCTAGAAGTCAAGCTGAGAGCCCTTTGTCTTCATTTTTGGGTTTTCCACATAGAAAGATGACGATTCAGAGGAGTCGTCTGAGGTCACGGCACAGGAAGTCTACCAGGAAGCCCAGCAGCGACTCTGTCACGGGAGAAAGAAGCTGGTCGCCACGGCAGCAGCCAAAATCCGCGTGATGCAGAAGGGTGGCCTGGTGTTCATCCCCGCGGAACCTGGAGAAGGGAAGACCGTGTTCATGGTAATTAATTAATGACTCACTTGCTAAAAATGTTCTAGTCATTGGCTACATCATCCTCTCCTCTTCACTCTCATTTCAAAAATATTTTCTCAGGTGGTTTTGCATCCTGTTTAACATGATTACCCTTCCTCCTTCTGAATATAGATTTTTTTATTATTTAGGAAATTTGAAATCTCTTAGTTCCCAGTGTCAGCTTGTTGTATCATCCATGTTTAGTGGTATGCTTTTTATGGGAACATTTTATCATTGCTAGCAGTCCATTGCCAGTGATGGAAATAATATAAATGAGTTGTTGCAAAGTTGGGACTGTTCACAAACATCGGATATTTACAAAACTGATATTGTCTCTCTTGACTTCCACAGGCTGCTCTGGCAAATGAGCTGAAGAAACCATCAGACAAATCCCAGAAAACTCCATCCTTTGATGTCATTTCCTACTTTGCTAGTGCCAGCCAATCAGCTGACAGAGTGGAACAGCTCTTGCGTTGCCTTATCCAATGGCTGAAGCAGAGGCTGGGAAAGGAGGTGGAGCTTCCCTCAACCTATAGGTAGGGTGGCCAAAAATCCCTCGGAGGAAGTCTGTGTGCAGCCCGAACTCTTTTCTGCAAAAGCGATTGTGTTCTTTCTGACCTCTCCACATAAGAGAGGCTTTTCAGTCTTGGATTAAATCCAGCTGTTTGGAAATGATCTCTCTTTCAGGGAACTGCTGTCGGATTTCTACTCGCAGCTCGACTCCATCAGTGGCAACCGGCCCAACAAGCCATTGGCCATCTTGATTGACGATGCTGACCGGCTGCAGAATGCTCAAGGCCAGCTGGTCTCCGACTGGATCCCACAGCATCTCCCCCAGGTATGAGGGAAGGGACGGAACTGTATGAAGGAAGCAGGCGGGACCCTTGGATTAATTAATGTGTTTGAGGTTTTTGGCTGTGCTGTATGTATTACACATGGCGCTTATGCAGCAGAGAAGGCATGCATAAGTCTTCTTGGTAATTTTATCATGGCAAATCATTTTCTCACTGAAAGGTAGGAAGCATCTGAATGCAAACTTATGCCAGGAGGTCATGCAGGAGCCCTTGAGTCCAGAAATGGATCAAAATGCAAAATGGGTGATCTTTGTTTTGGTTCAGTTGGAGATTATTGGCAACTGAACTTTGTTGTTCACTCTCTAACTGAACCAGACTTACTCAATAGCAAATCAAGAACTCCAGTGTGTAGAGGCCCTGAATTGCCCTTTGGTACTGTTATTGATTGATGCCGTACTGTGATGCAACACAGCTGTACTGATCTTCATTATCATGCTGCAGATCTCTGCCGCAATGCTAGTACACCACTAACCTGCAGTTCTTTCTGCGTGATGGCCTGTTGTTCTGATTGAGTAAATGCATCAAATGAAACAATATGACTAGATTGTACTGTGCTACGCTTCGACTTCTTCAGTCAACCCCAGTTCATTCTCATCCACTTGCAGGGTGTGACCCTGGTGGTGAGTGTCACCTCCAATTCAGCCCTCCAGCAGACCTTGGCCAAGAAGAAATCAGCTATGCCTTTTCCCTTGGGACCACTTAGCCTGCCGGACAGGAAGGAGATTGTCCAGAAAGGGCTGGCCATGTATGGGAAGAAACTGAGCGACTCTGCCTTCAACAACCAGGTAGCAGAAACAACATAAAATGATAAAACCTCTGGGCTCAGTAGCACTCCTTAGTGCCAGGAAAGTTGGGCGCTATCTGTGGGTGCTGTGCTATGATCCAGCTTTCTGCTAACAAACAACAGAGCCATTCCAGGGGACGTCACAATTCACCGGCCAGCCATAGCATTTAGTTAGTAATCTTTAAATGAATTTAAGAAAATACTTGTTGTTTTAATTTTGACATAAATTCCCACATAGTTTTAGGTGAAAAGATTTGCAGTTGTTTCAGAAAGGTGAAGATGTGTATTAATGCAGAGCCAAGGGCTTCTGGGAGTAAAGACAAGTATCTGAGGCAGTGAACTTCTCAAATTAAAGCTCCTAAAATCCTTACTTCTTTTTCCATTCAGAAATAGAAGAAAGAGCTTGTCAAAGTGTAGATATGTCTGTAGAATCTGTGGATGTCCCCAGTTGAATATGATGCAGATACACCGTTGGCAATTTTCAAAATACAGCAATATTATTTTGAAATCTTCTCCTGAAATGAAACGGACAGCCAGTGGGAGACTTAAAACAGGATCGCTTGTTCTGTCGAAGTTTGTTGTAAGTTACTAGATGCTGTACTTCCCAGTCTCTGGCCCACAAAATGACTTTTTTGAGGTTGAACTGGGTTTGATGTGCGTTGCAGCTGCAGACTCTCCTGATGAAGAAAGGCTCTGTCAGTCCCCTGTACCTGAGCCTGGCTTGTGAGGAGCTGAGAGCCTTTGCAGTCTTTGAGAAGGTGAGAGCCTGTCCACTAGAGCAGTGGGTGTCCAAATGTTGGTCCACTGACCCCTGGTGGTCAGCGGCGATACTGAGGGATGTCCATGAAAAAAGAAAAATGTGAAATCAGCCATAGGCAGCACATAGTGGCACACTGGTTAGCATTGCTGTCTTGCAGCACTGGGTTCAAATTCCATAGATGGGGGTTTATCTGAGTGGAGTTTGTGTGGTCTCCTCATGTCGGTGTGGGTTTCCTGTGAGTGCTCTGGTTTAAACCCACAGTCCAAAGACACACTGGTAGGGTAATTGGCTTCTGGAAAAAATGGCCCTGGTGTGAGTGTGTTTGTGTCTGTCTGCACCAGCCATCTCACTGAGCTCCACACTCAAGCATACAGGACTACACAGACAACCAGAGCGATTTGTTGAGTCATTACAGATTTAGTGAGTGTACTATAGTATCTAAAGTGCGGAAACTGCATAAGTGTCCACACACTCATGAACTATGGAACCCACTGCTCTATTATAGTGGAAAATGCCTAAAATTCCCCTGTAAATCACACTTCAAGGATTCTTGGGGATCATAAGGGATATATAAGAGAGAAGAAGAGGCCATGGTACACTGGTAACAGCCTTTGGTCCCGTTAAGTAGAGAAAATACAAATTAGCTTCCTTTTTGGCAACTGAGCAGGATAAAAGGGAACAAGCTTCAGAAAAAGATGGATTGCGGTAAGGTCGTGCCTGCATGAATGTACGGGTGATCTGGGAGCTTGTGTGGCAGTGGAGGTTATGATGATGGTGGTGGTTTCAGATGAAGGAGGCCCTGCAGACCCTGCCCCCATCTCTCGGTGAGCTCGTCCAGCACTCTCTGTCACGACTGCAGCTCCACCATGGCACAGAGGAGCTCTCCCGG